>NC_134581.1:129920000-130235000 GCF_037038515.1 Microtus pennsylvanicus
TGGGAGTAAAGGGATCACTGACAGTAACAAATTCCACGAAGAAGCCCATTTGAACTCTAAATTTCCAGACAAATACAATTTTAAATCAACATTTCTTCTTTTAAAAGATTTTTAGATTATTTATAAAGCAATAAAAAATAAATAAATAAAATTAATTAAATTAAAAGTTTCTAGCTAAAAAAAAAGATTTTTTTTTAAGATTTATTCTTTGTATATGAGTTTTTTGCCCGCATACCGAGGGTTAACATCCAGAGGAACCTGGCTCCGCCCCCTTAAGGTCCTGACAGTGCTCTGCCTCCTGACTGCCTTGCCTGTCTCTTTAAAAAATGAAATCTCACCTACTTCTCTCTCTTCTGCCTCTTCTCCCCCTCTCTGCATCTCTCTCTCTCTCTCTCTCTCTCTCTCTCTCTCTCTCTCTCTCTCTCTCTCCCTCCCCATTTCCTTTATCTCAATGAAACTTCTCACTCAAGCTTTGCCTGCATGACATATTTGTCTCTGCCATCCTACCGCCACCCCCTAATCCCCCCACCCCTGCCCTGGCCTCTGGCTCTCACCCCACAAGGTCTCTTGCATGCAGAATCATTACATGGAGGATAAAGAATCAGTTCCATGGCACTAGAAATACAGAAGGATGTGAGCTCCCATGTGGGTGCTGGGAACCGAACCAGGGTCCCCTGCAAGAGCAACAAGTGCTCTTAACTCCTGAACCATCTCTCCAGCCCCACAAACACATTGATTTTATGACAAACAACTTGCTTTTGGGGTATTGATATTGAAAACCTGGTGTGTAGGGAGGGCAGCTGTTTGTTACATTCATTATCAATATCACAAGGCATTGTTCAGATGATACACAGAGAGCCACACTAGATGATAAATTATTATAAAATACGTGGTGGAAAACTGGGAGAGGGGGTAATAGCTCGGTGCTAACACACTTGTCTAGCTTGGTCAAGGTCCTGGCTTTGATCCATAGTATATACACACACACACACACACACACACACACACACACACGCACGCACGCACGCACGCACGCATCATGCATGATAGTCGATAGCCTCGGGTCTCACCTCTCTCTCCCTTTTTCCCACCTCACTGAGGTTGAACAAGTCTCTTCTTAGAAATATGCTGATTCTCCCCCAGATCCAGCAATCAAAAGGGTTACTGCCCAGCAAGAACTGAGCAGCTGCAGGCCCTTCCCATCCTGGTTGATTAGCACCAAGCCACGAAGGGGTTAAGTATATTGAATGTTACCCCACCGCTTTGGGGTGCTGAAGCTGCCATGCCCCTTACTGGCATAAATCAATCCAGCTGCGTTTTGTTTTGCTTCCATCTACACCAATACTGCTCAAACTTGAACCTGCAAGAGAACCCCTGGAGGACGTGTTAAAGCCTGTGCTGCTGGGCCTCACCCTCAGAGCTTCTGAGTCAGTAAGCCCAGGGTGGGGTCTGGGAATGAGCTCAGTTCCCAGGCCACGTGGATGGAGTTCCTTCACTGGTCTACAGAGAGCCTCAGTTAGAAACAGAGCTTTAGAATCAGACTTTTAAGATAGTAGCATGCGCACGAGTAACATGCGGTCTCAGGATGCAGGCTCTTTCTTGCTCCATGGATCTGATGGAGAGTCTGGAGCCCTACAGTTCTACCAGGCTCCCAGGTGATGTCAATGAGGCCTTCACCTTGATCAAGGTCTATGTGGGACTTAAATAGCGAGGGCTGGGGCACCAAAGAGAATTCACTGTTCATCTCCACACAATGAAAGTCCCGCTTGTAAGTCTGTTTCTCCCTGTCTACAATCCCCTCCTGGCCCTCTTTCTTTCACTGGCTATATTCTAACTCTGTCTTCTTCTGTTCTTCTTCTTCTCCCCCGCTTCCTTTCCCCCTTCATCTCTCTACTTATTTCCTTTCCATACTCGCTCTCTGGTTTTCCTGCCATCTTAGGAAGTTTTTAAAATCCCGGCCTTCTCTCAGGACTGCACCTCTGTTTGAATTTCTTTTTTTTTTAAATATTTATTTATTTATTATGTACACAATATTCTGTCTGTGTGTATGTCTGCAGGCCAGAAGAGGGCACTAGACCTCATAACAGATGGTTGTGAGCCACCATGTGGTTGCTGGGAATTGAACTCAGGACCTTTGGAAGAGCAGGCAATGCTCTTAACCACTGAGCCATCTCTCCAGCCCTCTGTTTGAATTTCTTAAACAGCAAACAAAACAAAGGAGAACAAAAAATATATCTCTGGTTGTTCCTAAGGAAACTCTCCCAGACTGTCTCTGACTTTGACATTTCCAACGACAATATCAGGAGCAAGTCTAGGTCTAGGAAAATGTGTGTGAGGACAAGTTTCAGGAGCAATGCAGCTAGCCAGGGCCAAAGGGAATGGCCCAGACTTCTCATTCGAGAAAGTCCTTCACTGGGACCACTTTTTCTGTGGCTAGAAATTTTCCCTGTTTATAAACTAATGTAGCGAACATATTTTTAAGATATGAGAATTGTAAACCTGACTCTTTTCTGGTTTTTAATGCCTGCTTAAATCTTGGTCAAGAACAAAAAGGCTGTCGTACGCCTTCATCTGTGCTCCTTTGCCTTAGGGCTGGACAAGCTGCTTGACAGCAAATTCCGTGGAAGTCTACAAGTCTTAGCACTGGAGGACAGAAGTACGGCCCAGCCTCACAGCACTCCAGAAACCAAAGGATGAGGCAGATGCTTGTCATTAATTAGCCGTGTCTGAAAGTTACCTCTGAACTATCCCCTTTAGCCTTGTCTCTCTGTGTGAACATGATTCTAAATCAATTCTCGTAGCATAAAGCTTCAAACCCCGCTGCACTTCTCCTTACAACAAGTAGGCGAAATTATCCAGGAACTTGTGAGGTAAACCCTTGTCTAGAAGTCAGCCCTCCCTGTCAAAGCAGTTGTTGCTGAATGCAGGCACAAGTTTGCGCCCCCAGAAGGCGTTTATGGCTATGACCACTCTGGGATGCTAATGACACCAGTGGGTAGAGCCCAACATCCCCGTGCTATTGAATATCCTACTATGCAGACAAAGTCCCCCACCCTCTATGATAGCGAAAACTATGGTCCAAGGCATCGGTAGGGCTTCAGCTGGAAGGCCTTGTTCAGAGGATGCTCTATCTGCGTCACGCCCATCTTCCCTTCTTGAACGAAAACTGAGAGAAGGAAGGGAGAATTCATAAAGATAAGACCTTCGATCTTTAATCGTGAAGTTTGTATTTTGGGGTTTTGTTTGTGTTTGTTTTGTTTCGTGCTGCATTTGCCAGACCCTGGCTGGGGTGACAGAAGGGTCAAAAGTGGAAAGCTACCACATTCTAATGCCAACGGGGTCTAGATGAGCAAAAGAAGTAAACACTTCCGGGGGCAAAAAGTGGCAGACGTCAGAGATAATCTCTCTTATTTGTTGAAGAAGAAGCTACCAGCACCACACCCACTGCCAAAAACAACATCTTGCTGTTGACCACTCCTGATTCAGCTTTCCCAGGCAAGGAAGACCAAGATCAAATTAGCGCAGGAACATTGTTCCCCTTCAGGTGGAGCCGCTTGTCTCTCCACCACCAACACTGGACCTGGGGCATGAAAAATCCAGACAAAGATATTCCTCACTTTTATTGTAGAAATAGCTATTTCTCATATTTTCTGGTGTCCTTCTTGCTGAGAAATTGAGAAACAGAAGCCATGGCCAGATTTATTTGTTTTGTTTCAATTCTGAAAAATTTTAACTTGATTGCTTTTTGTGTACAGTTTGCAAGCAAAGAATTTTAAGTTTCTTTTACAGTTTTTAAAAGTTGTAAACACAAAGCTGGTGCCACCACACAATGGTCTGTGGCCTGATAAGCCTAAAATATTATCTGCCTATTACTAAAAAGTTTGCCAATCTCTGACTGTGTGAAAGTGAAGTCTCTTTGTAGTTTACACAGCTTAGAACAAAACAGACACGTTCTGGAATCTGTGAGTCATAAAATGAATCTACAGGAAGCTCACTAGAGGATTAAGGTGTTAGTCCTTTTCTAAACAGCACAGGGTTTGTTTTGGGGGTTTTTTGTCGTTATTTGTGGGTTTAACATTATGTACCTCAATCCCACTTATTTCCCGTCACTTTGTGTCTACCCTCTGCCCTTGCAGCCTCCCTCTACAAAATGAAAAAGAAATGGAAAAAAAAAGATAAAAATGAACAAACAAAAGTCTCAGCGTGGAAGCTGAAGTGTGTCACAGTGAGTCACCTTTTAGTTCATATGTCTACACTGGCAAATGTTCATTACAGTGAGTCATGGGTCTGTTTCGAGGCCTCTGGCTTCTGCGACACTGTCAATACTGGATCCTCACTGAACCTCCTCTTGGAAATCCTGCTGTTGTCCTGCAACGTTGGACCTGCAGGATGGGAGCTCCAGCAGTTCGTAGATGGGGCGGATGTTGAGGTGGACCAACTCATAACTCTGGATCTGGACCTGAGTGGTCGCTGAACTGGCCAGCCTACTGGCTCTCTGGCATCCTCACCGCCAAGGCAAGCTCCCCAGCACTGCTCTGGCTAGCTGACCCTTGCTGCAGGCAGCAAGGGGGCCGTGCCAGTTCTCCCACTCGCATGCCCTCAAGGCCAGCTCGCCCTCACTGACTCCACCGGAGCCAGCTCTACTGTGCTGCTCAGTTGAGGTGCAGAGCCCGCTCTCCCAAACGCTGCAGCTGATGAAGGGCAGGACCAGCTTTCCTGCTCTCATGCCCCTAGGTCAGCTCTCCTGCCTGCTGCAGGTGGCAAAGGTGAAGGGGGAGAGGGCATCTATCCCTCAACCACGCCACCCACTGGATGGCAGGTAAGGGACAGCACAGTTTCTTTCAAATCCTAAATGAAATCAGCTGTGAGTTTCTGGTGTTTTCTGCTTAGGTAGACGTTGTCTGAGGCATGCTTGTTTGTTTCCCGCCCACTCAGACCAAAAAAAAAAAAAACACACAGAAACTGTATTAATTAAATCACTGCTTGGTCTATTAGCTCTAGCTTTTTATTGGCTACATTCTAAACTAACCCATCGCCATTAATCTGTGCATCACCAAGAGGTTGTGGCCGGGCTCCAGCAGAGGCTACAGGGCTTCTCAACTCACTCCGCCTACTCTCTCCTCCTCTGTCTGCTTGGAACTCCCACCTTGACCTATTCTGCTAAGCCACTGGCTGAAACAGTTTTATTCATTAACCAATAAAAGCAAACCATAGACAGAAGGACCTTCCACACCAAGTAGCTGTCTGAGAAGAAAGAAATATGAAGAAATCAATGACAAAGGGGGAAGATCAAGATGAGGGAACCAGATGGCTTCTGCATCCAAGGTCCTTGGTTTTCCGATTCTTGACTGGCCAGCCAGTTGCCTAGCCACAGCTTAAAGGTGAAACTAGGTTCAAAGTCTGCCGAAGTTCCAGGTTCTGAGATGACCTATTCAATGATGTCATAGAAAAGCTACCTCTATGTTCCATCCAGAATGCCGTAATTAATGGGAGAGATACAGTGATCCACCTGAGCCAACAGGAGAGGGTCAGCAGTGAATCCCAGATGTTAATCATGGTGCAAGTGATTAACAACATGGCAAGTATTGGTTGGCTTCATGAAATCTTTCAAAAGATGATTCCAAAGCAATGTTCAGTGAGACTTGGGAAACACTCTACCCAGTCTCCCTCCCTTGCTCTATGTCCAGGGAGATCTTTCCACTCTTTTGTTTGTTTCATGTCTTTTGTCTTGGGGTCCCACTCAAAGAAGAGCCCATGTGACTCTGGCTAACTTGGAGCTCACTGGGTAATGTCAAAAGCACGTGAGAAGCCAGGGTGGTGGTGCAGGCTGGTCCTTCGGCTTACTCAGGAGACAATGGCAGGAGAATTGCAAGTTAGAGGCTAGCTTAGGCTATATAATGAATGTAAAGTCCAGCCTAGGCAAGATAGTGAAATTCTGTCTCAAAATAGAAAGTAATAAGAGGGCTAAAGACAGATCTCACCTATCTTGTGCTATACCCTGGATTTAATCTCTAAGACCTCAGGAAATAGAAATGTAACTGAAAAACAGAGACCTGTCTTGGCTGTGTGAGACTCAGCCACCCATCCTGCAGAAATACAGGTCTGGGAAGTGGGAGCCTCTTCTTTGAATCATCAGCCTCATCTGCCTGAAACTAAACTGAATGGGACTTAATTATCAAGTTCCCTTGCTGAAGGGCAAGCATGCCATCGCTGTGGAATTAAGTCCACTCCTAAGTCGGCTAGCCCTGCTCGTCTTAATCAAGTTGTGAACTAGCCTGATTAACACCTAGTCCAGGGAGCTTAAGGTGATGCCGTTAACCATAGTGAACGGAGTTCAGTTTATCACTGGGAGACATCAGTAATGGTTGAAGGACAGACTGCCTCAACGGACAATCCCAGCCACACCACCACCCACGGGCTGGCTGTGAGAAGTTGGTGGATATCTGTGCCTTTGGCTGTGAAATCGACAGAATGAGGATATATACTGAATACGGCACACATAAAGATTACGGTTCAGAACAGCGGAGTGGATGAGCTAACCTCAATTCCAGTGACTAGTGAGAAAATAAACCGGGAAGAGCACTCCCTGTAGCTGGCATTCTCTCACCCGGCGGGCATTCCATAGGGCTCACCATCTGCAAGCGAGGGGTTGGGAAGGACAAGGTTAAACTAGAAGTGACTTCAGTAGGGAAAAGCAGGCCCCAAACAACTAGTTTAGGGCAGTCACAAGCAAATATAAATACAGTGATCCGAGGTCCCAGGATGGAAGACCTTAACTAGGGGATGGCAAGACGTTTTGGAAATTTTACTTAGGAAGTTTAGAGAAAAAAAAAAGTCAAATCATGAAATGAGTGGTGTTTATTGATACATTAAGAGCAATCACTCCATAAAGCAAAAGATTTTGCCATTGATGCGTTTCACCTGCCCTGAGAATTTCTGAATACAGAAATCCCACTCATACAGTTCTGCCTTCACGTTAAGACTTTCATTCCTCCCTGGCTGGCCGGCCTCTACCCAAAGGCAGCCGCCACTACTGTGCCATTTGTAAGCAGACTTCTATTGTATTTACGAATGTATCGCCACTGTGGGTACTCACAAAGAAAGCTATGTCCTGCTCAGACTCACTAAGCAAAGGTTGGACCAGCCTGAGGACGAACAGGTAGGGCACCTGGTAGGCTTCCCCTGTTCTGGTACCCTTGGCAAGCCGTTCATTGTCTTTCCCGTAAGGACTTTGGGATAGTCTGTAACCATGCACACTTCCCTCTGTGTTCTGGTTTTAGGATGAATTTAAAGAGTTGTTGCGGGCTGCTGGGAGCAGGCTTGTGGTGGTGGAGTTCTCGGCAAAGTGGTGTGGCCCCTGCAGAAGGGTTGGTCCCATTTTCCAGGTAAGGATTTCCAGCATCTGTCTCAGGGTTGCCAATGGAATCTAGGCCCGCAAAAGTTTTCCCAGCCACTCTGAAGTTTTTCTGCTTCTAAACTATCCATAGGTTGTAGCTCTGTTGCTGTTTTGTTTGTGGTTTGTTTGTTTTTAAGCGTCCCAGTGAACCTGAAGCTAATATCCTGGAATCTCATTAGGCAATACCCAAAGACTGGGATTATTTGTCTGTGGGCAATTCCACAAGGAACACTGAGATGCGCTGAAGAATTAGAGTGTGCAAATGAACGGGAATTCATATCATTACATCTTAAATCGGGACTCAGAACTTACAAATACTGAAAGAGACCGCAGAGAGATACAATGTTTGTGTTTAGCTGTAGTGTATGTCTGTGCACCCCTTGTGTACCTGGGGTCTGTGAAGGCCACGAGAGGGCGTCAGATCCCCTGGAACTAGAGTCACAGACAGTTGTGAGTTGTCACGTGTGTGCCAAGAACTGAACCCGAGGCCTCTGGAAGAGCAGCAGTGCTCTTAGCTACTGAGAAGTCTCTCCAGCCCCCATATTAGGAAATTTTAGTCTTCTTTCTCCTGGTTGTTTGTGGTCACCTTTGTGACCTGTATTCCTTCCTCCAAATATAAAGAAGTTTTAATCCCATGAAGACTGTATCAGTTAGGGTTTCCATTGCTTTGAAGAGACACCATGATCATGGTCACTCTTATAAAGAAAACATTTACCTGGGATGGCTCACTTACAGTTCCAGGACTTCGGTCCATTATATCATGACAGGAAGCATGGCAGCATGCAGGCAGACATGGTGCTGGTTACGTCTTGACCAGAAGACAGCAGGAAGTGGACTGAAACACTCAGGGGTATGCTGAGCATAGGAACTCTCAAAACCCGGCCCTATGGTGACACACTTCCTCCAACAAGGCCATACCTCCTCCCAGAAAGCTACCTCCTAATAGTGCCACTCCCTATGAGATTATGGGGGCCAATTGCACAACGATACAACTAAAAACCTTCTAGTCTGTGTTCAGTGTGGTTTTTAAACATCTTGGATTTTCTCACTTGGCCTCTTAAATCTGGCAAAACTAATTTTAGCAATAGTCACAACCAACAATATTTCATTGTAAATGCACTTGTAACAGATAAATGAGCTACATGACATTTCTTTTTTGTCATTTGCATATATGCATAGTGTACATATATGTATGCGTGTTCACATGTGCAGGTCCAAAGTTGATATGTTTTCCTCAGTTGCTCTCTGTCTCACATATCGAAGCAAAGTCTCTTGCAGAGCTCAGAGCTCATGGTTCAAGCTAATCTGGCTAGCCAGGTTGCTCTAGGGACCCACTGTCTCTGCCTCCTGCGTGCTGATGTTATATAGGTAGGTCACCGTACCCAAATGCATTTACATGGGTTCTAGGTATCTTACAGCTTTATACTTTCATGCCGAGGGCTTTACCCACTGGGCCATCCCCACCATCTTCTACATGACTCTTCGCATCCCTAGTATGCCTAAAATTCTTGGACTATACGGAAGGAACATTTTAGTGTTTGACAGACCACTCTGTCACTCAAAACTAAAAAAGAAGGCTCCCTAACTATGCCACAGAAATAGTCAAGGCTTGGGTACAAAAGTGTGAATCCACTCAGAGAGAGAGAGAGAGAGAGAGAGAGAGAGAGAATGTGTGTGTGTGTGTGTGCGCGCCCGCGCGTGTGTGTGTGTACAGATAGAGGCCTAAAGACAACCTCGGCAGCTGCCATTCCTCAAACACCATCTACCCTCTTGTTTGCTGATTTGGTTTGGTTTGGTTTGGTTTTCTGAGGCAACGTCTCTAACCTGGCTGGAACCCACTAAAAGGCTAACCTGGCTTATGGTTAATGAGACCCAGAGATCCATCTTTTTCTACCTCCCCAGAGATGGGATCACAAGTGCATGCCACCACACCTAAATATTTGTCATGTGGGCTCTGTGGCTCAGGCTCCGGTCTTCAGGACTGAACATCAAACACTTTACTCACAGATATCTCTAGCCCTAAAACCCTGGTCTTTTTTTTTAACTGGAGAAGCTGTACAGTTATATTTTTGTTGGTAGAAAGGTAAAACTATATAGTTACTCTGAAAATAATGTAATAATTACTTAGAAGGTATATAAACTATATATATCAGAATGTTAGAAGAAAAATAAAGGTCCCTAAATAACTTAGTATAGCATGCTAAGTCATTAAACAACCCATGACCTAACAATTAACATTGAATTAATCTATGTCCTAACAGTTGCACGCTTGATCAAATAAAATGAACCTACTCATAAAAATTCATAGTACATACTGTGTACATAGTACATAGTTAAAAGCTAAAAGAAAAGCTCATATCTTTCGATAGACAGCAATTATACAAGAATTGAAAGGAATTATGCAAACTTCATTCACTATATATGCATATAAAACAGAGCAGAAGGATGCCTGTCAAAAAGGGAGGATTTTTGTGTGTGAATAAGTGACAGCTGTAGGGAAATGGGAATGGAAGAACTTTGTATTTGCTGTACGGTAACTCTCAGCCTATCATTAAGGGAGCATATTCATGTATTTTGTGTGAGTTTTTTAAACTTCTTGTCCATGAGGGATTGGGAGGAAGGCGCTATAGTCACGGTATCTGTCAGAGATCAAATCAGGAAACAGAAATAAACAAGGACTTTCATACCAGGAAGTAAATGCTTTTAAGCCACTGGACAGCAGGTGAGAAGGCTGGAGATGGGACCAGATTCTGGCACAGGCTGATCTGGCCTAGACTTCCCTCTATACCCTGCTAACCTCAGGCTTCTAGTTCTCCTGCTGCGATCAGAGCTGTGCCGCCAAAGCCAGTTCAGAACCATCATTTTAGTCCGAAAAATATTCTCAAATCCCACAGGTGTTTGTGTTCATTATACAAGAATTGTCTCCCATATCATCATTTCAAGGGGCCACAGGAGACAAGACCCCCACGTAAATCACAATCCACACACAGAATCAAAGGGCGAGCTGCCGGCAGGAGGCTTCTCACACGTCCACCTAAGCCCTCCAACACCTTGCAGCTTATGGCTTCTCCCTCTAGCAGATGGCTCCATCTAATATTGACTCCGTCTGGCCAAGCTTTGAACCCCTTGTGTGCCACCTTCCAGGAGTAGTCTCATTTGACAGAGGTGACCAGAACTGCTTGTGACATGATTTTTAAACAAACCAGGACATGATCAGGTGCCCACAAAGTGTGCACACAGCTGTCTGAACACAAATCTGTGCTGACGTAAGTCACAAACATTCTTCATCTGCACCCCCTGATTTGCTGTCACCACTTCTGTTAAAGACATTTCCAGAACAAAATAGAAGCAGGAGATAGCCCCTTCCTCCTACCACCTTTCATGGCTTCCCATTGGCTAGCTAGAAGTCAGCCAGCTAGGGAGTCCGGAAAATCTCGTTTCGATATATGATAGATTACAGAGAGTTTGGGTGGGTGGGAGAAAACCAGGCTGATGATGGTCATCAGGGAAACCTTCTAGGCCATCAGCATCACACCTCCCAAGCCATGTCAAGACAAGAAGGTCAAAGCACCAAGCACATGTCTGGGTCAGAGAACTGCATCCTTTGTTGGGATGCTAGAACCATGGCAGGGCTTCTAACACTGCTCTAAGCCCACCCCCAACACCCCAGACAAAATCTGAAAGCCATTACAGGTAATCTGAACACCTTCAGGGAAACACTGTATGGCCTCCCCACCCCCGACAGAGTTGGCCTGGCCCCACTGGTCCTCCCCCCACCCCCACCCCCAGCAGGGTTGGCCTGGCCCCCTGCATTCCACTCAGTTGCCCTGGGTTTTGTACTCAAACCTTGAAGCCAATCTTCAGTTTTGTTCGTAGACTCTGCAATGCATCTTTGATTGACCTTGAGGAGTTTCAGGTCCTCAATTGTAACGACCTTTCGGAATAATGCCTGGGTCTCTTTAACAACCCAGTCACACGTGTCTTCTTTTCAAAAATGACATTTTGAGAACAAATGCTGATATTCACATTATTGTATTCTTTTGTCTTGAAGGCAATGTCTTTAAAATACCAAAACGTCGTGTTTGCTAATGTGGATGTGGACTCATCGAAGGTAAGCCTCTTAAACCCTCTGTGCGGAGGGTCAAAACCCGAATGCAATGTCACTACACTGAGTCTACTCTACGAAAGCCATGACATCACCTGGCTAAACACAAGTGGAATTCCACGTCTTTGCTTTTGTGGTAAATGTAGCAAACTGTTTTGCACAATCTTCTTTAAATGTTAGCAAATCTATGGTGCTCCCTGCAGCTGTGGCAGACAGCACGAGTCACTCCCAAGAGTCTTTACCACCCGCTCCTCAGCCTGATGCTCGAGGCCTGTGTTCTCAACCTGTGGGTCACGCCCCCTTTGGGTCTATGTACCAGTTATTTACATTATGATCATAACAATTGAAAAATTATACTTATGAAGTAGCAACTAAATAATTTTATGGATGGGGTCACCACTAGATGAGGAACTGTATTAAAAGGTCGCAGCATTAAGAAGCCTGAGACATTACAATGAATCTAGGCAGACATTACAATGAAGCCATGGTAAAAAAAAATATTTTCAGGTTGTGATAAATTATTAATAATTTTTTAAAACTTAGCTCAATAACTATAGACATTTTGACATATCTCATTTTTGTATCCTGTATTTGTTTTTTTGGGGGGTTGCTTATATAGCATAAAAATTCCACATAATCTTTCCCTCTTGTCCCTAGATCCAGCCTTCCTCTTCTCCTATGCCTCCCCACAAAATAATCAGCCTCCTAGTTTTAAGCCAAATACATCTTATTATAATATAAAATTTGCTGGGATTTATTCTTCCTGGGAGTTGTTAATTTACAATAAGGGAATGTAACCATATTAATTAGCTTTCTGTCACTATAGAAAAGTGCCTAAGAGAAAGAGAAAGGTTTATTTTGTCTCACCATCTTGGAAATTCAAGTCCCTGATCAAAGCCTAGTTGCTTTTGGGCCTGTAGAAGGCAGCACATTTGAACAGGGGTGCATGGCAGAGCAAAGTGATCCCTTCAGCAGCAGGAAGAAAAAGAGAAGGGGTCAGCATCCCACAGTCCTCTTTAGGCACAGCCTGAAAGGACTGAAGGCCTCTGGGTAAGGCCCCACCTCTTAAAGGTTCCACCACCTCCAATAGCTCCATGCTGGAGACCAGGCTGCTGATCCAGAAGAGCCACTCAGCATTCACACTACAGCAGAAAAGGTAACCAGCGACCTACCCAAGCATGGATGGAAGCTGAGCTTTAAAATGATCAGAAAACCAAACACTAGTTACCTTCTGTGCCATAGTCTGTCATAATATGTCAACCTGACACTAACTTGGCACCCTGAGAAGATTTGGGCAATTGTGATAATTTTTGTATAAATTTCTGTGTGAGTACAAGTTTTGATTTCTTTTGAAGCTGTATCTACATGCATAGTTCTTGCCACAACACTCTGATGGTATATGGAGGCGCTGGAAAACCATCTTGTAAAGAAACTACATCATTTTCCATTCTCTCTGCTCCAGTAGACAGTCCTGATTTCCCAAAATCTTGCCAAAAGCTGAGTTGCAATCAGTTTTTCAATCATAGTTTTTTGTCTTCTTTTTTGGTTTATTTTGTTATGTTTTTCGAGACAGGGTTTCTCTGCAACAGCCCTGGCTGTCCTGGAACTAGCTCTTGTAGACCAGGCTAGCCTTGAACTCACAGAGATCCGCCTGCCTCTGCCTTCCAAGTGCTGGAATTAAAGGTGTGCGCCACCACCGCCCAGCTAGCTTTTTGCCTTTTAAGGTGAAGCAAAATACACACTTTTCTATTAATAACATAGATTAACAGTTGTCATGGCAATTATAACTAAACATACAACTTGGTGTGTGTGCAATGCTTCTTTGTGTGTATTGTGGGTGGAAGAATTAAAGTCGATCAAATAGCATATCAGTGAGAGAGTTCAATTTTTTTGTTCATGGATAGCTAATTTTAGTCAACTTCTAAATAAGAGAAACAAACAAACAAGAAATACCACTTGGAAGCAGTTTGCTTTGGTTTTAAATCAAACCATTTCTCTTATCCTTGGGCTCCAAATGTTTCAGAAGTAAAGATAAGTAGTGAGGGAGAAAGGAAAACAAGACTTAAAGAAAAGGCTGCGCTAACCTTGAGTGTGTCATGCCTGTCTCCAGTGTGACCGATGAAGACATGCCTTTTCCTTCCTCTTTTGGCAATATGGCATTTCCATACGAGGCTTCCTGGGGCTTCTCTGCCCACTCAGCATTGTTAACTGCAGTTCAGTTAGGAACTCCACATCCATTCCATTTGCCCTTCATCTCATCCCTCACGTAGAGCTCTGGAATGAGAAACCCAAGAGTTTCTTTCCACAGGGGTTGTCCTGGAGGCCTTGAGGGTATGTTGGGAAAATCCTGTAAAGTGTCAGGTGCCCTTAGACTTTAAGACACTGTTTCTTAGAAGTCACTTGAAACAGAGAAAAGGAACCAAAACTGTGACTTCACGACACCCCCTTTTCTTCCCAGGAATTGGCTCAACTTTGTCACATCAAAGCCGTGCCCACATTTCAGATGTTCAAGCACACCAAAAAGGTATGTTTTCATGGAAACCAGCAGGGATGAATTAGATGAAGCTATCATCAGAGCTAAAATTAAAAAGTCTGGTGTTCCTCGGTTAGATAAAAAATACTTGGATTTTTTTTTGAAATATAATTTTTAAATTTCAAACACCACATCCAATGAATGATGAGAGTAAAGAAAATACATGACTTACAGTAAATCGCTCCCTATCTGAGACATTCGAATCATAAAAACTCCACTATTTCCTCTACTCTGGGACAGAATTATCAAGAACCTACCCGGTAAGGGCTTGATGAAATCCTCCCACTGGAGTCGATAGCCATTAACAGGATGTGTGGAAACACTCATCCAAAATCATCCCAAGGCAACACAGCTTCATGACTGGGTATGCACTGCCTGGGTTCAATCCCCATGGTCCAAAAACCAGGTCTCCCATTCTTAGCTATGGGGCCCTCGGTGGCTTACTTATCTTTTTGTGTCTTTGTTTCCCTATTTGTAACAGAGGGCATTATAAATATTCCCTCATTTATTGTGAACATGAAATATGTTATCATGCTGAAGTGTAAGATCCCCCTGGTGGGAGTGGTTTAATGTGTTCTATTAGCTCTTCTATATTATATTAATAATATAATAGGTATTATAGGTATTAGTGGGATAAAGCTAGTATTTTCAGATATGACTGGGGGGATTGATGGTTACTCACATATGCTTCATGAACTATTATCATTTTGTAGCAAACTTAGGAGACACAAAATATACATTGTCTTTCACACCAGTATCTTGCCCTTGGGAACATATGCTGTAAAAAACATCTCAAAAAAAAAAACAGTAACTAAATATGTAATAATTGGTACATTATTTCTAACATTGACAATAGAAGCAATTACAATGCCTTTTTTAGCAGAATGTCTGAGTTATGAGCCATCTATTCCATGGGACAGTATGCAACTAAGATGTTAGGAAGAATTTTGTGATGTTTAAAAGACATGCTTGGAGTTTATAAAGATTATGTCTAAATTGGGGGAAACAAAAGCATTTCTTTGATCTATCAGCTATACAATTTTTGTTTCTGTTTCTGTCTGTTCATATTTGATGTAGTGTAACTGGTGCAATAGATTTAAGATATTTTTCAAACACTACATATTTCTTCACATGGCTTTTGGTTGAAAATAAAACTATTTAGCATGTGTTTCCTCAACTTGCCCCCCACACACACACATGTTTAATCGCCTGTGTATGTCATCTTTGCTACCATCTCAACTCCATCTCCAAGAAATCCAATGCCCGCTCTGGCCTCTGTGGGCACCAGCATGTATGTGCAAATATACACAGAGAGACACACAAATAAAAAATAAAAGTAGTCTCTTTTTAAAAACTAAACAATTTGAAATGATTTCTACCACAACGTATAAATGCATCTATTTCTACTCATATGAAATCTGCTCAAAAAATAGCAATAAAACCAAAACAAAACAACTTTCTACACCAAAGGCAAGAGGCAAGAAAAAGATGACAAGATTCTTAGGGATCTAACACTCTAAATCTTTTACTTCTTTTGACTCAGATGTCAAATAGGCTCTGAGCAGGTCTTTAGTGCTCCTTGGGGCGCCACTTTTCCCAATGCATCAAGAGTTAGGGTGAAGCCATGGCATGTCTGGATCCTTCTCCCCCAGTTCCTGTCTCACAGTGGTCTGCAGAGAGGAAACCACTGCAAAGCAGGTCTTAGGGTGGCCAAGGAAAGGATGCAATCATTTGAACGTCTTTCTGTTAGGAGAACAGAGCAAGGAAGCTTTCATTGGCGTCAGATGTCTTCTAGAAAATAGAGAGAAATAGAATCCATGTCTTTGAAAGCACCTCCAGAAATGGGTTCCCCACCTTCATCTGGGATGTGTAACTGGAAACTGACTTACTGAAGCAATTAAGTACCATGTATCCATTTTTTAAAACTAGAGTTCAGTTTCTATTGAGGATTGTTTTAAGAAATGTCTTTATGATTCCAGGAAGACATCTGGCAAATAGCCACTGTGCACTGTGCCTCCTAAAGGTTCACAGAATAAAAAAAAAGTCATAAATCACATAGAACACAGGAGACTATCTTTTCCTTTGGAAACACAATGTGTTTCCTTGTTTCCGATAGAAAGAGCTAAGGTTCCCCTGTAGTGAGTGGGAGGCTGCTTGTTAGTTCCCAGCCATCTGGCTATCTTAGACCCCAAATAATCACACAGAAACTGTATTAATTAAATCATTGGTTGGCCCATTAGCTCTAGATTCTTATTGTATAACTCTTACATATTAATTTTACCCATTTCTATTAATCTGTTCATTGCCACCAGCAAAATTTTGGCATGTCTGACTCTGGCAGTGGCTCCATGGCTTCTCCCCAACTCTGCCCTTCTTTCTCCCAGCATTCAGTTCTGTCTTCCCTGCCTACCTAAGCTCTGCCCTACTCTAGGTCCAAAGCAGTTTCTTTATTCATTAATGGTAATCACAGCATACAGAGGGGACTCTCACATCATTCCCCTTTTGTTCTAAAGATGTCAAGAATGTAGTAATAAGAGCGGCGGGGCTGCATCCCCAGCACCCCAGCCGCCTGCTAGCTTATGCCCCGGAATAACAACACACAAATTGTATTCATTTAAACACTGCTTGGCCCTTTAGCTCTAGCCCTTACTGGCTAATTCTGATATCCCGATCAACCCATCTCTAATAATCTGTGAGCACCGGTCTTAGTGAGCACTGGTCTTACCGGGAAGATTCTAGCCTACGTCTATCCTGGGTCGGAGCTTCATCGCGTGTGTCTGCCCAGGAGCTGGGAGCATGGCGTCTCTCTGAGGCATCTGCCCCTGAGAGGAGAGTTGTGGAGTCTGAGCTCACTTCCTCTTCCTCCCAGCATTCTGTTCTGTTTACTCCTCCCACCTATGTTTTAACCTATGAGGGCCAGCCAAGCAGTTTCTTTATTATAATTAACCAATGACCATCCTCCATCACAAGAAACTCAGGCTTGCTTCTGCTGCTCCAGTCCCACGACCCCTTACCTCCTACGTCTCCAACCTTTCCCATAGATGTTTCTTGTACTACACCACCCTTAGGCTTTTACCCTTTTCTTTGGCTTTTACTCTTTTCTTTGGCCATCATTCTTGCCCATGTCATTCCTAATGTATATACATCATAAGTAAAGTAGAATTTTTTTAAAAATGAAAATGTCAGTTGGGCGGTGGTGGCACACGCCTTTAATCCCAGCACTCGGGAGGCAAAGGCAGGCTGATCTCTGGGAGTTCAAGGCCAGCCTGGTCTACAAGAGCTAGTTCCAGGACAGGCACCAAACTACAGAGAAACCCTGTCTCAAAAAAACAAAAACAAAAACAAAAAATGAAAATGTATAAAGCCATATATAGTGACCTGAGGCCATGGTACTTAATAATCCTTCCCTGGCTGCTAGAAGTTTTCATGAAAGAAGTTGCTTGGCAGGGATGCAATATAAAAAAAAAAATGGCTGTAGTGGGCAGGGAGATGGCTCCGTCAGTAAACTTGCCACAGAAGCACATAGACCAAAGTTTGGACCCCAAAACTCACATGTGAACAGTCAGGTATGATAGTGTGCGTTTGAAATCCTAGTGCTGGGGAGACAGAGGCAGGGGGATGCCTGAGAACTGCTGCCAGTCTGGACAGCCTAACTGGTGGGTTCCATACCATGTGAGAGATGTTGTCTCAAAAAACAAGGTGGATAGTGTATGAGGAGTGACCTGAGGTTGACCTCTCACCTCTACATACACCCGTGCAAACGTGCATGTGCGCATGTACGTGCACACACACACACACACACACACACACACACACACACACACAGAGCAACTTCCACGTCCCAGTAATAAATCAGGTTGCTGTTCCTTTCTGCTGTATTCCTCTGTGTTTTCATCTAAGCCATCATATCATGCTCCAGGAAGAGTCACTGTGGTAAATAATGATTGTAGTATTCTGTTGTACATGATGTACTCGTCCCCCTTTATCAAAAAAGAATTCATTCCCAGACCACCAGTAGATACTGGAAACCACAGACACTCCTGAATGATCCTCTGTATAACAGGGAGGGGTGCCCTATTCATCCTTACTGTAGATCTTAGAAACATAAATAATTCTTTTCATTCCTTAGAAGCAAAGAATTTTTTACATTTTTTTGTAAAATAAATATTTTATAGCTTCTCTTTGGCCACCAATCACTACTCTTAACAGTTTGGGTTATTAGTAAGAAAAACCAGGGTTAATTGAACACAAGCACGTAGGTCTGATGATGAGATGACTAAATTACTAATGGGCAGGTAGAAGGAACCATCCACTCCTTAAGCATCCAAGTTCATCATGTTTCTCAGTAATTTCAGGCTTTTTGCTTACTTCAGGAATTTTCTGTGTAGTATTTTTAGATCATGGTTATTTAGGTAACTGAAATCATAGAAAGTAAAACTACACCATATATTTTTATTACACATAGAGATCATAAATTTTATGGCCATCCCAACAACCCACTAAAGAATTAACAGACATACAAGTACTGATATTTGCAGGTGATACTAGGGGATCCCGTGCCTCTGAGATTGAACAAAGGCTCCACTATATCCAACAACTTTGGTTTCATGCTAAACTGATGTCTGCAGAGTTTAGGAAAGGAAGCAAAACAATGAATTAGCAAATCTTGGCCAACTGTTTATGCCTGAGCCAACTATCGAAAGCGAATTGCAACTGTTTTGGGTTTGTTTTTTGTTTTTTTGTTGTTGTTGTTGTTTTTGGTTCGGGGGGGGGGGGGTTGAGACAGGGTTTCTCTGTAGCTTTTGAGTCTTTCCTGGAACTAGCTCTTGTAGACCAGACTGGCCTCAAACTCATGGAGATCCAGCTGCCTCCTTCTCCTGAGTGCTGGGGATTAAAGGCGTGCACCTCCACCACCCAGCTGAATTGCAACTTTTATCTCTCGCCTTAGAGCGAAATTGTTTCCCAAAGCACTTGGGTAGGCCCACTACTAAGAACAATGGAAAATGGGCATATATATGCTAGTAAGCAAATTATTCATAACTGAATAATTCATAACACAAGTTTGCTGGGCTCTTGCATTAAGTAGGAGGAAGCTCTTACCCAGATGTCTACAAACTCCAGAGCTCCTTGCTGACAACACAAAAGTCATTGCCAACAAGTATCTGCCATCAAATAAAGCAAGTATAGAGATGAAAACTATCCTACATCATTTGCTAGAAAGAGGACGGGGCCGAAACAGGGCTCACACACAGGCCAGGAAGAGATCATAGATAAAGAAGAATTGAGGAAGGGGTGTGTCTGAAGACTCCATTCCAAACGCTTGTATTCAACTGCTTCAAACATTATGTTTGGCCTTCTTCCCAGAAATTACTTGCAACCGGGTCTCACTATCCCAGGCCAACAGTTGTTTGGGTCCTGCATCTTCCTATTACTGAGTGACTTAGGAATGTAATAAGCCATCCCAACGTTCATCTTCCTTCTTTGTGAGATGAATACTACATCACTCATCTTTGAAATTTTGTCTTGAAGTTTTAAAAACTATATATACAGAAAGTGTCAAGCCCTGGACTTGATGCATACCTTAAAATAGGACTAGTATAGTTGATTTGAAGGTTACGGCTTCCTGTTAAGTTGTTTAACAGTATGGGTACTATCAGAACCTCAGGATCCAGCTGTGTCCGTCTCCCTTCAAATTCATAAATAAACTAATATAGAAATAATGTTTGAGGGACCATTTAAACTCTTCGAACACATGGGACTTCTGCTTACACTGAATCACCATTGCTTACTCAGTAAAACCCGTCCTGCACAGGCAATGGCAAACAAAGGAGTTCTGCCTGGGAGACCAAAAACAAATCCCACCTGGTCAGCCCCAAGAGCGGCTGATGCTCGAGACAGAGAATTATAGAGTTGAAAAACTAAGCAGAATGGAAGGGACGCTAATGAACTGAGGCTGTTTTCAGCTCAGTTTAGCCATCTTAGGACCACTGCAAAGGATGCTGCTGTTGCCTTAGCAACTGAGAGGTTCCTACCTGTCTCTCCTCCGGGATTAGACAATGCAAATTACCCTCCAGTGTTGTAAACCATGTTTTTATTTAATGTTCTACACTCTGTTCTCTGGGGAGTTTTGTATTGATTTTTAATAGTTAAATTTCTATCAAAATGTCTTTTATCTTGATTCCTGAGGGTTTCCCACTCTACAATTTTTACTCAGCCCTGTTCGTCTCCTCTGATTTTTCAATTGTTGAGACACAGCAGTGTTTCGTCCGGTGATTTGTGAGACATGAGAAGACTCAGGAGCAAGTTGTACTTAGAGTTAAGATTTATTGCATCAAAGAATACAGAGTAAAAGAACAGGAGAAGTCCTCATTAGTGGGATCCGGAAAGATCTTTTGATGCCCTCTCTTGTCAAAGGACACAGATTGCCCCACAGCCATGAAAGGCAAAAGCAAGCAGACATAAGCTCTTTTCTCTTAATGAGTCATGCAGATAACCAAAATATGACCTTTATCGGAAGTACTTCTGGTGATAGACGGCGCTCATAAAAGTTCACGACTGGGATCCGTGTGAACAATGGTTCTCTTGAAGTCTAGACCTTGAGTGCTCCTGCCTGAGAAAGGACCTAGGGCTGCACAGCTGCCACCTACCTGCCCAGATGAAGAAGGCGCTGCTGCCTTGCATGACTCTCAAGACCTAAAAGACCACCCATCTGAAGAAGGCAAATCTGGGCCCCTTTTCCCCAGGATATCTGGAAGGGACTGGGAGAAAGTTTGGCTGTGCCCTCGATCAAGGTGTCCCAAAACGAGAGAAAATCGACTTGAGCTTTTCCTTCATCTAGGATTAAGAGACACTCACTCTGAGCTTGGTGAGCCGGAGTGGGAATGGAGGTAAGACAAGGGTTACAGAAACCCAACACTGAAAATCTGAGCAGATTTTTCCAGTGGGAACATGAGGACAAGCATACGCCATTGAAGAAAATGACCCTGGAAGCTGTGTTTACCGCAAAGAACAAAGTCCTATTCCAGGGACAGGCAGATCATCATCTCTGGTAGCCACGGTCCAAAATGGCCTTTCCTATTCTTAACGTGGCTGGAGATGAACTCCAACATCATACCACATCCCCTTCAGTGGTAAGTCCCACTGTATTGAGGATCTGGCCCTGCAGCAGCTTCTTGTGTCTGCTAAGCAGAATCGGCTGGTGGCCCAGAAAAAGAATCCGCACGCTCCAGTCCAAGCTGACCCTCCACCTGTTCACAGACAGGAGCACAGCCACGCCAGTTTGGTTACATAACAATATGTCTGCCTTTGCACTTCCACGGCAAATCTAAACATCAGACCCCAAGTGAGTATGATCAGAACCAAAAAGTTAACTGTTGCCACAGAAAAAGCAATGTCCTTTTGTCGTCGTTTGGGTCACTGATACCCAAAGAGTAAGACGTGGAAGTCTTACTCTTCCAGAAAATAACATCAATGAGTGTTCTACTGTCATCCTGCCGTCAGAACAAGTTCAAAGGATGTCATCCAGGAGGCCTGAGTGGTGGAAACAGGAGCCTGGCTATTTGCCCTCATCTTGTATGAGCGCCCCTCTTCCGGTGCCTCCTGGATATATTTTAGCTCAACTCCAAAGACTCTCACTGAATTACTTTACATTATCAAGGTCTGCCTGAGACATAGGAAAGCCAATGAGATTCAAATACTGGCTGAGAAGTAAGCGGTTCTGAGGAGGGTTCGAGGAAGAATCAGGATAGAACTGACGCTTACTGCTGTCCCCTCCTCTTAGGTGAGGCAGCTTTAAAAGCTTGTAGCATTGAACGTACCCTTTCTGTCTTAGTCATACCATCTAATCCCTCAGAAAATCCATCTGTCTTAGCAGAATGTGTTCTCCTTTTGTTCGTGTTATTGTAAATTATACACTGTACTGCAAACATCTCCACAGTCATTCCCCAAGGCGATCTTGTATTGTTTGGTGGGATTGTGCTATTGTTCTTTGTCTCTCGTAGCTGGTGCACCGCGGGTTGCTCCTCTTGCTGTTATTAACTAAGTACAGATGTCTGGGAGATTGATGAGCTCAGTCTGGACCATGCAGCTGGTCTAATGTAACTTCAATATCCGCTCAACCAAAATTGCACAACAACCGGCCAGGGCATTTATTATAATTAGCCTACGCATGCATCATTAGTGTAATTTTGCCTGTCAGACATCTATTTGTTCGGAAGGGACCACTGTCTCTGAGTGCTCTGCAATAGACTACATGTAAATGTTAGGATGTCTTCGGCATATGAGAAATATTGCCTCTGGCTAGACCTAGGTGACAGGTAAATCAGAAGTCACTTCATTACTCTCTTTGGTTCATGTGTTTGTTTGGTTTTGCTTTTGCTTTTCAAGACAACTATTTCCAGCATGCAGCAGCAGCAGCTAATGAAGAAGGACCCAGCTAGGTGCAAGCACACCTGCAATTTTATCTCTTGGTTGATTGGGGCAGAAGAATTTCAAGGTCAAGGCTAGCCAGGGGTGCACAGTAAGAGCCTGTCTCAAAGTGGGGGTGGGGGAGATTATTTTGAAATCAAGGAGATGTTAAGAGAGCTGTAAACTCACATCCTGAAGCTTCTGGTCTAAGCTTTTGAGAGACACAGCACAGCACCAGACTAATAGAGAGAAACACTTGGGTCAGAACTCACAAGCCATTTATAGTTGACTCTGTGCATCTTCGGATTCCATGTTCTTACATTCAATGAACAATCAAAAATACCTGAAAAAATATTTATACAGAAAATGTACAAACTTCTCATTCTTGTTATTATTCCTAAAACAACAGAGGGTAACAGCTGCCTGTGCAGCATTTATATTGTACAGGCTGTTATAAATAATCTCGAAAGGATGTGAAAATTGTGAGAACTCAGGCCTGGGTTCTGGGCATGCACTCTGGCGCATCTCTGCACTCTGGCGTTCCTCGAATCTCCAGTGATATCCGGGACAGTTGCAGAGCTTCCATGAGCAAGGCCACTTGTGGAATAATTGTTTCCTTCTTTACTCAGTCTTCTTACTACGTTCCCAGACACAAAGCCCAGCACTAGACAGGGAGACGTATGTAATTTCTGTCTTTCGTCAACTAGACAAAGGAGGCCATGCTGAGGATGCAGCGTGGTGATGGAGCTCATGCCTGCCATGTGGGAAGGCTTTGGGTTCAGTTCTCTAGGATAACAAAGGAAAGTAGAAGGAAGGGAGCAGAGGAAAGGCTGGCAAGAAAGCAGGAAAGAAGGTGTCTTAGTCCCTGTTGTGAAACTGCGACAAAATGCCCTGAGAAGGTCAACCAAGAGAAAAAGGACTTGGGTTCACTTACAATTCCAGGCATAACCCCTTGTGGCAGGGAAGGCAAGGCACTAAGAGCTCACAGCGGCTAGCTCACATCTGCAGTCAGAAGAAGAGGCCAGGGGGTGGATGCAAACAGCTGATTCTCTCTCCTCACTTACACCGCCCAGGATGGCAGCAAACGAAGCCATCTACAGAGAGTGGGCTTCCTAATCAGAGTAACCCTCACAGGCGTGCCCCAAGCCATCTCCAGTGCTTCTCCATTCTGTCAAGTGACAGTTACCACTAACCCGGAAAAGGAAGGGGACACTTTATTCTGGATTTAATACAATCCAGAGTCTTAAACTCACACTTCAGTGGCCAAAACTGAGTATAACAGAACTCAATTCTAATGAAAGCTAGTTTGTGTGAGAGTTCCAAACTGGAACCTACAACTACAGAGAAAGCTTTGTGGTTATTGCTATAGTCCATTTTAAAGGTGGCCAGTTAGGAAACAAAGGTAATGTCCCTTAAAGCCACCAGAATGGCTGACATGACAAAAACTGGTGATACCAAACATCAAGGATGTGGAGCAACCAGAACACCCATCCTTTGCTGGGACAGTCAGTTTTGGGGACTGTTGTTGTCCTTCGGTTGGCAGAATGCTGGCCTAGCCAGCCTTCGGTTAGTTTCCAGAATGGTATAAATTGAGTGTGGTTGTACATACAGCAATTTGTGGTTGTCCTTGGCAATTCTGTATAGTGAAGACCAGCCTGCATTACATAAGATCCTTTCTAAGAAAGGAGGGGGAGAAAAGAGAGAAAAAAACAGAGAAAGAGGACTCCTATTAAAGTTTAGCCCTGTAAGTCCATTCTTTATGTATACAGCAGAAAGGATCTCTTCCATGTCACCCACAAATACACCGACAAGAATGTCCCCAGCAGCATCATTCCCCAGAGTGCAAGTGGGTAAATTATGTTAGACTCATGCAAAGGAATACTGAAACACATCCAGACCACTGCCGAACAGAGAAACACTGTGAGCATGAAACTGAGTAAAAACAGTCAGACATAGTATACAATCTGTAGGGCTGGAGAGATGGCTCAGTGGTTAAAAGCACTGGCTGCTCTTCCAGGGGACCCGGGTACAATTCCCAACACCCACACGGCAGCTCACAACTGTCTGAAACTCCTGTTCCAGGATATCCAACACCCTCACACAGGCATACATACAGGCAAAATACCAAGGTACATAAAATACAAAAATTAATAATTTTTTTCTTTTAAGAAAGAATACAGTCTGTAGAATTCTACTTGTAAAGTTCAAAAAATATGCAAAAGCAACTCATTGTGAAAGGATTCAGAATTAAGGTTGCTTTTGAGCATATCATAATGTAAGAGGCAGGCATGGTGCCTGGGAATGGTTACACAACACGGAATTTTGTGCAGCTCTGGCTCACGTAATAGGGTGGGTGACAATCCCCTGTGGAGGAGTGAATGTATCTCTAGAAAGACGTCAGATTCGACAGTAGCCGTGGCACTTACTGCTCCCGGCTGCTCTTGGTGGCTATAGAAGGAATCTCATAACCCCATAATCACAGAAATCACCCCCTCTAGATCTGTGCGCCATTTTTTTGTAATCCATAGCTTATACCATCCCACTACGAGACACAGCTTTTTCCAGTTAGCGAGTCCTCTCTGCCCCAACCTCTTTTATTTTTTTTCCGAGTTCTCACTGTCCTTTGAAGTAAGAAGTAGGCTAAAATAAATCAGAGAAAACATGATCCACTGAGTATATCTCTAAAGAGATGAGAGAAATATCTTCTAAGGGAGCCTAGGGAGTCCAGAAGGCCATCTGGAATTAGGTGGTGGTCATGGGAACAGACACGCCATCTTTTCCCTGTGGATGCTCTGTTTGCCTCCCATGGTCTCACTCCTACCTCCAATTGCATCTGACTCCCCTATAGAAGAAGAAAAGATAAAGATTTAGGAGGATCCTTGGACATAAAATCCAAAAGAGGTTTAGGAGGAAGTCACTGCTCTTGCATAATGATTCCCGCCCTTGAGCTCCCACTGGAAAAACAGAGTAAAGTGGAATCCAAAACCTCTCACAGCCTGCTTTCCACTCCAGCTCTGATTTGAGACAAGGGACAAAGTCCCTTTAAGACCCCATAGTGAATCTCCCTTCGGGCCCCAGAGGCACCCTCTCTGGTTGCCATCCTAATAATAGGAAGAACTCCCCGCCCCCAAACAATGTCCAATGTAGCCTCGGCTGACTCCAGACTCACTAAGAAGCTCAGGATGACTTTGAACTTCTGCGCCTCCTGGATGCTGGGGTTACAAGTGTAACCACCACAGTTGGCTGATGAGGTGCCCGGGTTCAAAGCCAGGACTCTGTGCATGTTAGGCAAACATTTCGCCGACTGAGCTTTCCCCAGCCCTGAAGGGGAGATTGGTTGGCAGATCCCTTCTGATACCTTCCTCCCCCTGTTTATGAGGAGATGGCTACAGACCGGCAACTCAGATAAACCGTGAAATTCTGCACCCACACATAGGTCCCTCTATTCTCGAGACTCAAAAGAACACTGTGCTGTCTCAGACGTGGAATGGAGATTAGGAAGGTAAGTGAAATGAGATGGAGATGGACGTAACCCACACCTGGGGCTGGCATTCAAGGAGTCAATAAAACAGCAGGCCTGGAGGGGAAGATGCTGAGTGGGGGAAGCAGGAACAAGAGGTGTGGGGACGGCTACTTCTCTGCAGCACACCGAGCACAGAGGCTTGTTCTAGAATGTTCCAGTCCCTACTCCAACCTTACCAGAAGCTCAATTCTTCACCTGCTCCTTACCTCAGTTTACTTACATTCTTCCCTGGATCCCAATAACTAATACACCTAGTGTTGACGTGGTGGTGGGTTTAAAGGACAGGTTGACGTCCTTATTTCAATAACTGTTAGGTGCTTATTTCGTGTGTTCATATGAGTGTATGTAAGTGCCTCTGGAAGCCGGAGGACAATCTCAGCATGGCTCCCCAGGAGCCGTCCGTCTTGGTGATTTTGGGTCTCTCATTGGAGATCACCAATTATATGGACATCAAAAGCAGGGGATCCACCTGCCTCCACCTCCGCAGCTCTGGGATTATCACCACACACAGTCCACCACACCAGACTCTTTAGTTGGGTTCTAGGAACTCAAACGCAATACCTCATGCATGTGTATCAAACACCTCACCAGCTGAGCTGTCTCCCCAACCCAAACATGAGAGAGCTATTTGAAAGGTGTTACAGCAGGTAGGGTTCACTGTATGCCTGTAATCCTAGCACTTTGTGGGTGGAAGCAGAAGGATCAGGACTGGACTTTATGGCCAGTGTTGGCTACCTAAGACCTGTGTAGAAAAGAGAAAGAGAGAGACATTATTTTATATACTACTAAAAAAAGTTCCAATTAAAATATACCATCCACTATAAAGTTGAGTTGGGGTTGGCAGAAATGTGTAAAACACGCACTTCTTAGAATCAATTATACCACCATGATCTGGGCAGAAGTCACAAAAGGACTTTTAGTTTTGGAAAATTATGTATATAACTGAAGAAGCCCTCAATGCCAATATATCAAAAGCTCTAATTTTTCAAGGATTGGGCTTCTTCATCTCCAGTAGTGTCATACACTTTAGGTCATATGTTAAGAAGAATTACAGAGACCTGGAGAAATATTCATATCACTCATTTTGAAAGAGTGACCACCTGAGTGTACCTGGTCTTGCAACAAATAAAAGGTCAGGGATTTAATCTATTTAATGTGTATTAATACTTGAACAGCTTCTGAAATTATGGAAATGAGAAACAACTATTCAATCAGACACAGAACTCCTTGACACTTCGATGTCTTTGCAGCGCTTGTGTCAATAAACTCTTCTGTGCCTTTGTGTATTTGAAACAGATTTATGAATTTCATGGAGCTGATGAACAAAAACTGGAAGCGAAGATTCAAGAGCTCATGTGAACTGCCACCCAAAAACAAACGTACCTGTGACGTTTTCTGAAGCCTCAGCAAGTGTTCTGTGTTTTGATTTTCAGCATGCCCTGTCACCTGCTTTCTCTCAGTCTCTCTCCTGATGTCTTATGGGAAGAACGTGGCACGACAGTCCTCACGAGACCTTGAATGAAACCATTGCAGTAGTGTAGACGGAGGCTGCTCATTTGTTTCCTGACTGCTCAGACACAGAAACTATATTAATTACAACACTGTTTGGTCTATTAGCTCAGGCTTCCTACTAACTAACTCTTATATCTTAAATTAACCCATTTTATTATTCTGTGTATCGCCACGAGGCTGTGGCTTACCAAGTAAGGTTTGGGCATCTGACTCTGTCGGCAGCAATATGGCATCTCCTTGACTCTCTCTTTATTCTTCCATCCTGGCTATATTCTGCCCTGCCATATACCGAATCAGCTTCTTTATTAACCAAGGGTAATAAAAACATATTCATAGCATACAGAAGGGCACCCCACATCGCAGTAGCATAAATGTGTTACTTCCATTTTCTTTAGTCAGCCTTTCTCTGGGCATGTTCCTTGGGTGATATTTTCATGACCTTTACAACAGAGCCCACATGAAGCTAAGTAATAGCAAGTCACCAAGATTTTCCAGAGATAGCCAAAAATGGAGTTGTTTACATGAACAAAGTGCTTGGTCATTCTTAGGTATGTCAATGTTGGGGTGGGGTGGGGAGGCTTCATTTTGTCCTGTTTTGTTTTGTGTGAGGACCAAGAATCAAGCTCAAGGCCTCACACATGTGAAGCAAGCCCTCTCACCATGGAACTGCAGTCACAGACTGCAGACCTGGAAGGACTGGGAAATGAGTGGAATTGGGGTGTATGGTATGAAATTCACAAAGAATCAGTGAAAAAATATTTAAAAATAAGAAAACTAGAGCCAAAAAGTTAAAAAGGGCCAGAGAAAGAAACACGGCTTGGAGCTAAAAACAGAGCCAACTCTGTCTCTGACCAACAGAACATAAAACCAATCCCTGGACAGAAAAACTAACCAATCTCTGAGCAGGAAACCAACCAATCTCTGAGCGCCAAATCTAGCAAGGACCTTGAAGCTACAGCCTAAGAAAGAAACACACCCTGGATCTGATAACCTGGTCAGTGAGAGAAACACTTTAGCCCTGAACCCAGAACCAAAGAAGCACACCCTGACTCTGAAACCAGAGCAAAAGAAATACACTTTGGCCCTAGAATCAGAGCCAATAAAAGAAATATATCTTAGCCCTTAAAATAGAGCCAAAAGGCTAAAACGGGCCAGTGAAAAACACAGTTTGGCCCTGAAACCAGAGTCAACTCTGCCCCTGACCAACTAAACTAACCAGTGCCTGAGTAGGAAAACCAGCCAATCCCTGAGCAGAAAAACTTCTCCCTGGGAAACCTCTGCCCCTAAGAAGCCCTATATAAGCCCCTCTGCCTGTTCAGTTTGGGGCTTCCTATCTCACCCTGGCAGAGGCAGTCACTCTCCTGGCCTCCTCCCCCCCCCCCAAAAAAAATCTCTTTCTTAAAAGACTTTTGGGTAGATCTTCCTTTGCCAGAGCAGAACTTTGCTGAGAAGGTCCCTTAAGGGGGCTGAGCAGAAAAAGAAAAGAAAAAAAAAAAACAGAAGAAATAGTTATATCGGCTGGAAAACTCCCTACGGAGTGGCGCAGAAAAGGTAACTTTTTGTCGGAGGAGATTGCTACATTTCTGCAGGGGCTTCTTCTTTAGCAGAGTGGAGCAGAAGTAACATCTTCAGTGGGAGCTGAGCAGAGCAGAAGAAACTGATACCCCTGCTAGGATGTTCCCTTAAGGGAACAGAGCAGCGCTCTGCTGTAACCACTCTCTCTGGGAGAGGAGCAGGATTGCTGCATCCTGTGGGGGGCACCATCCCCCACTGCACCCCAGGTTCATGTATATCAGCTGACTTCCTGACAAGTCAGGATACCTTTCCCTTCAGAGCTGTAACACTCACAAATAGTGCAAACACACACACACACACACACACACACACACACACAGTAAGAAAGAAAAGCCAACACGGGAAGGAGAGGTCAAAGAGCAACACATCGGAAGCAAAACTGAAGCTGTGCCTTTCCGTTTGTGTGTGCCCAGTATCTAAGACTTGATCACATATTTAGTAGAGCCTTGTAAATGTTGGTCATGTGAAAGACTACATACATGCTTTCCTATAGGACGTTTTGGATGGTCAGGAATCCATTTCCACTTCTACCTAGGTGGCAGCCAGAAATGAGAGAGAGAAAAATAATAATATGCTCAAATTTAATGTATTCCAAAAATCCATACCGAGCCTTGTAGGAAGGCTCAGTATTGTCTGCTCTATTCTCTAATCCAGTGCTTCTCAACCTTCCTAATGCTGCAAATCTTCAATACAGTTCCTCATGCTGTGGTGACCCCAACCACAAAATTATTTTTGTTGCTACCTCATAACTGTAATTTTGCTACTGTTACGAATCATAATGTAAGTAACTGCTATGTAGGATATCTGAAATGTAACACCTGTGAAGGGTCCTCAATCCCCACAACCAGAAGGATTCGTGAGCCATGGATTGAGAACCACTACAATGTAGTAACAATTCACACACTGCATGGCTGCTAGATACTTTACATGTCTACAATCTGCTCCCACACGGACCACATTACGAGCGTGAGAATTACACACAATTCACATTTCAACATAATGCATAGCCGCAGTAGTCCCAATGGAGTCTACTCCATGCTGTGACTGATTCTGTCTCTATTAATTTAGCTGGCAATTAGTCCCTGTACTTGGCTTTGAATCTTCACCATGGGGGCAATGAGCAACTCTGGAAAAATCACATGTTCTGGCAGTCCACCACTGTCAGACTGGGTAAAGCCAGGTCCCAGTGCTCTGGAGCTGGGCAGACCTCAGTGTGCAGCAATGATCCCACCACTGCCGAGCTGGGGGCCACCGTGGAGATCAGTCTTCTCATCTCTAAGCCTGGCTCCAAGGGATTCCTCCAAAGAGTCATCAAGAGTATGAAATAGATATAGCACATGAAGTGTCTGGGGTAGCACTCACCCCAGATGGGTGTTCATGGGCCATGCAATGAGAGGATGATGAAGACAGCCATGTTTGCATCTGTCTCTAGCCAGACGATTAATGTCTTTGAGCATATTAACTTTCTTCTTTTTCTCAGTCTTTCTCCCTCCTTCCTTCCCTCCCCATTCCTTTCCTTGTTCTTCCTTCCTCCTCCTCTCCTTTCCTTCCTCCCTTTTTTTGTATTCTTCAGAGGTTATAGAGTGCAATGAAGAATAATCATCCCATAGACACCCGGAGAGGTTGAAGGTTTAAAAAAATCCCCAGTAGCTTAGTTTTCATAAAGTTGACAATGTTTAACCACAGGAGAGTAAGGTGTAAGGGAAAGCATAGCATTTGTAAATGACTGTATATTGCCCCTTATGAGTCACTTACAGTTTAAGATTGGACAGATAAGAAATTCTAGAGATATGCCTCTTATGCCACTCCTGATAAACAGACATCACTGAAAGCCCCCAATAGTTGTGGTGTTTGCATCTCTCTCTCTCCTCTCTCCTCTCCCTCCTCTCTCTTCCCTCTCTCTCTCCTCTCTCTCTCTCCCTCTCCCCCCTCACTCCCTCTCCTCCCTCTCTCTCTACATCTTTCTCTCCCTCTCCCTGTCTCTCCCTCTGTTCTCTCTCCCCTCTCTCTCTACCTTCCCCCTTTCCCCCTCTCCCTCTCCTTCCCTTCTCTCCCTCTCTTTCCCCCTCTCCCTCCCACCTCTCTCCTTTTTACCTCTCTCTCCCTCTCTTTCTACCTCCCTCTCTCTCCCTCTCCCCCTCTCTTCCCCCTCTCTCTCTCCCCTCTCACTCTCCCTGTCTCTCCCTTTTCCCTCTCTCTTTCCCCCTCTTCCCCCCCCCCCTCTCTTTCTCTCCCTTTGCCTCATGGTCACTGTCTTTATTTATTTATTTATTTAGGTTTTTCAAGACAGGGTTTCTCTGTGGCTTTAGATCCTGTTCTGGAACTAGCTCTTGTAGACCAGGCTGGCCTCGAATTCACAGAGATCCTCCTGCCTCTGACTCCCAAGTGCTGGGATTAAAGGCATGCGCCACCACCGCCCGGCGGTCACCGTCTCTATATGCAAGCTCTTAGCTACTGCTCCAGCACCATGTCCGCACGTCTGCTATCATGTTCCTTGCCATCATGGTCAGACTCTAACCCTCTGAAATGGTAAGCTCCAAATAAATTTTTTTCTACAAGTTGCCTTGGTCACTGTGGTAGAAAAGTAACAAAAACACCTATCATGAAATGAATGGATGCAGAGAATATCGTCTGTGTGAACTATGGAATTTTATTCAGCCATAAAAAAATGATGTCATTTGCAGGAAAAATGGATGCAACTGGAGATTATCCTATTAAATGGAATGAGTCAGCCTCAGAAAGACAAACCACATATGTTTTTCCTCATTTGTGGATCCTGAATTTTATGGAGATACATGATTCATCCTTGGGTGGGTATGGAAAAGGGTGGAAGAGGGATTTTCCAAAGGAATAAGGAGAATGACAGGGAGGTAGGAATGTGAAGGTAAATACGGTCAAGCATATGACATATATAAAAATGTCTATGGACTGCAAATAAACACCAATATGAATTGTCTGTGGAGAGAGAGACATTCCAGAAAACTGAAGTAGTCCCTCAGATAGTAAAAAATAGTTGGCGTAACCACAGCCCTTCACGTATTGCTCAGGAGATATTCCATTGAATATGGATCCTCACCACAGGTACCAAGCTGCCCTGGGGGAAGAGTTCCAGGTGACCGTTGACCCCCTCTCAGGCGATGCTCTCACCATGTCAAAGGCCTTGTTCATCCCTAGGCGAATTCAGCTGCAGCTGTTACCCACTCTCCATAGTGAACAACTTTAACTCGAAACTATCCAAGTCCTCACAGTGCTCACTTACCTAACCACGTTGCCTCTACCCCAAAGCCTTGCCTGTGAGTCTGTAGCTCTGGACAATTACCTGTGACAGCCTCACACAGCGAGTGTAACTCTAGAAAGGTCTAGTTTGGTCAATTTGTATCTTTACCCACTTTCGTGTTTATTCTAGGTCAATTCAGATACAATCAAGATCATCTGGGTAAGAAGAAAACAAAGTCTGAGATTTATTGTATTAACCCCCAAGGCCACTCTGTCTCCTTTTTTAAAAGGCTTAGAGACTAAAAGGGACCAAACAGGCTTTAGCAACTGTTAGTTGTATTCATTGCTAGGAGTACAATGGGGAAAATAAATACACCACATTCACTGTGTCCTGATCTACATCAAGCTCCAGAGGGCTGGTGAGGTGGCTCAGCAGGTAAAGGCACTCACCACCATACCTGACCACCCAAGTCCAACTTAAACTCATTTGGTAGGAGAGAACGGACTTCTACAACTTGTCTTGTGACCACACACACACCCCCCACAGATAAAGAAATGTAAATTAAGTTCTCAAAGCAGGATGGCGGTGGAAGAAGATAAAGAATGGCCACCAATATGGCATAGGTGGATCTATCAGCAGTGCAAGCAAAATTAAACCCTCCCAACACAATCTGTTGTTTCCTTATTTGACCATTGGTGCCCACAGCTTTTATGAGAAGCTTATCTACATGACACGATTTGACCACATGTTTTTTAAATGCCCCAAGCACATGAGTATCCATTTCCTTATGGTCAGCACCTGCTCCTCCCAGTAGTCTGTAAAAGGCAAATCTGTGTGCTGTAGCCAATCTCCAATGTCTCTTTCAGGTTAAGGTCCCTGAAGGGGAAAAAGAAGAAAAGTTCCCTTGACATCAATAAAAGGAGGGTGGAGAGGAGTCCAGAAATGTCAGGCAGGGGATGAAGGTCATGCCCCTGTGCTGTGCCTGGGATAGAATCTAGAATGGTAGATTCTTCTAGAAGCTAGATCTGCCATGTTCTTATCAGAATAGTTCTTGACCCCTGACAGACATGACTTCTCACAGGTTCTGGTTGCCCTCCGTTGGGGGCAACCTAATCACACTTGGCTCGAAAAATCACACGCATCAGGACGCCTTCACTCCTCTGAGCATCACCGTGAGCAAGGATCCAGTTCCTCCCAAGCAACTGTATTCTGTGGACACTACAAACATGAAGCTAGGGGAGCACTTCCCCCGCCCCCCCCCCAAAAAAAAGCTGGATTCCCATCCTGCTGTGGGATCTCTCCCTCCTACATATGATCTTACCATTGTGAGGCTATTCACCATGAAGTCTTCACCAGAACCCAGAAGAAGCTGCTGAACTTTGAGCTAAGTCAACCTCTCTCCATAATAAGGCACCAGCCCGGGGTACCTCATTATTGTCATAGAAAATGAATGACTATATGCCCCCCCAATAGATCTTAGACTCTGCTTCTAGGAATTTGACTCTTGTTTACTCTGCATCACCGCATCTAAAACACTACCAGCTCGAAAGCTGTCGTTACATATCAACAAGGAAGAAAGATGCTGCCAAAGAAAGGCTGCCAGGCTTTTCCGTGGTGAAATCCTCGTGTTAGGAGAGTAAGATGTGGGAAAATGAATATCTTTGAATTAAATTTGACATGTAAATACAGAGACTATCTTGCTACTCCGCACACATCCAAAAAGATCCTGAGTTTGTACAGCATGCTTGCATATAGACAAGTAGGCCTGCATTCGTGCATAGTAATTTGCAAACCTGAGACTCAGGTCTAAGTTGAGTTTTTAAGGTATTTTACCTATGGGTAAATTTTGTCATATTTTAAGACAACTGAACCTTATAATTATATAGATTCCTGTCAGAGTCTTTCCACAAAATGATTGCTATTCATAGTGAGAATTAGTCTCTGGGGATAGTTTCAGACAGGGACAATAGTAAAAACAAATTTCATGGAAGCATCATTTCTTCAGGAATGAAGACAACAGTTTTAGTTTTTTAGCATGACCACAGGAGTATACATGATTGTACTCCTATGTCTATACTTTTCCCCGCCCCTTCCTCTCTCTCTGCCACTGGCACTCCATTCTACACAATAATCATAGCAACAGATGTCAACAGACAAGAAGCAGGACAATATCATAATCAGCAAATGCAATATCAACACTATTTATGACTCAACTGAGCTATGAGCAGGAGCTGGAAGGAAGCTCAGCTGTACAGCACTTGTTTTACATAAGGGAGGTCCTAGGGTTTCTCCAGCAATGGGAGCAATGGATGGAGATACACAAACAGCTGGGATCTAGTGCAGCTTCATCAGGCAGCCACACTATCACAAACACTTCCTGGCTGACAACAATTATAAGAGAACCTGGTTTATAAGATACATCTCAACTTCAGAGAGGTCAGGATCGGAAGATTAGGTCATCATCAACTTTCTGAAATATAGTAGATGATACTCGTGGTGAGGATAAGTACCTTAGCATATATGGAGTGAACGGGTTGTTCCTATGAATCTGGGACACATAATGGATCTTCATTGTCTCCAAGAAGATATCGTCACCACGGGCAAGCAATCCTTGGCCACAGTGTCCTCTCTCTTTAGGGATTGACTATAGACACCAGGCCAACTAACATCTCCCCAAGAGAGTCAGCACAACCCTCAGGCAAACATTCTCTACAGTGATGGAAGCTATCAGGAGCCTGGAGAGAGACAGGCTTTCTCAGCTGTGCAGCGGTGACATAAGCTGTGTTGACCTCCTTCAACCAGTCCTATCCATAGAGAGAGAATTTAAAACAATGACTGAGTGTATAGACTCTGGAACTGTGCGATCCAGGAGGAAGTCTTGGCTATCTCCAGCTGTGGGGTTTGGAGCTAGTCATTTCATGCTGTTGTGTCTCGGTTCTCTTAGCCATAAAACAGAGATGCCATCTCTGTATTTTATAGAATCAATGATATGACACACATCATACACCATAAAATAATAGCCTCCTGATCAAACTAAAGTATGAATGCCCCAGAAAAATATCAGCACCATGAAGGCAAAGGGGTTTATCTACCTGTTCACTGTCATGTTCCCAGAGCCCAGAACACTGCTGACACTTGGTAGGAGCTCAGCACCTCGGGCTAAAGGACTTAGTGGTAGATTCCATACGTATTTAGATAATAATGGGTTGAGAGAATTCACGCTGTGGAATAGAGCAACCATTACTAAAGCTCTAGTTGCCCACTTGCTCCTCTTCTCCCTCAGTCTTTTAAATACCCCCAACACGATGAGGCAATTTTAATGAAAATAAATCCTAGAAACTGACATGATATAACTAACTATGCTCCGCATAAACTGCAATGATTTATTGCTCCAAGGATGCTCACGGATCACCTAGCAACAGCAAAAAGGGAAACACAGGTGTTGGGGCTCAGTTCACTTGTTAACTAATAAGATGAGCATTTTCCCCTTGGAAATTCTAAGTAGTTTTCAGTGAACTCAAAAAGAAAAAAAAATAGCTGGAACCCAGGGGCTTTTGGCGACCCCTGTTCAGTCCCTTGCTCCTGGCATTCAGCTTTTTTTTTTTAACACCTATTTTATGTTATTCAGAGAGTAACAATCTGAATCAAGGTGCTGTAATTTATCAGCCTTGCAGCTAAGAACTGGAGAGATAGATGGCTCAGTGGTTAAGAGCACTGGTTCTTGCAAAAGACCCACATGACAGCTCACAACCATCCATAACCCCAATCCCAAGGAGTCTGCCTTCTCTTCTGACCTCCACAGGCACCAGACACACACGAGGTGCACAAACATACATGCGGGCAAAACATACACATAAAACAAAAATACATAAATTTTAGGCAGAAACCAAAGGAATGACACACCAGTAGACGACAATGAGAGATAAACAAACACACAATGCCCTGGAAGCAAGAAATGCTATGTAGGTATTAAACATATCAACAAAAGATGCTTTCGTTCCCAATAAACTTTTTCTATTTGATTATATGATAGCTTAGGGCTATGTGTAAATTTATATCAGGCTTATAGTCACATATGCCTCCTCCCAATGCTATTCAGAGAATCAAGCTTCCACCTCCAACCCCACCCAGCACACCCAAACCATAACAGCTAAAACACAACACTGCCCTGAGTAAAACCACTGAGGCGCCCCTAGATCCCAGTTTCTGAAAGGCAACCTCTGGGTCCCTCAAGTGACCCATGAGTGTCTCTTTAGGAATGACTCCAAGAAGAGTTTCCCTCTTGCATCATTCCCCTAGAGATCTGAGTTCCTGCGGGAGCTGGGGTGGCTGGTTGACACATTCCTACCTTTGGGGGTTAGTGTCAGGAATGGGATCAGGTGTGGCTGGTCCCCACAAGATTACAGGGCTTAGGGTAGAGGAGAGTGACACAGAGAAGTTGGATGCTAGCCTCCCCCACCCCTGCCCCCCCTCCAAAAACAAACAAGATGTGAAGAGAGAAGGCAGTATTTTCTGAAATATTGTTTATGTTCATGCTGTGAGCCTGCCCAGAAGTTTAAATACCCTTCTCTGCTCAGAGAATACTTACATCCTCAGTGAAGGTTTCACCCTCCTGGCATCCATGGGAAAAGAACAAGGATCTGGCGGTAATTAAGAACTGCCTCTTTCCCTGACCTAATGAAACAGCTCTCGGGTCGTTTGTGCTGCGTGGATTTCAATGGTCATCTTTGCCTCCCAGCTCCATCACAGCGACGGTTTCTAACCCGCTGAAACACTTCGTGCGAAACTTTCTGACTTCAGTGAACAATGAGCTTACACAGGTGGCTCACATACTCAGAAGCCCTTTTCTCAGTTGGCTTGTTTGGGGCTATAAGTACCAGAACAGCCAACTCGAAACTGTAGAAGCCAAACAAAAATCTACGAGTCCAGGTATCAGGAAGTATTCTGAGAGCTTCATCGGTGATCCAGCTCCATCCTCAGTGATGTCCAAGGTGCTTTTCACCCTTGTTTTATGGGATTTTCATCTGAGGCTGGAAGCAAAATGCCTGAAGGACTTCTTGCATTCATCAGTACACACAAAGCTGTCTGGAAGATGATGAAAATTAGATTATTTCTCCCTTTCGGGTGTGTACGTGTGTGTTTGTGTTTCCGTGTGTGTGCTAGGTATCAAACACAGAGTCTTAGGAATGCTAGACAACGCCTCTACCACCAAGCTACATTCCGACATCACTTCTTAAAAGTTATTAATTTATATTTTATGTTTGTTTTTATTCATGTATGTGTGCACGCCGTACATATAAAGGTACCCGTGAAGGCCTGAAGAGGGTATTAGATTCCCCGGAGCTGGAGTTACAGGCAGTTGGGAGCCAAGTAATGTGGGTGCTTGGAACCCAACTTGGGTCCTCTGGAAGAGCAGGAAGTGCTCTTAACTGCTAAGTCACCTCTCTAGGCCCTACTATTCATTTGGTTGTTTGGTGTGTGTGTGTGTGTGTGTGTGTGTGTGTGTGTGTGTGTGTGTACAGTCATGCCACGGTGTAAGTGTGGAGGCCAAAAAACAACTTGTAGGGATTGGTTCTTTCTCTCTACCGTGTGGTTTCCCAGAGATCCAACTCAGTAATCAGGATTGGTAACACAGAGCTCTTACCTGCTGAGCCACCACACTGTGCCCAAGGTCATTGCTTTACATAGGTCTCAGGAATAAAGTAAAATGTTCCAGATCCTTGGAGCAAACTTTATTCTTATCTCATTGGCCTAGAGGGAGTCACATGTTTAATCCTGAAATAACGTGGCTTAAATCTGGGTTTGTATAGTCACCTGCAAAGAAATTATACAAACTATGACTAAACCCCAGCTTACTAGGCTCCACACAATAGTAAGGATGGGGACTATACGATGAAGTGAGATAGGCAGTGGTTTCCTGCTGCCACATGTCCCTGAACCTCATGAGAGTATTCTGAGCAATGAGTAATGCCTTCTCAAACTCCATGTTTGAGAAACTTAAGACTTAGTGGCAGACAGACGTCGTTATCCTCTAACTATGCGGAAAACACCACCAGGAACTTCCTTGCCTCCATCGAAACTAGGGCAAGGGCTTTGAACTGAAGCTTCTCTCCCCACATGGACCTGGGTTAGTTGTGAGTATTTTGGAATCTATGATCTAGAGAACCGGGAACCACTAGGAAAACTCCTTGAGTGGCAAGTCTGGCTAGTTTCCAGGAGGAGCAGGCCCAGCAGCAATAGGACACCGGGGTGCAAAGTGCAAAGGTATGATGACCTCGGAAGCTCGGGGTATTCTGAATTCCCAATAAATACTAAATAGTTTCAATATACATAGAGCTTGCCCCCAACCTAGGATACCTTCCAAGCCTGCTGGTAAACCACTGCCAGGAATTCTGAGTGAACACACCACACAATGGACTCTAATATCACTCACCCGTAACCTTTGATGGTGCTAATCTCAGCACCCACAACGAAGACCTGAGCACATCCTCCTGCAATGAGATTGCCATAAAACATGAGCAAGCATGGAAAAATGGGTGGTACCCCCTGCTAAAGTCCAGGTCTGAAAGTTCCTGTCTGGCCCCCAGTGGAAAGGAAATCAGGCAATCTTCCCAGCCTCCACTGAACTACGTTTAAACTGAAGGCGACTCTCGACAACATGTTCTATGACTTCAGGATTAAGGATTACAGGGCATCAAGTGGCTCAGGAGGTAAAGGTACTTGCTGCACAAGCCTGAGGTCCTGAATTAGGGGCACAAACCAAGGGGGGAAGGACAAAACCATCTCCTGAAAGTTGTCCTTTGACATCCATATGTACACTCACACACATACACATACATGTGCTCAGACATACACACACAATAATAGTAACAAATAAAATAATGACATTAAATACTACACAATTCTGGCACAGACAAAGCCCTCTGTTTGTAGGATTTTTCCTGTCCTTTGGTCTATTCTGATGAATAAAACTAAATTCTCCTTATATGAAATAACCTCACTATTGTTAAATGTAAGAAGAACATGGATACATTGAAAAACCATTATTAACATTATTAATATTGTTCACTTCTAAATTACACTGTATTGTTCCTAACTGTCTTATTTCCCATGAATAATATATCTTCATGTTGAATTTCTGGTGGATGGAAGGCTACTGCTAATTCACCAGTTGCCATGGCAGCGAGATGAAACAATTTGTCTAAATGGCTGAAGACTGGAAATACTCTCCCTGCTCTCCCTAGATAATGAAGAAAGCAGATAGCATGATGAAATCCCTCTCTTAGGATGGATGCCAGAGACTGATAGGGATTCTGGGCTGTCACTTTTTTTTTTTTTTTTTAGCTTTTTAGGGTGGGAGTTCTCACCAGTATGACTTTGCACTCACAACTCTCCTGCCTCAACCTCAAAATGTTAGAAGGGCATGCATGTAACTAAGGCTAGCATCTAATGCTTCTTCACTGATCTTATAGGTAGTTTACTGAGCTTGAACATGGTGCTTGTAAAGGGAGCAGCCTTTCTGCAGATCTTCCAACTCTCTCCTTATAGCTAGAGCGCCCCCCTCTGCAGATCTTCCAACTCTCTCCTTATAGCTAGAGCGCCCCCCTCTGCAGATCTTCCAACTCTCTCCTTATAGCTAGAGCGTCCTCCTCTGCCCTGCAGTTCTTCCAGCTCTGTCCTTATAGCCAGAGCTTCTCCCACGGCCCTGGGAGAGAGAATGAAGCAAAGATTCCTCCTAAAAATTACAAATATCACAACTCAGGACGTTGTTGAATTGGTAAAGAGCTTGCTGTACAAGCGTGAGGACCTGAACTGCAACCTCAGGTTGTACATGGAAAAGTCAGGCACGGTGCTGTGTGCTTGTAGTCTTGGGACCGGGGAGGCAGAGACAGGCAGATCCCTGAGGCTTGCTTTCCAGCTAGTGGAACCACCAGCACGGTCTAGACGAGCGAGAGACCCTGTCTCAGCAATCATGGTGGGTGGCACCTGAGGAACATCTGAGGTTGCCCTCTGGCCTCCACACAAGTGCACATAGAGGCACACACACACACACACACCAAAAAATTTTAAAGCAAACAACAAAAATGCTCTTAATATAAGGCTAATTCTTTTAAATTAAAATAAAATCAGGACAAAAGCTGGATAGAAAGTTTTGGTAGTTTTATTAAGTTGTTGGTATTTTTTTTTTTTTAGAAAATGGGTCTTTTTTCACAACTCTCCTGTGGGCTGATTGCGCACACGTGTGTGCGTGTGTGTATGCACATCTGTGTACAGATGCATATACATGTGATTTTTACCCTAAAAATAATTAACATTGCTGGGTATAGTAGCACACACCTTTAATCCTAGCTAGCACTCAAGAGGCAGAGGCAGGCAGATTTCTGTCAATCTAAGGCTAGTATGGTCTGCATAGCTAAGTCCAGGTCAGACAGGAGTGCATAGTAAGGCCCTATCTCAAAGAATAAAGGGGGAGAGGGAGAGAAAAAAAAAGAAAATACTTAGCCCTGAAAGTATGCTATCTTATGTGTAAATTAGTTTTTAATATCTAAATAGTTAACATTCAAAGCATGTAAATGGAGTTTATAAAGTTAGCATGTTAGGGGTATTTTTCACTGGTGAACTGAGGAGCCCTAAAGATCTATGAATGAGCTTGACAACGGTGCTGACATCCATTTCTTCCAGAACAGGGCCCAACAAAAGACAAGATCTCCGGAGTAAATTGGGAGCATAGGGGACACGGGAGAGGGTAGAAGGGGAGAGGGGAGGAAGGAAGGGGAGTGGAGAAAAAATATATATATAGCTCAATAAAAAACAAACAAACAAAAAGAGTTACTTTCTGCCTGGCCAAAAAAATGAAAATTTCCTCCTTGAACCTTCACCCCAAACCCCCACCCCGTTAAGCAGGAAAGACAGTATCTGCAGCTTCAGGGTCACTGAAAGGAACAGCAGGACACACCCAGTTTCTTCTCCATTAATGATTGCGTCAGTCATTCGCTTTTTCCTTTTTCTTCTACCTGGTTCTGTCCACTTTCTGATCCAGCTTGTCACCTCATACACACGCCTTCATCTCAACTGTCCTGCTGGACAAGTCTTTAAACTCCTAATGCTGGTCTTTGAAGGTCAAGGCTTATCCAACTATAGCAGACCCGACATTTGTCAAATGCAGATTCCAAGGCTCTGTCTTAAAAGGCCACGCTTCTCCAAGTCTACCTCAGAGTGGCTGGGGACTCTGCACTGTCACCTGGCTCCCTCGCCGTGCTGCTAAACCTGGGAATCACCAGAGAAAGGCCACAATTTTTGGGCCAACTTTGAAGCAAACGTTAGCTAAATACTAGCCAGGATGATGGCCAGGACCATTCAGGGGGTCCCAGAATATGACTATGACTATGAGTCATAACTTGCAGAGGCTTATACAAGGAAACCCACCCCACAAGGCCACAGTATTTCCAAACAGGACCAATCAGAGGCAAGCATATATTCTGAATATATGCTTCCTTCCTGTGTATCTCCGGCCTGCATACAATCAGGGACAAAACATACATCTTGACGTATTCCCTGCCTACGTACCTTCCACTACACGTGACCAAGCACGTTCAGTGCAATTGAGTCAAACAAACTTGTTTAGGGGAGTGAAAATGTGTGTCTTATTATCTTCCATAAACAACAGCCTCTAGCATTTCAGAAAGTATTGTTGGACTCTAGCGTCCAAACACCGAGAAGGAGTCGCCCCCAGAGACCACCTCACACACCACAGCTGATGCAAAAGCATGAGGATTTTATTAATTCTGTCATGACAGGGTTCCCCCAGCATTCAGGAAGCCAAGGGACCTCGAATAGCTGGTACAGTCTACTTTTAAAGGGGCCACGGAAGCAAGGGGGGTTGTTCTTTGACTTTCTGATTGGCTTATTTGAAAGGGCTATTACCAATAATTGACTGGAGAGCTGTTGCCAGATCAGATGAGGTAAGAGGTCATTTTGACCCCGTTTCATAGGGGACCGAACCAAAACATACGTATATGGGTAATTGTTCAGGAACTGAGTACGTGCGAGTGTAGCTGTTAGGTCCTTGGTTCCCAGGGGAGGAGGGGAAGCACTATGGCACAGAGGCTGAGAGGATTCAGAATTGTCAAAAATGGCTTCAGGATTGTCTTAAAGTCTTACAGCATCTGTCATTGGGTAAGGGGCTTACAGATCAGAGGCATTTCTGTTTCCTGGATCTCTTAGGCACAGTCATTAAAACATAACTTTGTCTCTCATAACCCAGTGAGATGATCAAAGAAATGAATCTGTGATCTGAGAAAAATCCTGCCCCAGAAGCCCTGGAGCTCCATTTTCTTTAGAGCAGAGAGTCAAGATTGGGACAGAGCAGACCTCGATCTCCATCCTCACAGGGACTCTTGGGCTGAGTGACACCGAAACCTGAAGCAAGCTTGCCATGCATGCCCGACTTCTACTCTTCTGGATCACATGGAAAGATTCATTTGATTTGTCTAGACACCATCTCCCCTTCCTCTGGGACCCCCTAGATTCCCTCTCCTGCTGATCTGATACTGCAAGCAAAGCTAAGCCCTCCTCCCCCAGCCAAGCAAGGTGAGCTTCTTGGACATTTGCAGGAACCAGGGAGAGAAGGGGTTCTCTTCCTGCAGAGACAATGGGCTAGAGGAATCCAAGCCTGAGCTGCCTTTAGGTGAGAAAGATATCCCAACAGAGACGGACAAAAAAAGGACACGGTGCTACTGAGACTGGCAGCTTTAGGACCCTGGCAATGAGCTCCTAAATCTCTTGGGTTTGACAGTTTGAGGTAGAGCTCCTCACAAATGGAAATACTGACCAGTACATGGAGTCAGTTCCTTGAACAAAGTTCTTCACATCCTTCTCTCCCCTTGCCCCCATGCTGCTCCACACAAGTGAACCTGTCATTCTGGGCTCCCATGGAATTCTTCTGCACACCACTGTCCACACAGAATGTCACTTCCTTACCACTGAAACTCTAAGGACCATTTCCCATGCCCCTGTGCACAGGGATCTTGCTTAAGGCTAGAACCAGATCACTTTTCTTGCACCCTTTGCTTCTGAGATTCAAGTTACAGCATCAGTGGTTTTTCGTTGGTTTTATTTTCTTTTCCTTTTTGCAAACTTCCTGATTACTTAAGACTAACACCTGTTTTATAGCCTCCCCATCCACCCCAGCTCTGCCCTCATCTCAGACAGGTGTCTTTCAGTATCACAGTCAGTCCACGGGGTGCTAAACAGTAAGCACAAGTCTCAGTCCTTTACCCGTACAGGATGGTATCCCAAACCTTCAGCATGAGGTAGTGTTATCTCCATTTCACAGGGGAAACTGGGGCATGGGAAAGTGAAATAAACTGACCTAGAGTCACCCAGTTGCTAAGTGGGGACGCAGACAAGAGAGGTGGCAGAGCTGGGACACTCTTAACACATTCTCTCACCTCCCAGTTCCTCATTTCTCTATCTGCAACATCCTCCATATTTACCCCATGTGTGTTGGTACTGTACAGGTGCCAGGAAGCCGGAACTTCCTGAAACAGAGTCAGTGGGCATCTGAGGGTCTATGGAGAGATGTCAGTTAAGGGAAGGACCTACAGGTCAGTGATTTGGTGTCCTTGCTAGACAGATTCACCAACTACTAGATAGCCAGGAAGTTGGAATATAGCTGGACTGAAAAGACCAGCTGAAAAGTACATTGTAGATTCTGCCCATCCCTCTCGGCGTTCCTCTGCCTCAATTGTCCTCGTCAGGAAGGCAGCACCCACCTTCAGACAGTCTAGGACTGTTCAGAAAGCTCCTTCTTGTCCACATCCTCACTCATTACTTGCATTCCTCAACCCTCTAAAAACTTCGCATAGCTGCCTCAAAAGTTCTGGTTGTCTAGTTCTGAACAAAGGAAGCTGGGGCGGGGAGTGAGAGTGGGGGACACAGGGACTGGGACAGTTTCACCATCTCCAGGGCTTTATTTACAAATGCAGATGTATCAAGATCTGCTCAGCTCTGAAAATGCAGGCTTGGCAACTCCCTCCCAGTATGCTGGCTCTGTCCAGACCTCACCTCAGCTTCGGGCTGCCCAGAGCCACCGGAACAATGTCTTAGCTTCCACCACACCCCGTCCTCCTGTACATCACCCCAGTTATCATTGACAAACACTCTTCCTGGCGTCTCCTGAGGCAGAAAAATCTCCGCAATGCATGTATACTGTCATTGTAAAATACAAGGCAGCCAAGCGCAGCAAGGCCCGCACGGCAGAACGCAAGCTAATTAGCACTCACGATGACTATAATTAGAATCGTTTATTGAGTGCTTCCTATGTGCCAAGCGCTGTCCTCGTCGGTTTTCAAGCCCTTAAATCCTTAAAGACAACGCTGTGAGCTGGACAATCCGATCCCCATTATGCCTGCATGCGCATGGGGCACAAACAAGGGCACTAAAAGGCTCTGTCCCTCTCCAGCAGCAGGTTCACCAGCGAAAGTTAAAGAATAGGGAGGAGGGCAGAGAGAAGTGGCAGGGAAATCTCAAGAAAGGAGGGGAGGGCGCTCACTGAGACACTTCCTAGTCATCGTTACTCAGCACTTTGAGGCGAGCGCCATGGCCGCCCTGGTCGAAGGAGACACCTCTGCCTGGGCAGTCCTAGGATGCTCCCCAGCCCCAGTCTGGAAGTATCTGACTTAGGTCTGTTTGGGGCATAACCAATGTGATCCTAGACGGTAAGAGGGCATGAGGGGACTGCGATCAACCTCCCCACGCTGTGCACAGTAAAAGTCCCCTTAGAGCAGCCCGGCGCGTGCTAGCTTTCCACCGTGTAAGCGCAGGGCGGTGTCTGGGAGCTCGGCGACCCGGAGCTGCTCCAGGCGCCTGCGCTAGCTCCTCCCCCTGGAAGCGAAGGGCGGGGCCAGCACTAGAGCTGTCCCAGAGCTGCTCAAGTAGCCGGTTATTGCTCCGCCCCCTGCAAATCTGATTTCAGCTCCACCCCCCTGGAGGCGTGGCTTGGGCATGGCCTGCCGAGGCGCCTTGGCGAGCGCGGGAGGCTAGAGAGCGCGTCCCCGCCGCGCGCGCCCGTCCGCCCCGCCCCGACGCGCTCCGCCCTGTCGCTATAAAGAGAAGGCGGGCAGCCGCGCTCGGCTGCAAGCTCCGTCGTGCGCCTCGGATCCGTTCCCATCGGATTCTACAGAAACTCGTGTGGTTCCTCCCCGCGACAGCCAAAATGGTGAAGCTGATCGAGAGCAAGGTACGCGTGCCCGGGCGCCGCGCGCACCCCGCCGTGCTGTGGAGGCCGCCCTCTGGATCCCCGCCGGCTGAGGGGCCCGGGGCCTGTGGAGCACGCCCTGGGGGAGGGGACAGGAGTAGGGAGGGAGACCCTGGAACGCCGGGGACGCGAGGTGCACGCGCTGGCAGCGCCTGGCTTCCCCGAGCTGCAGTGTCCCCTACTCTCCTTACCGCCAGCCTGCATCTGGCGAAGGTGAAACGATGGGGGGGGGGTCGTCCAGTGGACCCTCCTCCCCCGTCTCAATCAGGATTGGGAGTCTCGGAGGAAATGCAGAGCCGCCACTCGTCGCGTGTACGGTGACATACACAGCGCGGGGTGTGCTGTGTCGCAGGGCTAGGCCAGAGTTTGCCTCCATCAGTGGCCCGCCGCCTAGAGGACCAGTGCCCGGTCGGTGCACGGGGGTGCGGGTGCTCCAGGTGACTGCTAGGGAGAAAGGTCCGGGCCGCACCCGCGGGACTCCTCCTCCTGCAGCTCAGGGCGTGTTTCCGGCAGCGCTGGCTTTGGAATGACTCAGTCTCCAGTGTCTAGGCCCAGGGGCCTCGCTACCTTAAGGTTTCAGGGATTCCACCCACAGTAAGTGGGCTTTGCCGGAACCAGGGCTCTCCGCTGGGAGTAGTCCCCCACAAAGTTCTGCTTTTGCCCTTTGGGAAAAGAAAAAAAATACCCAAGGGAAAAACTGTTGCCATATTCGAAAGTTACTGAGAACGAAAATCCTCCAGATTGGGAAACCCGGAGTCTGTTACACTGTTACTACTCGGGGAATATTCGTAAAGTCGAAAGAGAAAGGGGTGGTGGTGAGAATTGATGTAAGAAGACTGTCTTCCAAGGTTAGTTGGCTTGTTAACCTAGCTAACTTGGGGACCCCAAGGAAGGCAGGTCCATGCCTCCAGTTTTGAATCAGTTGGGTACGTGATTTGCTCAGAATCCACCCAGCACCCAGTTAGGTCCTTACCGGTTTAAACTGTCTTACTTAAGGGACCTTTGCTATTCCAGCAGGACAGATGTGCTTTGATGACAGGAAACCAGTTATTCATAAAAAAAAACCCGGGCCTCAAAGGCCTATTAACAAAGCCCTGATCAGAGTCGCCACCATCGGGGCTTAATTGACTATGCCTTAAATTAATCTGATGGAATAAGTCGATTGGTTTAACCATGCGGAAGGAATAGCTGTTTCTGGGCACTGTGTGGGTAGTTAAGGACCCCTGGGGTCTGTCTCCACCAGACAGGAGTGGATTGGTAGCTATGATGTAATGAAGAAGAAATCAACAGTTGGTTTGCTTTGTTTATTTTGTTTTTTGTTTTTCGAGACAGGCTTTCTTTGTAGCCTTGGAGCCTGTCCTGGAACTAGCTCTTTAGACCAGGCTGGCCTCAAACTCGTAGAGATCCTCCTGCCTCTGCCTCCCAAGTGCTGGGATGAAAGGAGTGTGGCCACTACCGCCCATCTGTTTAATTGTTTTTAAGGCTAAAACTGGCCGGCCATTGGTGGCACACACCTGTAATCCCAGCACTTGGGAGGTAGAGGCAGGCGGCTCTCTGAGTTCAAGGCCAGCCTGGTCTATAGGGAGTGCGAGGATGGGCCCCAACGCTACACAGAGGAAAAGAAAAAGACTAAAACTGCCAATTTTTGAACTGCACACAAGGCACCTTGCACAGTGCCTCATAGACTGACCAGGGTGTTGACTCGTGCCTCTAATCACTAGCATTCGGGAGACTGAGGCAGGAGGATCACCACTGTCCTGGGCTACAGAGTGAGAACCTGTCTCAAAAAGCAAAGAACACTTGGTATTATACCTTTGGACTGCATATGGTTTTGTTGCCTGGGGCTTTCTGTTTTGTTTTACGTGTATGTGAAGGGCTAAGCCATTCACTTGGGGCGATCAGAGGACAACCTGGCAGGGATGGATCCTGGGTTTTGAACTCAGTTTCTCAGTCTTGGTGGCAAGCACCTTAATCTGCTGAGTCACCTTGCCAACCCGTGAACTGGGTGTGTTTGAGAAGAGGCTTCGTAGCAACTGCTCCTAACTACTCCAACTGCTTTGTTTTGTCTCCAGATCATTGGTGTCACTAATTGTGATTATTAGTTTCTGAAGCTAAAATTTGTGATTTGCTTCTCAGATAATTTTGAATACTCCTCAAGCCAGGAGTTCAGGCACGTTTACACACCTGGTGAAGAGAACTTGTTTATGGAGTTTGCACATCCCTGCCTCTGTAACTCATATTCACCAAAGCCAGGGAGGGTTCGAAATGCAGTTTGTCCTGCTTTCCATGTAATCTCATCAAACTTTAACTGAGGGTCAGCCATGTTGCCGATGTGGGTGTCGTCAGACCAGCCAACTGTACTGTCTTAACCTATGTCCTGCGGTATAGAGTGGGTGGTGTGGACTCTTTTATACGAAATTTACCTGCAACAACCAGTGGTGGTTTGGAAAGTACTTCCATTACTCTGCCCTGTACTCCCCACTCCTGATCCTGACACACCTAGACGTGGGTTGAGGGATCTGTATAACTAACTAGGTTAATCTTCTGAAGTTGTCACAGCCATTCTGTATGATTCTCAGAAATGACCTAAAAGAGTAACTGTGTGCAGGGCTGAAGAGATGGCTCAGAGGATAAGAGCATTGGCTGTTTGTCAGAGAGCAGGTGTTCGATAAATAGAGTAACTATACTCTGTGAAGACTCCTTAGGTTTTTGGTTTGGTTGTATCTGTGTATGTTTTAACTTTGTAGTCTTGCATATATTTACTTTCCTTTGTTGGGCCAGATCTTAGTTTGGCCCCTTTTTTGGTTTTCTGAAACAAGGTTTTTCTGTGTAGACTAGGTTGGCCTCAAACTCGTGGAGAATCGCCTGCCTCTTCTCCACTCCACCCCCCCACTAGGCTGGCTTAATTTTTGATAACTAATTTGACCAACATTTTTTTCCCCCCTGGAGGAAATATTACCCTCAGATGTAGGATTTTTATTTGTTTGGTTTTGGGGTTTTTGTTCTTTGGGTTTTTTTTTCCTCTCTGTTACCCCAGTTTGGGTTTTAGTTAGCACCAAGTAACTAATGGTTTAAATGAGTCCTTGGTTGGGTTAGGTTAGAATGTTAGGTTCCTAGGGTTACAGTATCAAGGCTTTTGGTAAATAATTCAAAGGAGGTTAGTGGTGAGGGATTTTTTTTTATTGCTGGGACTTTAATGTGGCCAGTGTTACTTAAGCCAAAGGAAAATTTCTTCCTGGGGAGCTAACATTTGACTTCACCTAAAAATCAGTGAGTTTTGATCCATAGGGCAAAAGCCAAAGGTTGAGAAGCAGTGTGATCCGACTCCAGAAGGCCTGTATAAAGTATAGAAGGGGCTGGAGAGCTAGAATAACCTCTTCCTCCTCTTCTAGAGGACCCTCATTCAGTACCTACTACCCATGGCCCCAGCTCCAGGGGATCTCATGCCCTCTTCGGGCCTCTGTGCAACAGCACACACACACACACACACACACACAATTAAATCTTAAAGCACATAAAATCTGTTTCTGCTAATGGTGACCTGCATGAGAGGTTCGTTTCCTGGACGCTGCCCTGGGGTTGTGTTTCACCCTAGACAAATTCTTTCATTATTTCCCCATTGGTGAAGTAACTTGTGACTCTTTTGTTGCTTAACTGTGTCTTGAGGCTTCTTTAATCTTGGAGGCTCCTTTCCTCGGCCCCTAAGAATCCCTTGTCTACCGTAGATGTGAAGACATTTTTGGTACAAATGCCGGTTTTCCTTTTTTGTTTGTTTGTTAATATAAAGGAGTCACTGGCTGGGGATGTAACTCTTGCAAGCATGTGTGAAGCCCTGGGTTTGCAACATCATTATTTTGTGCGGTATTCCTGGAGACCTAAAGACGTTCTCATTTCATCCTGTCAAGTGCAGTGATACCGTGTGCAAGATTCTTCTCCAGCCACTTACTTGGTTGCTTTGGATAAAAAGTAGGCCTTATTAGGTTACTCTTAGGTTGTACTTAATATCTTTTTGTTGTTTGTGTGTTTGCTTAGGTCTTTTCTTGCATGGGGGGGGGGGTGTCTCACTGGCTAGCCTGGAATTGGCCAGTGTAGACCAGGTTGGCCATCTGCCTACCTCTGCCTCCTGAGTGAGCAGTGGGTTTAAGGGCATTGGGTCACACTTGTCTTATAGAAAGTGAAAATATATGACACAGGTGTTTTGTTGTTTTTTTTTCCTCCCTCCTCAGGAAGCTTTTCAGGAGGCCCTGGATGCTGCGGGAGACAAGCTCGTAGTTGTGGACTTCTCGGCCACGTGGTGTGGACCTTGTAAAATGATCAAGCCTTTCTTTCATGTGAGTATAGGAGCCCTGGGCTTTGAGGCTGCCCAGGGGTCACAAGCTGGGGTGAAAGGGTTGATGATGGATGGACGTGAGGCTGTGTCTTGTTTTCCTGTGCCATTGTTGTCCTAAATAGCTTACATAATGAAGCTCACTGGGGACAACTTTCGGGAGTCAGTTTTGTCTGTCTTAAGTCGTTCTGTTCTTTTACATTTGAAACCTGGGCCTAGTGTGAAATGAAGGCCTCGAAGTCGCAAATTACTTTCCCCTTGAGAAAATTTGATTTGGAGACACCTGTGCCATTGCTTACCCTGCAAGCTGAACTTTTAGTCCTGGCTGGGAGGTTGAACGGCAGAAAGGGAAGGGAACTTAGGGCTTGCTATGCAAGCCTGGCCTGAGTTGGGCCCTTGAAACCCACACTGGAAAGCGAACCGGCTCCCAGAAGTTGCCTTGTGACTTCCATATACATGTTATGGCACATGCACAGACATAAGGTAATAATAATACAATAATAAATAAGATAAGAACTTTTAAATAATAGAAATTTAAATTTTTTAGTGTATGGAATTGGAGAGATGCCTCAGTGGTTAAGAGCACTGACTGCTCTTCTAAGAGGACCTAGGTTTGGTTCCCAGCACCCAAATGGAGGGTCATGACCTTCTATAACTCTAGTTCCAGGGCAGTCAGTGCCCTCTTCTGGCCTCTGCAGGCACCAGGCACACACATGGTACACACGTGCATTTAGGCAAAACACCATCTGCATGAAATAAAAGTAAATAGATCTTTAATCTCTATTACATTTTGACTGCCATTATCCAGTTCTAACACTTTTGGGTTATTTTTATTTTTCCAGTCCCTCTCTGAAAAGTATTCCAGTGTGGTGTTCCTTGAAATAGATGTGGATGACTGCCAGGTACGTAGTGAGAAACCGGATGCTGCGGAGCATCTCAGAGGGGCCTGTCCTCTGAAGAATACCCTGTTCTTTAAAGTAGAAATGGAAAAATAATCCTAGAAGTAGGGCTTTGTCTGAGAAGTTCTGTTTGGGAAGAACAGGGCAGATACGGGTTTAATCCTAGGTGCTGGGAGCGGTGTGTGGCACGGTCTAATGTGAACGTCTAAACAGTAGCTCTCAGATGATGGAGGCCTTTATGTTGCGAAGGCCTGTATCCTGCCCCCCATTCTGTGATGCTCTACAGATACAGGTGGATTTTGGCTCTAATAGATAGTGGATTGGATAGTGTCGTGGAATTGCGAGGCTGCTTTTGAGACACTCCCAACTTCCCGTGGCATGGGAGCTGTATTCACGGGCTCATTCTAATGGTGCTTGGTTTAAATCAGCGGGAAAGCCCAAACATTTCAATGAACATTGAAGAGCCCTGGTACGTTGGAGAGCTGGGAGGACTTAAGCAGAAAGTTCTTGTTATCCACTCAGTTCTGTTCTGTGTACTTTCTACATATTGATTTATCTTTAGCACCGCCCCCCCCATACTGGTATTGGCACTGTCTTATTTAGAGATGGGGAGGCTGAAACAGGGAGAAGTTGTTCTTGGAGTTGCAGAGCCAGTATTTAAAACAACGCTGCAGGGCTCCTCTGCCATTGCTCTGATCTTTTCCCCGCGTCCCCTCCACACACACACCCTAAAGGAGTGCAGGTCAGGTTCTTAGCATATGACCTTACCTGTCATAGGCCACTGGGCTGGAAAGGGCTGCTTGGGATGGAGCACCAGGGCTGCTGAGGGGTGCATGAGTACTTGTGCTTGCCCAGTGGGGCAGGAAGGAGGAGAGAATGGGTGACCGCTAACTCAGTGGGCTGGACTCCAGCACTGACTCGCTGGCTTCTGCTGTATGCTAAACTCCCATCTTTCAGATCTCCATACCCAGCCCTCAGCCTGGCAAAGGTTCTGGAGGGTCACGTAGGAGCTCCCACCATGCCCCATGTGGTTTTTTTCTTTCTCAATACACTTTCTGGCCTGCCCTACTTGGTGGTGGAGGCATAGAAAGGCCCCTGGTGAACATAATATTGCATTGATGGCCAAGGGGGTGTGATGCATATTTTGTAAATTAAACCAAAAAAAGAGACAAGTCTGTAAGCTTTCGAATACCAAGTATTTCAGCTTTACTGAGAAAGCTAGGCCTGGGTTAGTAGGAGCAAAGCGAGTGAGCATGGTTAGTGGTCCTGTCACTCTCTAGAAGGCTGTCCTAGCACTAAGATTCGGTGTGATCTTGTTGTCCATACTTCAAACATCTGAGATTAGGCTTTAAGGAGACAAACCAGGTCAGCGGTTAGCAGGGGTGGGCTGTAGTCAGTGATTAATTGCAGGGAGGGCAGCTGGGGAGTGAGGGGCTGGTTTACAGCTTGCTGCTGCTGGTCTCATGGCCCTGCATTGGTCAAAGCTCAACTTGAGAGCTCTGCGTGGATGTGAGTTTTTGGTTATTTTTAAAAAGCGGGAGGTAGGGGTGAGACCCTGGGTTGAATGAGCAGGTGGTGAGAGAAGCGCGGGATCGAGAATGGCGTCTGAGAAAGTGGTGGCTCACACCGCAATCCCTGAGCGTCTGGAGGGACTACAGAGAGATTGTAAAAGCCAAAGAATAGTCTGCGGGCCTTTCCAATCCCTCTAAGAGTAGGTGTCGCGGCCCGCAGAGCATCAGCTGGGAGAGGGAAGACCTAGATGGTGGCAGGCAGAGTTTTGCATCAGGCCTTATGAATGGCTATAAAAGCTTTCCTAGACGGCAGTGCTGCTGTGTTTGTGGGTATTGACTTGGCGTGGTTGAGGGTATTGACTTGGCGTGGTTGAAGTGTCGGTGTTCCCAATTTAAATTTAACCCAGTCTGAAGCTGGCGTGTTTGGGGAATTGGTGATAATACTCTGAAATAATACAGACAGGAAAATCTTGGGCAGTGTTTTTACTTGAAAGGAAAAGAGACTGGGGGGCACATTAGTAAAGCTGTGTACAAATATATCTTAGCTACTTTAGTTAAAACATTGCTTTAAACCAACACTGCTTAACTATATGTTAATAATTAACCATTTATAATTAAGCTGTTGCTGGTTTATCTTGTTTTATACTGTTGTATAAATTTAGCAGATAAACCAGTGTAGGAAATACTGGGCATTGAGAATGATAGGCTCTGTGACACAGCTTTCTCTGTCGGTGCTGGACAGAGACGGCAGCGCCAAGGCCTTGGTGGATGGAGTATTTGAAGTCTCGCCTGGGTGGGCAGCCCTGGTGGGTTTGATGGCATGAAAGTCATGAGACTAAAGTCTAGTCAAGACTTGTGCCTCTAGGGTTAATGAATGAGAGGAGCAGATCAAGCCACTGTGCAGGAGCATACATGAGGATTGAAAACACATCAGGAAAAATACATCATTTCCATATCGAATTGAATAGCTTGAAGTGTGGGTCACTCAGACCTAGAAAGATGGCTCTGTGGTTAGGAGCACAGAGGACCCGAGTTTTGTTCCAGTACCCACATCAGGTAGCTAGCTCCCTGTAACTCCAGTTCTGGGGAGTCTGGCACCCTCTGTGGGTATTTGTACATTGACATAATTTAGGTTTCTGTATCTGTGATGGAAACACCATGACCAAGAGGAACTTGAAGTGGAAAGGATTTATTTCGCTCACACTTCCAGGTCACACAGTCCATCACAGAGGCAAGTCAGGGCGGGAGGCTGGAGCTGGTACAGAGGCCGTGGGGGAATACTGCTTCTTGGCTTACTTAGCATAGATCTTTAACAAACAAAGTATCATTATTCATACTGTGTGATGATAAAAGGGGGTGCATGAGTGTGTTTCATATGGAAAAGTCCGTGTGTGTGTGTGTGTGTGTGTGAGAGAGAGAGAGAGAGAGAGAGAGAGAGAGAGAGAGAGAGAGAGCCTACAGCATGCATTTTGAAAAGAGGGGTGTGCATTTAGGTGCATGAGTGATAAGATTAGTAAATAATGGGTAACTTGCAGTGTCTTTTTTTTTATGAGGCAAACTGTAGAATTTTCTGGAACCCAGCAGTTAGATTTTATATTTTAAAACCCAAGGGTATCTGTATCTATTCACGAGTATTCATACATTAGTTGGAAATGATCTAAAAGTTCAGTAAGAGGAGTTAAAATGTGAAATAAAATACCATGCGACCTTTAAAAAGTCACTTTGACACACAACAACAAGAGTTCTTGGGGTTTTGGGGTATATATATATATTCATTTTATGTGTAAGCATTTTGCTCAAATCACATAAGTGCTTGGTGCATGTGGAGGGCAGAAGAAGGCATTGGATCCCCAGGGCTAGGGTTACAGATGGTTGCGAACCATATGGGTGCTGAGAATTAAATCCAGGTCCTCTGCAAAAGCAGCTGCTGAGCCACATCTCCAGACCCCATGAGAAAATTCTTAATGCTTTAACTACAAGTTTATATGAGGATATAGTTGCAGTTTTTAAAATAAAATATATATGAGCACAGACACTTAAGAATCTTTCTCTTTAATATCCCCTTTTCCAGTGTTTGTGATTTATTGGGGTTTTATTTGTTTGGAGACAGGGTCTTAGACTCCTGTCTGGTCTTGAAGTGGCTGTGTAGCTCAGGGTGGCCTTCTCATGCTCCTGCCTCCGCTTCCCAAGTGCTGAGATTTCAGGTGTGGATTGTGTACTATCGTGCTTGGCCAAGGGTAACTTGGGTTGTAATGCCTGGCCCTGAGCCCAACATCTTGTGTACACACCTATAATTCCAGCACTCAGGAAGCTGAGCAGGAGGATCTTGAATACAGGCCAGCCTTGGCAGTGTGGCAGGATTCTGCCCAGAGGGTTCGGAGTGTTTGCCTAGCGTGTGCAAAGCCTTAACTTCCAGCCCCAGAAACAACAAGTAATAGTTACCCAGCCATCGTCTGAATATAACCCATTTCTCTTAGTAAAATTGGAAAAACTTAGCAAAAACTAGGACCTGCTGGTTCTGAGGAGCATAGTGAGGGGCTGTTGCACCAGCTAATGCCAGTAACATCGTTTTTGTTAGTGCCCATCCCTGGAGGGAGATGTTAGTAAGGATTTTTCATTGTGTTTTTGTTGTATTGGTGCTCATATGCTCAAGGTTCTGAGGCTGAGGTTTGGGGGGTATGACGGAAAACATGTCTGGTTTTTGGACTTTTCCCCTCTCTCTAAGTTTAATGTTCACATTCTTGTTTTCATCTTCTCTCCCTGACCACCTTCCCCCACACCCCAGGACGTTGCTGCAGAGTGTGAAGTCAAATGCATGCCGACCTTCCAGTTTTACAAAAAGGGTCAAAAGGTACGTCTGTCTGACTTGAAGAACACCAACTAGAGCTGGGGATAGTGGCACGCACCCTTAATCCCAGCACTCGGCGGCAGAGGCAAGCCCAGATGGATCTCTGAGTTTGAGGACAGCCAGAGAAACTGTTTTTAAACACCAAAATAAATAAATACAATAGCTGGGGCTGGGTGTTGTGGCGCACAGTTGTAATCCCAACGCTTTGGGAGTAACCCATAAGACTGCTGCAAGTCCAGGTCAGCATGGACTACAGGGTAAGACCCTGTTTCCAAAAACAGAAAGGAAAAAAATTACCAAGTGGGAAGAAGAATGTATGGTATAAACACAGAAATAACTGAAGTGACTCACGAGGGGAGATGTGTCCCGCCATTTTATGTTTCATGACTGTATGGAGCCTGGCATGATGTTTGTATTCCAAGGCTTAGGGGGCCAAGGCAGGAGAATCGCTGCATATTTGAGGTTAGCCTGGGGTACATAGTGAGTTGCAGGCTAACATAAGTTATGAAGGGAGACCATGTCTCCCCCAAAACCAGAAATAACACTTGGGCAAAAGAATGCAGAAAGCACTGAAGCGACTTACAGGAAGTATATCACCCCTTTCTCCACTCAAGATGACGGTGCTGGGTGTGATGTTGTGATCTCAGCACTTGAGAGGCTGAGACACAAGAAACACCTGGGATTCAAGGACAGTCCGGGAACCAGAAAAGACCTTGTTTTAAAAAGAGAAAGAGAGACATTGTCTTGCTTCCTGGACCTTTATGCATTATGCAGTGCCTAACTGAAAATTATTCTCTGTTAAGGACCAGTAGCTAGCTCCATAGCCAGCTCACCATTCGTATCATAGAGCGTACTGGCTTAGATCTTGGCAGTCATCTGTTCTTAGTAAGAGGTATTTGTTGACTTGACTCTTTTCGTCTCTTAACAGGTGGGTGAATTCTCTGGTGCGAACAAGGAAAAGCTTGAAGCCTCCATTACTGAATTTGCGTAATCATGCTCCGAGAAACATAACCAGCCAGCAGCTGTTTAAAACCTGTAACTTTTTTAATTTTCAAAAATATATGAAGTGTGGAGAGTCTATCCCCAACTGCCATCTGATTATAAATGAGGATAAAATATTAATTCTACCCTTTTTAAAACCGTCTGGAGTCTTTTAATATAAATGAGAGATCGCCTGATTTCACCTCTTATTTTTAGTAACATTTACCCACTGAGTTTTTGTTTTACAATTAAAAAAAAATAGGAGCCTGGAGCGACGTCAGTAGAGCCCTGGCTGTTCTTCAGTGGACGTGGGTTTACCTCCCAGCACACACGTGCATGGCACCTGTTCTTTTCAAGGGATCTGATGTCCGCTACTAGCCTCCCTGGGCACCAGGCAGGCATGCAGTACATGTATATACATACACGCAAGTAAAACATACACATTTAAAAAAGAAACTTTCATATCTTAAAAAGATTAAGAAGAAATACTCCTATCTTATATAGTTCTAGGGAAAAAATCTCTTGTAATGCAGTTACATTAAAGTCTCTAGGGGTTTTGTAGTTTTCCTTTAATAAACATAAAATTCTTGCAGATAAACAGACCCACTGTGTGGTCCTGACCATGAGCATGACTAATGGTTCACTTGTGATGAAACATTACCATGGTAACTGACTTTTTTAAAAAGCCTGGTTTTAGTGGTGGTACATGCCTGTGGGCTTCATAAAACTATGAGTGTGTAGACATATATGGAGATTCCAAACAGTAGAAGTAGAACAGTAGAAGTGGAAGAGATTCAGAAAACCTTGTTCCATTGTGAACAGCAAGGGAATGGGATTGCCCGACAGTTTTCAGGTTGATATTGAAAGCCATAGAATTAATTCTCAGTCTTAGGCTAGGCATCCCATTAATCTTTGCAATAACTTTTGTTGGTAAAGATGCTACAGTTCCCAGCCACCAATGAAGACAAGTATACAAGGATTAATGTTCCCAACATCCCAGCTAGTCAGTGGATCAGCTGGAATTTGAGCCAGAGAATTGTGACTCCAGAATACAGTGCTGTTAGCCAGATTGGTGTGTGGTAATGATTGGGATTCTTGCTTCTAATAAAATTAGGGTGATGAACTTGTAATCAATGAATGTGTTATGGCCAGGGTACTAGCCTGGTATATAACTGAATAAGACCTTGAACATATGCAGAGAAGGCAAACTAGGAAGGGGCTGTGTGGGGTACATTGTGAGCAAGAACCAGGAAACTGGCCACAGTAACAGTAGCAGTGAAACCTGCCCCAGATCAGGTGGTTGGGCGGGGTTCTGTGAGATGGTGGAGCTGAAACTTGATAGATGAAAAAAGGACTCCGACTGCCGCATGCCAGGGAGTCCGCTTTCCAGATGAGAATACCAGGCACAGGGTGCGAGGTGAAGAGGCCTGAAAGGATGGAGTGGCAGAACCCAGTCATCCCAGGCCACTTGTGTAGGTGATGGGAAGCTGCTGGAGGATAGCTGGCTTCACATGATGGTAAAGAGGTTTCAGCATGAGAAATGGAGATGAAAAGTGAAAGCCAGATGAACCTCGGCGGGTACCTAGGGCAGATACAAAGATCGTAGTGAGAGATGGGGCGGGGGGGGGGGGTGTTGAGGACTTGGGAGAGTAGGACTCACTTTCTAACTAAACACCTGGGGTACTGTGGCGGAGCCTGCTTGTTCCCAGACCCAAAATAATTACACAGAAATGGCATTTATTAAATCACTGCTTGGCCAATAGCTTAAGCGTCTTTCTAGCTAGGAAATTAAGCCATTTCCATGACCACGAGGCTCGTGGTTTACCAGTAAAGTTACCAGGCATCTGTCTCCTTTGGCAGCAGCTATATGGCGTCTCCCTGACTCCACCTTCTTTTTCCTCTTATCTCTGCTTGGAATTCAGCACCTTGCTCTGTTCTGCCCTGCTAGAGGCCCAGAGCAGCTTTTTTAACCAATGGTATACAGAGGGGAATCCCACATCACTGTCTTGAGGGTTCAAGCAAGCAGGTGAAGGTAATGAAGTCTAGGAATCTCAGGTGCTTTCAGCCTACGTTCAAATGCAAAGGCTGTGTGCAGGGTAACACTGGACACAGCTAAATCCCTGCCCCAACATGAAGCTAGCATAAAGCTCCCCAAGGCTAGACAAGAACAGGAATTGGAAGGCATTATCATGTAGATGCCCTTTAGGACCATTTGGGGAAATCAAGGAAAAGAATTCAGAGTGTAAAGAACCTTAACGTGTGGAGACGGAAGCACAGAACGGAAGAAACAGACTTCAGGTGGCCAAAGCGAAAGTACGGACCAAATAATGCTGAGAGGTTTGGGAAGGTGGGGAGGAGGAGTAATCTAAATGGGCTTAGGCTGGGGTGGAAGGAGCAGGGAGGGAAGACAGACTCTTAAGTGCTGCTTGTATAAAGGGCTGAAGTTGGATCTCTATCTCATCCTGTACAAAAATCAACTCAAAACAGATCAATGACTTCATTATAAGACCAGAAACGAGCCATGCTTGATGGTGACATGTTAGCCCAGAACTGGGAAGGTCAAAGCGGGAGTTAGTTAGCCTGGGCTACCTAAGATCACGTGGATACTATGACAGAAAGTGGAAGCTGATAATGCATCAGAAACTTCTATAGTGTGATGGAGATGGAAGTCATTATCCTATTGGAAGTCACCCTTTTTTTGTAAAGAAACGTGACTTTTGCGTTGTTTAGAGCAGCACACACGGTAAACATGAACGGAGGCATGCATTCACTAATCCCATGTGCTGTGACCAGTTCCTGTCACCTTGACTGCCAGCAGTGACAGATTGTGACCTGGGATTGTGAGCAGAACAAATCCGTTTTCCCTTAGTTGCTTCTGTCAGGGTGTGTAGAGTAAATGCTGTTCATGCTGTGGGAAATGCTCCTGTACACTGTAAAGATTGTCACTCATACTAGTTTAATAAAACACTGACTGGCCACTAGCCAAACAGGAAGTATAGGCAGGGCAACCAGACTAAGAGAATTCTGGGAAGAGGAAAGGCAGAGTCAGTCACCAGCCAAACACAGAAGAAACAAGATGAGAATGCCTTACTGAGAAAAGGTACCAAGCCACTTGGCTAAAAATAGACAAGAATTATGGGTGAATTTAAGTCATAAAAGCTAGTTAATAATAAGCCAGAGCTAACAGGCCAAACAGTTTATAATTAATATAAGCCTCTGTGAGTTTATTTGGGACTGAACGACTGTGGGACTGGGCAGGACAGAAACTTCTGTCTACAAATGGTGCCCAATGTTCTGCAACTACATCTGCATAAAATGAGAGCTTGGGAAGGGATTCTAGACACAAAAGAACAGAGTTAAGCATGGCTTCTTGGTACCAGCATTTTCTCAGATGGGCTCTGTTTGCTAGAGGCAAATGGAGGTGTGGCTCCTTTAAGAAAGGCTTTCTGACTCAGTGTTAGCAGCAAAGATCTCTCAATTCTCTTGAGAGGGCCTGCCACCAAACACTTAAATGGTGTATTTGAGTGTCTGGCAGCATGCTTCTTGGTGGTGGCATGGACCTAGAAACGCTACGAATTTCGGCAATAAACATGGCTCCTGCCTGTACCTCCAACATGAAACTAGACTCTCAGAAAGCTAAGGAATGGGGCGGAGCCAGCCACCAAAGCTGCAGCTTTAATCTTAGCCGTGCTGCTTAGAAGATTAAAGAATCACGTGCTCAGAAAAAGATATATACAGTAAAAACATGTTCTGACAGGAAAAAAGTCCCTAAATGGTTTACAGTGTGTTTAAAATATACATAGGCTTGGGAGAGAAAAGAAAAAGTATGAAGTCCTTTAAAAAATAAATGGAGTATCTGGGTGTGATGGCACATGCCTTTAATCCCAGCACTTGGGAGGCAGAGACAGGCATATCTCTGAGTTCAAGGCCAGCCTGGTCTATAGAGTGAGATCCAGGACAGTCAAAGATATGCAGAGAAACCCTCTCTCAGAAAGCAAAAATAAGCCGGGTGGTGGTGGCGCACACCTTTAATCCCGGCACTTGGGAGGCAGAGGCAGGTGAATCCCTGTGAGTTCAAGACCAGAGTTTTTTGTTTTCCCTTTTTTTAAAAAAAAAAAAGGGGGGGGGTCACTTAAAGATGAAAAATACAGAGAGCAGGAGACCACTTCCTACATATAACCCCAGCAGCACAGACATTAAGGGCATCTTGAATAAATGGGACCTCCTGAGACTGAGAAACTTCTGTGAAGCAAAGGACACTGTCACTAAGACACAAAGGCAACCCACTGACTGGGAGAAGATCTTCACCAACCCCGCAACTGACAAAGGTCTGATCTCCAAAATATATAAAGAACTCAAGAAACTAGACCGTAAAAAGCTAATCAACCCAATTATAAAATGGGGCACTGAGCTGAACAGAGAATTCTCAACAGAAGAACTTCAAATGGCCAAAAGATACTTAAGGTCATGTTCAACTTCCTTAGCGATCAGGGAAATGCAAATCAAGACAACTTTAAGATACCATCTTACACCTGTCAGAATGGCTAAAATAAAAAACACCAATGATAGTCTTTGCTGGAGAGGTTGTGGAGAAAGGGGTACACTCATCCATTGCTGGTGGGAATGCAAACTTGTGCAACCACTTTGGAAAGCAGTGTTTCGGTTTCTCAGGAAATTCGGGATCAACCTACCCCTGGACCCAGCAATACCACTCTTGGGAATATACCCAAGAGATGTCCTATCATACAACAAAAGTATATGCTCAACTATGTTCATAGCAGCATTGTGTGTAATAGCCAGAACCTGGAAACAACCTAGATGCCCTTCAATGGAAGAATGGATGAAGAAAATATGGAATATATACATATTAGAGTACTACCCAGCAGTAAAAAACAATGACTTCTTGAATTTTGCATACAAATGGACAGAAATAGAAAAACTATCCTGAGTGAGGTAAGCCAGACCCAAAAAGAGGAACATGGGATGTACTCACTCATATTTGATTTCTAGCCATAAATAAAGGACATTGAGCCTATAATTCGTGGTCCTAGAGAAGCTAAATAAGAAGGTGAACCCAAAGAAAAACATATAGGCATCCTCCTGAATATTAACCTTCATCAGGCGATGAAAGGAGACAGAGACAGAGACCCACATTGGAGCACCGGACTGAAATCTCAAGGTCCAAATCAGGAGCAGAAGGAGAGAGAGCACGAGCAAGGAACTCAGGACCGTGAGGGGTACACCCACACACTGAGACAATGGGGATGTTCTATCGGGAACTCACCAAGGCCAGCTGGCCTGGGTCTGAAAAAACATAGGATAAAACCAGACTTGCTGAACATAGCAGACAATGAGGACTACTGAGAACTGAAGAACAATGGCAATGGGTTTTTGATCCTACTGCACGTACTGGCTTTGTGGGAGCCTAGGCAGTTTGGATGCTCACCTTACTAGATCTGAATGGAGGTGGGGGGTCCTTGGACTTCCCACAGGGCAGGGAACCCTGATTGCTCTTTGGGCTGATGAGGGAGGGGGACTTGATTGAGGGAGGGGGAGGGAAATGGGAGGCAGTGGCGGGGAGGAGGCAGAAATCTTTAATAAATAAATTTTAAAAAAAGAAAAATACAGAGAGTCTGGATACTGTATGTTATTGTGTTGTCTTTGAATTGTTTTACTGCTGAGGAAGGCACAACAGCTGCTAAAAGACATTTGATTATAAATGCTGCTGGATTAATCTAATACATATTTTGAAAATACCTTGACTTCAAAGTATAAGTAAAAGGATATGTTACTTTGGAGAAGTGGTTTTGCTTTTTGTTTCCACAGGAAATGAGAGGCTGTGGATTCATTCTGGGTTCAGATTTGATCAAGGAAAACCCTCTGAAAAATCCCCAATGGGAACGGATGGCCCAGATGATCCAACACCTCTGCTGAAGTTTCCTCTGAGTTCTGTATCCAGAACAGCTTCAAGACTGCTGGCTGAGAGGATCCATTCTCACAGACTACTCTAATCAGGACTTGGCCATAATCCTAAATTTATTTTGGATCCCCATAAGATTACCAGCACCCCCAATCACAAGAACATAGACTAGAAAACTACACCCATATTCTCAAAAAAATAAATTATGTATGTTTGTCTTTATTTAGAGTGTTGCTTACAAGTTGTTATGGATAATGGTCAGGAAAAAAGCTAAGCAAAGGAGATTAGGTTCAGATTTTGTTTCGAAAAGAAAAAAATGGGAAATGCTGAGGGATAATGTTTTTGTACACTGTAAATATTATTCATATTAGTTTAATAAACCATTGATTGGCCAGTATCCAGGCAGGAAGTATAGGTAGGGTGACCAGATTAGGAGAATTCTGGGAAGAGGAAAGGCAGAGAGTCAATCACCAGCCAGATGCAGAGAAAGCAGGATGAGAATGTCTTACTGAGAAAAGGTACCAACCACTTGGCTAAACATAGACAAGAATTATGGATGAATTTAAGTCATAATAGCTAGTTAATAATAGGCCAGCCAGAGCTAATAGGCTAAACAGTTCATAATTAATATAAGACCCTGTGTGTTTATTTAGGACTGAACGACTGTGGGACTGGGCAAGACAAAAACTTCTGTCTGTAGATATTAAAAACCAAAACAATATGATTGCATATGTATAAAACACAAGGCATGCTAGCTATCCCTAAAAGCAAGCCTGCATGTAAATTAACAGGAAAAGCTCTCGAGGACACATTCCAACTAAGAACAAAGGTGACCAGGAAAGGAGTAGACTAAGGATAAAGTCAGTTTTATCTGTAAGTATTTGGGGTGTTTCAGAGCACAAACAAAAAATTCCAGATCACAGTTAGTCACTGCTGGAGGTCAAAGTGTCAGGAGCTTAAAGCAAACGGTCACATCATACACACAATAGATTATGAATGCATAGCTTTACCCAGCGCTTTCTAAGCCTTTACACATTCAGAATCCCCTGCTTAAGTAATGATGCCGCCCACAAGGGCCAGGTCTTCCACCTCAGTTGATGTCATCAAGATAATCCCACAGGCATGCCCACAGTCCAGCTTGATCTTGCTGGGAATCTTCTAGACTGTGTTAAATTGACAAAAAAAACTCATCATCCCGTGTATTGTCCATGAATTTAAAATGTTTAAAGGCACATAGAAAGTGTTGGCAGGTCAAAGGATTTGCTAGAAAATCAAGCTGACTGATGGAGGTAAGAGGCAAATTGTGCGTAGAACTAGTTCCATCGTAGTGGAAAGACTGCAGAGTAAATATTAACAATAAGACAAGATACCTGTAAGAGGGAATCTCTACTGTAGCCAAGAAAGAGTGGGAGGACGTTAAGCCTAGCACAGAAAGGCAAATACTCTTTGATGGCATATGTTCAATCTTAAAAAGTCAAATTCGTAGAAGCAGAACCAGAAGGCTGTTATAGAGAGTTTGTGTGCAATGGGGGAGAAACAAAACCAAAAAATCCTGTATATACAATATAAGAAAGTTATAGGGTCATATCTCCATCCTGACTAATTTTTAGGCTATATCCATTCTGGATACCAGTCTTCAATGATTACCGTTGCTGTCATAAATTAAGAAGAAAATTGCTGAGTACAGTGTTTTATAAAAGCATGATTGTGACCTATACCTGTGATCCCAGCATTCATGGCTGAGACAGGAGAATCAAGAGTTTCAGACAAGCCTGGGCTACTTAATGAGACCCTTCTCGAAATAGTAATAATAATAATAATAATTAATATGTACAATAAATAATAATGGTTATCTGGTGGTAATGCATATATGCCTGCATTCATAGCATTTAGGATATAGAAGCAGGAAGATCAAGAGCTACACAGTCAGTATGAGGACGACCTGGGCCTTAGACTTTGTTTCAAGCAAACAGACAACAAACAAAAACCAAAGCACTGGACCAGTTTTGAAAAAAATTAAGTCACCATTATTCTTTGTAATTTCCATTCTTTAAACATTTGTATATCTATTAGGGGTGGGGCTTAAGCCTCTTACAGACAGCCCAAGTGTTGAGGTCAGAGGAGAAGTCTCAGGAGTCAGATCGCCATGTGGATTCTAAGGCTCAAACTCGGGTGATCAGGTTTGGTGGCAGATACATTTCCCTGAGCTACCTCACAGGCCCTGACATCGCTGTGCTTTTTCTTGGGCACCGGTCATGTGGAGATGGGGTGGGGAGGGTGTTAAGAAAAGGTCTCTCTATGTAGCCTTGGCTGTCCTGAAGCTCAATATGTAGACCAGGCTAACCTCAAACTCAGAGATCCTCCTGCCTCTGCCTGCAGGAGTGCTTGGGATTAAGCGACCACGTCCAGCTACCTTTTAAACCCTAGTTTTGACCTCTTGGGTTGCAGGGCACTCCGTAACTGACCCAGCTGTGATGGTATCTGATTGTGCCCCGTGTGGGAGATAGGGACAACTTCAAAGAGCAAAGAGGAAATGAGTAGAAGGAGCCTTAGATTACAGAGATGAACGAGAGTAACTGACTCCCTCCTGGTTTATAGCTGTCTTATAAAGTATCTCCCAGTGATGCAGGAGAACCCACTCTGTTCATTGTCCTCCCAGTCTCAGCTGGAGCACTTCCGCTTCCGCACAGACACACAGACACGCATGCTAGGGCATTGCTGCAGCAGCGGCACAGACAGCTGAGGAGCACGTGCTAATATTACAGGATTTACCCACTCTTGAATTTGTGTGCAGATGTACAGGCCGAGACGTGGTGTGGCACGGGTTATAATCCTTTACCCAGGCAAGAGCTGGACACTGACTCTAGAAATAAGTAAGCTTGGTTGCAATAAAACCACAAAGCCATCAGCAGTTAAGAGCGCTGGCTGCTCTTTCAGAGGACCTGGGTTGAATTCCCAGTACCCAAACTAGGCAGCTCATAACTGTCTGTTACTCCAATCCCAGGGGACCTGATACCTCTTCTAGCCTCCACTGGCACCAGGCACACAGCAAGCACAGACATACATGCAGCCAAAACACACGTATATAATAGTAATAGTAAATAATTTGTTTTTTGTTTTCAAGACAGGGGTTCTCTGCACCGTATCCTGGCTGTGCTGGAACTCACTCTGTAGACCAGGCTGGCCTTGAACTCAGAGCTCTACCTGCCTCTGCCTCCTGAGTGCTGGGATAAAAGGCGTGCTCCCATTACCACCTGTTGGGGCACACACAGATGTGATCCTCTTCCACACTGTCTAAAGGTCAGAGAGTTTGAGCTTACTTTTGCTCTCTCAAGGTTGTTGACAACAGGTGTTGACAAATGAGAGATTCTGGCTGATCCAGGGTGCGGTTAATTAGGATTGTGAATGTTGAAGTAGATCCGCTCAACCCAGACCAAAGGTTGGAGAATTCAAATCTATTCCTTGTATCGTGCTAATGAAATCTGTTGCTCCCCCCCCCTTTTGTTTTGTTTCTTGGGTTTTTTTTTAAGATTTATTTTGTGCAGCTGAGCAGAAAGTACAATGAAAAGGGAAACTTGCCAATTAAGCCATTTCCGCATCCCAAAGTCTCCAGGTGTCAATATGAGTGAGAACTAATGGTGCCTCCTTACGGTGAGTTATAGAACTGCACAAACCAACCTTTGGTTCAAAAGGGAGAAGTGGCTAGCTTATTTATTTATTTGTTGGTTTTCAAGACAGGGTTTCAATGTTTAGTCCTGGCTGTCCAGGAACTAGCTCTTGTAGACCAGGCTAGTCTCAAATTCAGAGGTCCACCTGCCTCTGCCTCCCGAGTGCTGGGGTTAAAGGCATGAGCCACCACCACGCCCTTTAGGCTTAGGGATTTTCAGTACATTCTCCCAGAGTTTAGCGCGCACACATTGACTTATGTACAAGTTCTTATGCCTATAGTGCAAGGGACCAAGAGAGCAGAGGCCTGGGGCTTGGAATGCGGCCGCACACAGCCTGAATAACAAGACGGAGCAGGTCAGAGGGAATGAATAAAGTCCAAGTCTGTGCAGTTGGATGTACTTTGTTTCTCTGAACCTGTGCGAAAGGTTCAGAGTTCAGGGATCTGTGTACAGAAAGCTGCAGGTCCTGTGTGAAGACGGATCCCAGAGCCCTGGGCAGAGAACTGAGAAGATGCAGACCCGAAGCAGTCCCTTCACTTTCTGCGGCCCTTCATGGACATGCCTGCCCCGAACAGCCAGGGATGCCAACAGACCAAAGGAAGCAGCAGGACAAGGAGCCATTTAGATACTCCAGTGGCCTTTGGGCTTGGCTGCACACTGGGAAAAGGTGCTCGTGATTGGACCGTACCGTCCTCTCCTGTGATCTGAAATGAACCCAGCATACGTCAGTTTTTCAAGTCACTCAGATGAGTGTTTTCAGTCAGTTTTTGCTTTGTCTTTGAGATGGGGTCTGCTGTGGCTTGCACGTGAAGAGTCCTCCATAGCCTCACGTGTTTGAACCCATTAGCCACAGCTGTTGGTGCCCTTCAAGAAGGTTGTGAAGGCTTTAGAACGAACAGGGAGCCTAGCTGGAGGGCGTACTTCAGTGAGGATCGGCTTCCTGTAATCCGCTTTCACTACTGCAGAGTGAGAGAGCAGCCTCAGACACATCGATCCGAGACCACGAGGGAGCTAACTAGGAATCTTGCATGGGGGCGGGAGATGTTGAGGCTTTTTCTCACTCCGCTTTGGAGATCTTTTTAGCCGGGCCTCCCACCTTCCTGTATGAGGGCTCTTAGCTGGTGGTGGACCTTCCAGGTCGGGCATTTGACTGGATGGTGACTACCAATCCATGGCAGCCCAGAAAGAGTAAAACCACATGATGCCAGCACCAAGATCATGAAGAGGGCCACAGTGCTTCCCAAAAGGGACTCCCACAGCAGGCAGATGTCTCCATGCTTCTGAGGTACCAGAAGCCATCTGTTTGTTCAAAGAGCAATCGTCTCAGCTTTTTGTGTGGCCATGACTTAAAGTGTCCACTAGAGGGCAGGAGACTTACATTTAAGTTGTACTTTTCCTTCCGCGGGGCAAAGACTTGGATACAATCACCAGAATAATAAACAGTAATTATGGCAGCTCACAGCCAACTGCAATTCTAGTTCCGGGGGGTCCTAGCACCCTCTTCTGGATGCTGTGGGCACCAAGCACACAAGCAGTGCACAAACATATGTGTGGGCAAAACACCCACACACATAAAATAGTTTTGTTAGTTTATAAAATGAACCACACACACACACACACGCATGCATACACACAGCGGTATTCAGAATAGCCAAAAGAATACCCATTGTATGATACGAAACTCTTGGCACAGCTTGATCATCATAGTCCTTGAGAGGCTGAGGCAGAAAGATCACAGCAGTTCTGAGTCCAGCCTGGGCTACGAAGTGAAGTCCTTTCTCACAGTGGAAAGTGTGATATCTGTACCATGAAGTGTTGCTCAACAGGAAAAAGCAGCGAAATAGGGGCACATGCAGTGACCCACGTGATCCTCAGTAACACAAAGGTCACAGATGATGTAACTGTGTTTATGAGCTGCATCCAGAACAGAAACACCCACAACGGCTTCAAGCGATTGGTGATTGCCAGGGATGGGGAGCAGAGAAAAGGAGACAGGGACTTCATAATGGGTCTGTTTGGGGTGATGAAAAGGTTTGGGAATGCAGAGGCTGTCGCTGGCTAACACAGGGAACAAACTAGATGCTGAGAACCTGCTTGAAAATGGTGCGTAGTTGTGTCTCTCCAAAAGACACATGATAAAAGAAATTTAACAATAAAATTCACCTTCACCTTAAGACCTGAAATTGTTCTGCTTTCATAAATAATGAATCCAACTTGCAAAGACTTCTTTACCACTTTGGCTATGATCTTACCAGTCATCAACGTGTTATCATTTGTTGAAAAGATAATGAAGACCAAAACCTCTCCAAACAGACACAGATATTCATCTCAGCACTGACAAGATCTCTCTGAACATTATAATAATTTCCTGTGATAAAAGGTGTCCCTAAAGACCTGAATTATGTACCATAGCTTTTTTTATTTGTTTTCTTTGGGTTTTGTTTTGTTTTTTATATCAAGACAGGGCTTCTTTGTATAGCCTTGGCTGTCCTAGAATTCACTGTGTAGATCAGGCTGACCCTAGGCTCATCCACCTATTTCTGCCTCCCAAGTGCTGGGATTAAAGGCATATGCCACTACACCAGCTTCTGTGAAACTTTTTGAAAACTACATTTCCCAGACTTCCTTGCCACTAAGCTACTGGACACCTACTTTGACAATAAAATGCACTTTGATAAAATTTTGTGGGCAGAGAGACAGGATACAGGTACCTGCTTTGTGGGTGTGGCTCATGGCAAAGATAACATATGGTTAGGAGTTAGCCTGGAAGTCTCTTGTTTTTGTTTTTCGAGACAGGGTTTCTCTGTAGCTTTGCAGTCTGTCCTGGAACTAGCTCTTGTAGACCAGGCTAGCCTCAAACTCACAAAGATCCATCCTCCCCCCCCTCCAACCCCTGAAAGTTTATTAATTTAGAAATGGCTTCTCTGTTCAGTGCTCTGCTCGACAATAACAGCATTTTTATCGGAATGTTCTAATTATCCTAGAACCTCAGTGCTCAGGAAATCTACCCTTCTTGCTTGCCAGACAACAGATGTTCCCCCTCTTTGGGGATTGCCTTTCCCTCGGGCACAGAGCAGTGAGGCAGCCCACCCAGAGGAATGTTGCTGAGAGTAGGGAAGATGAGCTACAGGCCCACCTTGCCTGGTTTAACCCACAGTCTTAATCCTCACATTTGATATTATCTAGAAACTGAGAAGTGAAGTTAGCAAGGAAAGAGATGTGTGTGCCACAGAGTCAGAGGTAAGGAATGTTCTGGAACACAGAGACTAGCACCGCTACCAAAGTTCTCAGGAGAAGAAACCACCAGGGCCATTCCATAAAACGAGAGATCGAAGTAAGAGAAAGGTCCCCTTTGTTCCCCTATGCTCTTAGAAGATGATACAATGTGTGTGGGTGGCGACGGCAAGTGAATGAGCTGTTTGGGTCAGTCTGTGACTCTCGATCTTGGGTGGATTTGTATGTAACCCATTAAAGAAATCTTTAGAACTTGGAGCAGGTTGCCAGGGACAGTGGGTATGAGTGAGACAAACACAGGCAAGGCATCACCTCTGTAGCCAGCGCAGGACTTGGATGCCAGTTTCAGTGCCCTGGGAAGCTGGGGGAGGGGGGAATTCTAAAACAGTTCTGTGTGCTTTGTGCTTTCTAGGAACACCGTGCTGTTTGAGGAGAATGATTGAGAGAGAGCGGGAGAGAAAGCGAAGAGCCTAGCTAAGAAGCTGGTCCAGGGGTCTTGGAAAGAAACGCTGTCTCGGGCACAAGCAGGGAAAGACTGGGCTTGTGGTAGAAGTGGGTGGGTTAAACATGTTCTCCGGAGAGGCCGGGGCTGTAGATTGGTTGGGAGAGAACTTACCCAGCATGCACCTAACCCTGGACTCTTCTCTCCAGCATCATATAAACCAGGCATGGTGGTACAAACCTAGCACATAGGCCAAAGCAGAAAGATCAGAAGTTCAAAGTCATTCTTGTCTACATAGAAGAAGTTCAAGGACAGCCAGGGCTACATGAAAATCTTTCTTAAATAAATAATAAAGTTATCTTTTAGAGACAGACTCTTCATGTAAAAGATGAAAGAAGATAAAGTCTTTGTTTCTCTCGGTGGTTGACTTTTTGTTTGTTTGTTTTGTTTTGTTCTTTTTTGGTGCATTGTCCAGGAATGGAACCCAAGTAAACTGCTTGGATCTCACCGTGTTCTTATAAGAAATAAAATTTGATCTGTATATTTTCCTTCCTCAGAAAGTTAGATGACTAGATATCACAAACAGAATTTCAATCTAGAATTTCCAAAAGAATTGAATGCAGGAACTCAAATAAATGCCTGTGTAGCATTGGTTATAGATTATCGTTCGCAATACTCAAAAAATGGTAACAAGTTGATGTCTGTCACTTTGTGAGTGGATACATGCAATACTGTGTGCCCACACAATGGATTATTATTCTGTTTTTTAAAAGCTGTGATTCTGTGAAGACATTTAACACCTTTGAAATATACATGTCCTGACTAGTTTTATGTCAACTTGACACAGCTAGAGTCATCTGAGGGGAGGGAGTCTTAATTAAGAAGATGCTGCCATAGGATCTGACGATAGAGCATTTTCTTAATAGTGATTGGTTGGAGAGGGCCCAGCCCACGGTGGGTGGTGCCATCCCTGGGCTGGTGGTCCTAGGTTCTGTAAGAAAGCAGGCTGAGCAAGCCACAGAGAGCAAGTCAGTAAGCAGCAGCATCCCTCCATGGCCTCTGCATCAGCTCCTGCCTCCAGGTTCCTGTCCTGTTTGAGCTCCTGTCCTGACTTCCTTCAGTGGTGCGGAAGAACAAGCCCAATAAACCCAGTCCTCACCAAGTTGCTCTTGGTCATGGTGTTTCACTGCAGCAATAGAAATTCTACATCTTGCACAAGCAACAGGAAGTGGTCTGAGACATTGGATGTGACTTCAGCATATATGATCCCTCAAATTTCACCTCTACAGTGGCACACTTCCTCCAGCACAGCCACACCCACTCCAACAAAACCACACCTCTTAACAATGCCACTCCCTTTGAGGGGCATTTTCTTTCAAACCACTACATCCACCTTTGGTTCCTAGCGCTCTCTGCTTCCTGGTGTGCCTTAGGTGAACAATGTTATGGAACTGTTATGGTCTACCTGACATGGGCTAAATTGTGTCCACTCAACCCCAGTTCACTTGCTGGAATCCTAAATCTGGAGCCCACACTGTGCTCTACTTGGAAGTAGGTTTATTGCCAACTTAATTAGTTGAATTAAAATGAAGTTATTAGGTTAAACCCTACTCCAGTGACTGCCGTCCTTTTAGAAGGGGGAGATGTCGACAGAGGCTTACATGAGACCATCCCAAGGAGACAAAGGGGAAACGATTCCTTCATAAGATAAAGATCACCAAGTAACGAGAGTGAGCCTTCAGAAGCCAGGCAAGGTGTGTAGAACAGGCTGTCCCACACAGTCCCCAGAAGTACCGTCTCTGCTCACTCACACTTGATCTTGGACCCTTAGTCAAACAAACAGAACCGTGTCTGTTGTGTAAATCACCCAATTTGTGGCCTTTGTTACAGCAGCCCCAGTGAACTAATTACACTCCCCACTGAAGATTTACCCTCCCCCACCTCCTCACCCATTGCTCTGCAAGAGTACTGGGCAGGTGGCCAGTAGTAAGGACTGCGTTAGAAGAAGAAAAAGGACTTGAGCAAATGGAGCAAAGTAGGTCAAGACTAGCCTAAGAAGAGGCAGTATCTGCCAGTCAAAGAAATGGCAAGGCTGGCAAACAGGGGGTGAGGGTCCCCATTGCTGTGGGCAAGATAAACACCCACTTACTGTTTAGTTGGAAAAGGCCAAGACCACAGAGGCTGCTCAAATGTCAAAGAGGTGGGGCTGGCGGGAAGCCAGCGCTCCCCTGGACTCTGTCCCCATGGCAGACTTTGTGGTGAGACTTTTACCTGGGAGGTGTGTTGGGGGCTTCATGGAGACCCTAGGGTGCTCTGGTATACACCCTGAGTCCCAGCTCTTAAGGCTGCTGAAGGCGTTTCTTTTTGTGACGGTTGCTCATTAAACCAGCAGGTTTTGGTGACCTGCTAAGTTAAGTTCAAACCCTGTGCTGAACCTGCAGCGCCTGGCACTCTTCAGCCCAGCAGCTCAGCTTTGCCAAGAAACTGGAATCTCACTGTAGCTCTTGGAACCGCATTCTAAACTTGACCATCGCCTGGCGCAGCAGCTGGAATAAAAGCTCTTGGGGCTGTCGGAGAGAACCCGGGAGCTATGCTTGGCCTTTCCCTCCTGCTCCCTCCGACCTCCTCCCACCCGGCTTCCTCGCTCTCTACTCTCAGCTCATTCTCTCCACTCCTAACCCCTCACTCTTGCCTTCTCCCCCTACTCAGCCCCACCCCAAACCTTCCTCTTCAGTTGAGAACTAATCTTTGCTGCTTCTCGTTCCTCCTCTTCCCACCTCCCCATTCTGCTCCCTTCAGTTTCTCCTTCCCTTTCTCCTTACTTTTCCAGCTTCTCTCCCCACTCCCTGTTCCCCTTCTCTCTTTCTTTCTCTCTACCACCTACCCTTCCCCGCCCCCTACCTTCCCTCTGCCTCAGCCCTCAGTGTTTGCTTTTCTCCCGGATACGGATGAAAGGGTTGGCCTGCCCGTGCCCTGCCCTATCCAACTTCTTGGAACTGGAGACCTGCTTAATGGCTGAGGGTTCCCGGACGCAGGCATCGGGTCAAGGGCCTCCTATCAACGTCCAGTTCCTCCGCGCCCAGTATGAAGGTCTGAAAAGACAGCAGAGGACCCAAGCCCACCTGATGGTATTTCCTAAAGGTAGGGCTGGGCAAATTCTGGAGGGAAGGGCCTTTCTGTAGTTGGAACAGGTGACTTAAAGTCCACAGTGGGCAGGACCGTGGCTGGGACAGTCTCCTGAAGAGGAAGAAAAGAGCCGCGGCTGACCCAGTCAGAACTGAACCAGGGAGGCTAGATCAGGGTGGCTCTGCCTAGTCTGTCCCTTAGCCAAAGAAACAGAGACTTCTGCCAGGTATTTGGCCAATGGCCAGTGTTCCTGGTCTCTGTGCCTATTTCTCCTAGTTCTGGTCTGGCTAGACTGGTTAGGTGAGCCAGCTTGGCCCCCTGCTAGGCTAAGTGGAATGATGGAGGCTCAACCTCTTGATCCACATGCAAACCAGAAAGGTTTTGGAGAAGAAAGATGGCTGCTTCCATTGTTCTGGGAACTGGCTGGGTCAGAACTCAGGGATGGGGAGACAAGTTCTATATTCCGCAGTGATAGGTATCACACGAAAGAATGGAGTGATTATGTACATGGCCTTGGAACAAAGCCAGAATTTAACGTTCCCATCCCCCTACAGACCAGATCAAACCAAAGATAACGCATGACGGAGAATGGAAAGATGGCTCAGTGGTTAAGAGCACATGTTGCTCTTGCAGAGGCCCTGGGGTCCATTAGTGCATCAACATGGTGGCTCACAACTATCTGTCACAGCCGTCTGTTCCAGGGGATGTAAACGCCTGTTCCGCTCTCCAGAGGCACCAGGTGTGCATGTGGAGCACACGCATGCAGGCAAAACACTTAAACACATCAAATAAAATTAATCTTTAAAGGGCTTTTTATAAAGAAAGGGAAAACATAGTGTGAAACTTCTGTGTTGCTGAATATTCTCTTTAACTTGAAGACTGAAGGCAGAGCCTATTCTAAAGTATTTGCGTGCAGGGGCTGCAGCCGAAGGTTCCACTACCCGGCTAGGGGCTATGGGCATCTCCTCTCTCCCTCTGGACCCTCCCTTCCCTCTCTTCTTGTATGTGTATGGTGTATGTGTGCATGGTATGTGCGTGGTGTGTGTGTGTATGTATGTGGGGGTGCACATATCTGTGTCTGTGTGGTGTGTGTGTATGTATGTGTGTGTGTGGTGTGTGGTGTGTTTTGTGTATGTGAATGTGTGTATGTGTGTTTTCTCTTCCTCTTTGTCCTGAAGTAAAGAGGCCCTGCTATGAATATCTGCCTGTCCGCCCGGCAGCCATCCCACTTCCAGGGCCCTCCCCAGGCAGATAAAAGAGGATTCTGTTTTTCCGTTCCTCCCCGTCTTTCCTTATCCTCTAATTCCTGCAGAGCATCTGAGTACCATGAAGGCTGGTGTGCCTGCCATGCTGAAAGCTAGTGCAATTCTAAGTGTGAGTAGATCACCCTCCTAAGTATGAGCAGATCACCGTCCTAAGTGTGAGCACATCACCCTCCTCCCTGGGGTCACATGTAAGGCTGCACCTGTTCGCAGAAACAGCTGCATCTGCTCTTCTACTTCTTCCAATTCCTTCTTTCCTCCTTCCTCCTTCCTCCTTCATTCATTCCTTCCTTCCTTCCTTCCTTCCTTCCTTTCTTTTCTTTTTTCTTTTCCAGACAGGGTTTCTCTGTGTAGCTTTGGAGCCTGCCCTTGAACTCGCTCTGTAGACCAGGCTGGCCCCAAACTCACAGAGATCCGCCTGCCTCTGCCTCCTGAGTGCTGGGATTAAAGGCGTGCTCCGCCTTCACCAGGCTGTTCTTTGATTCTTTCGGATTTATTAAACTGGGGCTCAGAGGGGCGTCTTGATGACATTGTTACCCCAGTAGTACCATCTCTTCACCGTACTTTGCTAGCAATGAGACCGAGCCCATTCAGAGAAGAAACAGACACTTCTCAGAAGTGTTCATGGACTCTCTCCTGCTTCAGGTGATAAAATCATTATTAGAAGTTTAGGACACAGACCTCATAAGCTAAGAACAATATTCTCTTGTGATGTGTGTATGAATTCAAATGGGAGTATGCTAATCAGCTATTCATCGCGTGAAAAAACATCAGACAGAATAAACTAAAAGGAGGTCTGTTTTAATTCGTGGTTCTGGAGGTTTCATCCCAGGGCCACTTGGTCGTGTCGTTTTTAGATCTTTGTCAGCACAGTACACTATGGTAGGAGCAGTGGTGGTGGGCAGTGCTCTCCTGGTGGCGGCCAGGAAACAAAAGGAGGAGAAAATATTGGTAGCCTCGTACCCTGAAGAGCATGCCCCTGTGATCCTACTTCACTTGAGCAGGCACCTGGCAAAGCCTTCACAATCTCCTAATGACACCATAAGCTGGGGACCGAGCCTATGACCTGGACTTTTGGTACATTAAAGATCAAAATCACAGCAATAAATGTGTGTGCCTGTTTCTGTGTATTTGTGTGTGTGGTGTGCATTTATGTAGTGTGTGTGAATGTGGTGTTTTGTGTGTGTGCATATAAATTTTTTTGTGTGTTTGTGTGGTCTGTATGTGATGTTTCGTGTGTGTTTGTGTGGTGTTTTGTGTGTGTGTATGTGATTTTTTTTGTCCTTGTCATCCTTAAATACTAATCCTCACTTCTTCCCAGGTTCAAACACTCTCACTGAGGTTTTTACTTTCATTTATGCTTGTGTTTTCCCATAAAATTGGTTAGTAACTGAATTATTTTTATTGAAAAAAATGTTTTTCATATAATATATTCTGATCATGCCTTTTCCCTCCCTCAGCTCCTCCAAGGTCCTCCTATCCCCCCCCCCCCCACACACACATAATGCTAAGCCCTTTCTTTTTCTCTCTCTTTACAAAACAACAAGAAAGGGCTGGAGAGATGGCTCAGAGGTTAAGAGCACTGACTGCTCTTCCTGAGGTCCTGAGTTCAATTCCCAGCAACCACATGGTGGCTCACAACCATCTATAATGAGATCTGGTACTGTCTTCAGGCCTGCAGACATATAGACAGACAGAACACTGTATATATAATAAATAAATAAATCTTTAAAAAAATAACAAGAAAATACACATACAAACACACAAAATCAGAAACCAGAATAAATAAACAAAAGACCAGCAAGACAAAAAAAATGCCCCCAAAAGTCCACATAATTACCACTGAGTTAGTTTTGTGTTGGACATTTGCTCCTGGGTATGGGGCCTTCCCTGAAGTGTGGTTACTAGACCCAAAGAGATTCCATTGGGGAAGACTAATTTCCCCTATGCAGGTGGGTTAGGAGTCAGAGCCCATATCTACCTCCTTCTCTCAGTGCTGAGACCCTCTCTGGCTTGACCCTGTGCAGGCCTGTGCGTGTGGCCACAGTCTCTGTGAGTTCACGTATGCTGCGTCTGGATGACGCTGTCTCCTGGAGTCACCCATCTTCACTGGCTCTCACAGTCTTCCTCACTCTTCTTCCACTCAGCTCCCTGAGTCTTGAAAGGGCTCTATGAAGACATCCCATTTAAGAACAAGTGCCAAAATCTCTCACTATAGACTATAGACCCATCTATAAAGTTGTGAGTATATTCTCACTGCTATATTCATGGAACCTCAAATAAACAAGGCCTTGGATATAGTATTTGACAAATATTTGTTGAATATGAATAATTGTAATCATATGTTGGGGAAGAATGCATGTGTGTGAGAAAGAATACACACAGGTCGGGTCATGTATGTTTGCATGTGTGGACACACATGTGCAATGTTCTGCTATCTGACTCCCTTGGCATTCAAGATCCCCCTTCCTTTAATCTGAAACCTATGGGTTTCTCTCAAAGGGAGCTACCCAGAGACCTCCCAACGGTGACACTGCTGTGTCTTCTCTCCTTAGAAGGGAACATGCTTACTCCAGCTGAATCAATGACCAGTGCCGTTTGGATTAACAAGGAGAGAAAGAGTTCCCTGTCCCCAGATGAGACTGACTCTGAGGTTGAGGGGACGCTGGAGGACGTGGACAGGAGCTACCATCAGGCTCCCGAGACTCCATGGCACACCTATCTGGAGATGCATCGTTTGGTCCAAACCAGCCACCAAGGGAACCCCAAGGGCTACCCTGCGGAGTCAGAACCAAGGCTCTCCCCAGAGGGAGACCCTAATGTGCTGGAAAACCATCAGAAGATTCAGGAAGAAACCGAAATCGCAGAGGCGGCCCAGTGTCAAAGTCAGGAGGGCTGTGGCCCACTACAGGCAGCAGGCTCCGGTTTGCAAACCGGCATTCAGTGTCTTTCTCCAGCAAAGAACCTACACAGGTCTCATTACCCATTTCCCCAGAGGAAACTTCCCAGGATCTCCCAAGCTGCCCGGAACCTGGGCTTATACGGCCCACCCTGAAGCTTTGCACTCAGCCGGATGTCTCATCCTTGTGCTCATCAAGGAATGGCCCAGCACAACCAGACAGAGCCTTGAACAATGAGCCACAATGGCACCACCCCAGCTGTTGGAATCCCAAGCACTGAACTTCTTCATGGGAAATGGTCTTTCCCTTGAGCGGTCCGGAGACTGCCCACCCGACTGCTTATGTCAAGATGAGCGTGTTCTCTCATCCACGTGGCCCCATTTTAGTAATATAGAAAAGCATCCCCAATCGTCCTAGATGGTTTCCCATGGCTGGGACCAGTAGAACATTTGTTCCCAGAAAGAAAGCAGGAACCTTAGTCAGAGGGATAGTTCCACAATGTCTGGGGGTCAGTGGATATAGGAGATCTTTTTTTTTCCCCAATATTTTCTGATTCTTTGTATATTCTGGGAAGATCTTTGAGAATTTAGAATCTTTTTTCCCCCTGGCTGCTCTGTCTGGGGATTTAGAGACAATTCAGTTAGTAGCAGGGCTCACACCTTTTCCTCATAAGCCTCCCAGACTGTGGTCAGCCCTGGTGGCAGATCCTTCCCATCTACCGTCCTGTGCATTCAGAAAGTCCTTGGGGAAGGATGGTTCCTCTCACCCGTCACGGAGGTGGTATAGCCCAGCTTCATCACAAATCTGTTTCCCGTCAGCCTTCTCTTCTATCTCCCCCCCCCCACATTCTTCCTACCCTTGTGTTCTCTTCTGTCTATTAACTTCATATTAAAATCCACCAACCCCTAGCCAGGTGCGATGGTTAATGTGTGCAGTTCCAGGAGGTGGAGGCGGAGTCAAGATGATGAGGAGTCATGCCTGTGTTATAGGAAATCCTCCAACCAGAGAGCAAAGAAAACAAAATAACTGCCCTTGTGGAAAACGTGTAGCAATCAGAGCCAAAGGGAGGAATGAAAAGATCCTCCCGCTTGGAAGACAGGAATCTCCACAAATCGTATCCTTCGTAGCCTATTGACTCACTCAGGTCCCTCCAGACAGGCCTAGTATCCTTCGGAATAAGGAGTCTATTAGAAGAGCTATTAACCCAAATGTCATGGGCAGACAGGCAGGCAGGCAGGCAGGCAGACAGACAGTAAAGGCAGGGCTCTGAAGGGAGTGCAGGCTCACAAGTTAGGGCTGATATCTTACAGGTCTCAGAGGAAGGGGCAGGGTTTACATGGTCAGTCTGTCTCTGAGATTTGCGGGTTGTGGAGCTTGGGGGTATTCTGGAGTAGGAATGTGAGATTCTGATGATTTGGGGGGCTGGAAGGGAAGGACACATCTAGTTGAGGTGCACCCATTACACAGGTGTGGGATGTGTCACCATGGGTAGCCCACTGGTGCCCCAGAAACTGACAACCTAGTCCCAAAACTTCCCAGGTGAGAGGAGAATGACAGCTGTCATTTTCCTGGAATCCAGGCACCTGGGGAGATGGTTTACAGACTCATGGGCTCTGGGTGGGGCATCTGTCTTCCAGTAGCATCAGGAACCCCAGAGCCCACCGTGGAGGTAAGGGAGCTGCAGGTGGGCATAGCTTGGGCAGTGCCTGGTCTGACATGTGTGTTTGCTGGCGTCTCACACAGGTTCTCAGCCTGAGAAGGGCTTGTCAGTGACTGCCAGACTTTGAGGGGAAAAGCTGCAGTGGGCAAGGGTGGCCTGATCAGCCCCACCCCAGAGTCTGGCTCCCCGGTATCAAATATGCGCTTTTAAACAAAGCAAAGTCTGAGTCCTTGTGGGGGGGGCGGGGAGGGAGGGTGGGAATTATTTTTCCTGGTCAATGTTTAGTGTTGGCACCTAAGGCAACTCACCCCGTCCCGTATCAGATTCTCTCTCTATGCACATGCTCCCGGGGCCCCTGAAATCCATTTCATTCTAGGGAGTCACTGTTATTCCTTTGGTGAACAATAAATAAGAGACTGTTGTTGTTGTTTTAATACTCTAATAAAAATCAAGAATACATTCTGGAAAAAAGCAGACATTCTTTTGGCCTTTTATTTATTTAATCCTTGCTTCTCAATTCACATGTAACTGTTTTTCTGACCCTGATATTGTGTGTGTTCGTGCACACGTGTGTACACATGTGTGTGGAAACCAGAGGTCAGCTTCAGATATCATTCGTCAAGATTGGCCCCCGTTGGTGTTTTGGCAGCTTTGCCATTGTGATTTTGTGTACATAAGAGTGCACTGTGGTGTGCTTGGCAGGTGTGTACCTGCGCATGTGCACTGATTGATGCAAGAAAAAAAAATCCAGAACTCCAGAGGTGGAGGGAGGAGAATCAGTAGTTCAAGGCTAGCCTAGGCTACCTTGTGAGTTTGAGGCCAACCTAGTCTACATGAGACCAAACAGGGCTAGAGATATGTCTCGGTGAAGGTGCTTGCTGTGCTTGCTTGAGGACCAGCGTTTAGTCTCTCAGAACTCAAAGGGAGAAACAATGAAAAGTTATGTGCAGCAGCAGTAAGTAGATATGTAGCCACGGCTGTTCCAGAACTAACTGTATAGACCAGGCTGGCTTCAAGCTTAGAGCAACGTTCCCGCCTCAGCCTCCCCAGGGCTGGGATCGCAAGGGCGTCACCGTGCATGACACCGTGCCTGGCTACCCTCCACATTAATTTAAACTGTTTCTTCCTGACCCTTTCCATCTGCTTAGTCCAATATCGTCATAATTGGAAAATCTCAGAAATATAAGATATTTGTTATTTATTTTTGAGAAAGGTTCTCACTGTGTGGCCCTGGCTTGCCTGGAACTCACTATGCAGACCAGGCTGACCTCAAACTCACAGAGATTGTCCTGCGTCCGCCCTGCTGGGATTAAAGGTGTGGACCATCACATGTAGTACCAGCACTTCTGGACATTTTTTTTAAAGTAGAATAGACAAATTCACACTGCTAACTAGAGGCCAAAGAAAAACACAGAATGCTTTGCAAACACTCCTTCCTTCGGTCCAGCCTTTGAAGCATAGATACACCCTCTCTGTTCTCCCCAAATACCCATTCTGCCCACCTTGCTTTCAGTGTTCTTTCTATATATCCTTAAGTTCCTGGATATTTTCCAGTTGCTTTGCAGGTGTTTCCCCACAGCCAATGAGCAGAATTCCTCGATAGAACATTCAAGGAAGGAACTGAGCCTGTCATTTTGTACTTGGTATTAGGTCTATAGTCATCAGATGGAGTTTTCCCTGGAACTTCCATCCAGAAAGATGCTTCATCCACTGGGTGCAATTCACCCTTTCGTCTCTCTACCTGTATCCTGATGACTACATCACCTAGCTATGTTTGGATCCCACCCCCTGAATACCCTAAACCCAGGTTCATAATCAAGGCGCAGTAGCTTGCCAAACGCCTCAACCTCAGCTGAGAAACTAGAGAAGGAAAATGCTGGTCATGGAAAAAACTGTGGCTTCTGCCACTTTAACCTCCAGATTAGAGGACATTTCTAACCCTTTTTATTTTTGTTGAAAGACCCTGCGTGCCTGGATAGGCTTGACTTGATCCATGATGTATTTTGTGTTCTTGTTTTTTTTTTTTTTTTAAGACAAGATCTCAGGTAACCTGGGCTGACCTTGAACTCGCTATCAATCGAAGGATGACCTTGAACTTCTGATCTTCCTGTCTCTACAGTCTGGGTACTGGGACAACAGGCACGTGACACCACACTTGTCTGATTCAGTGCTGGAGATGGAGCCAGGACTCCAAGGTTGATGACATCTCTATGAGACCGAGCATAGAACTTGTCAGGACCTCCACGGACCCACTCCTTTGGGTTCCACCATCATTCAACTTGACTTTCTTGGGGAGGGGGGTCATTTATGGAAGACAGCCTCAAATTTATTCATTTATTCATTATCTCTCCATAGAGAATGGGCTCCACAAAGTTAGTTCATGCATTAGGGTTAGATCCTGGTCCCACTCCCAGTGCCTCTACATACTGCTCAAGCCACACCATTGTCATCAGCATTCAGGGGGCCTAGTTCCATCCTGTGTAGGTTCCCCAGTTGTCATTTTGCAGTCAATGAGCTCCCTCTAGCTCCAGTCAGCTAATTTTGTGGATTCTCCCATCATGGTCTTGACCCCTTTGTTCATATTATTGCTACTCCCTCTTTTCCATTGTACTCTGAGAGCTCAGCTTCAGGCTGAAGCAGGAAGATGGAAAATTTGGGGGTAGCTTGAATTACTTAGTTCAAGGCTAGCCTTTGCTGTATAGCAAGGCCCTATCTCAACAAACAAAATCAGAGTGTCAGTGGTATTGGGCTGTGCCGACGAGACAAAGGAGGCAAAGAGGTTAAGAGAAGAGATGTTACCCCTGCCATCTGATGCAGAAATGGTATACAATAGCCTCCCTACTCTTCCAGAGCGCTGTGTTTATCTGGGGAGTACTGGCTAGCCACCTGTGATAGCAAGCAAACTGTCTTAGGAAGAGACTGTGTGAAGAGACGCTGTAAAGAGACACCATGACCACATCAGCTATTATAAAGGAAAAACATTTAATTGCTGTGGCTTATCTTTTCAGAGGTTTAGTCCTTTATCATCATGGCAGGAAGCAAGGCAGCAGGCAAAAGACATGGTGCTGGAGAAGGAGCTGAGAGTTCTACATCTTTCTCACAGGCCACAGGAAATGGTCTGAGTATATTGAGCATACATGAGACCTCAAAGCCCACTTCCACAGGGAAACACTTCCTCCAACAAAACCACACTACCTCCAACAAGGCCACACCTCCTAATAGTGCCACTCCCTTTAGGGGCCATTTTCTTTCGAACCACCACACAACAGAGTCTAATACAGAGTCTGTGCCTGTTCTAGGCCCCAATCTTCTCCAGCTTGCCCTGTCTGAGGCCAAGGGGACAGACTCAGGGAAAGTTATATGCCTTTTTCATGAGAAGGGTAAGTTTTAAATACGTCAGAAGCTGAGCAAGGTGCTTTGGGCCTATAATCCCAGCATTTGAGAAGCTGAGGCAGGAGGATGGATGCAAGTCCAAGTCTTTTGCGGGTTCCATAGTGAATTCCAGACCATCCTGAGCTACACTGTGAAACCCTGTCTCAGAAAGAAATCAGGTGAGGGCAAGGGTACTAGCCACCAAGACTGATGGCCTGACTTCTCTCCCTAGAGTGCACATGGCGGGTGGTGGGGGTTAAGAGCACTGGCTGCTCTTCCAGAGGTCCTGGCTTCAGTTCCCGGCAACCACATGGTGGCTCACAACCATCTGTAATGAGATATGGTGCCCTCTTCTGGAGGGCAAGCATAATGCAAGCAGAATATTGTATACATAATAGATAGATAAACAAATCTTTAAAAAAAGGGGGGGATCCACATGGTGGGAGGAGGGAACCAACTCCTGCATTATTCTCTGACCCCTACATTCATGCCCCAGCATGAGCACATGTGAAAACTCTTGCAAGCTCACACACGCTATTAAATAATTGTTTAAATAAATTAAAATGAATTCTAAACATATTGAGTATTACAATCTCACAAGGAACATTATAGTCAGGCGTCAGACACATTGACTATCACAGATTGGATGGTTGAACAACATCAAAATTTCATTCTGTAGTTCCAGAGGCCAAATTAATACAGAAGTAGATTTGATGTCCGATGATGGGAGCTGCTTCCTGACTCATCTCTGGCTGCTTGGCTGCAGTTTCACATGGCGGAAGGGCCAACAGATCTCTCTTGGGGTCTCCTTTATGCCAGCTTCAGGCTAGCATTCTCCTGTAGAGGCGTCTGAGTCTTCCCGTCACCCGGTCACAAGGATGTGCTTCGTTCCCAGGTCTCACATCACTGCCAGTGCACACAAAACACCTGACTGCTAGGAACCCAAAGTCTACTTGTGGTGGTGGACTCTAATTAAGAGCAGGGTTCCGAGTTTATAACGAGGTGGCCAGCCCCCACCGTAAAAGGCCCTGGGTGCCGCCAAAATCAGATGCATCTTGTAAACCCAATTGTTAGAAACATTACAGGCGGCTGGCACCTCCCTTTCCAAACTGCTCCTGATCCCAGGTTAAAGAACACAGGGTATCCTTAGTTAAGGCATTTCAGAGTTCTAGGGAGCTCTGCAGATAAGGATGCGGTCAGTCCAGACCAACTCCTATGAACCAGCATGGCAGACATGGTTGGCAGCCTCGGCAATCTTCCCCAGTCAATTTGCAAGCTGTTACGGGCTATTTGATCATGTTGTGAAACTCTGAGACTGTGTTAATGAAATTAACCTTGGATCAGGGGCAGAGCCAGTAACTAATTGGCAGGAATTGGCCATAGAGATGACAGAGGAGCCTGGAATTTGGATAGAGAGATGCACAGGAAGGAGTAGGGAGGGACTTAGAGATTTGTGGTCTTTTTGGTTTGGGACAAGTGGAGAGATGCTCTCTTGCTGTGTCTTCAGCCAAAACAAAAGGTCAGCTGGTTGTTTCTTGGCCTCCCTGATCTAGCAGGTTTTCACCCCAACAGCGGGCTCCCAAGTCTTTATTTGTACAATAAATATATATTTGAACAATAGGGACTTAAAACCTTTATTTGGTGGCCACAGCCAAGCCGGTGCCATTGGCTGGTGGGAGCGGAAATCCCACCAGGCCTCAGTGTGAGCAGGCCGGGGTGTTAACTGTGGGGCCATTGGGCTCACGCGTTAGTTAAAATATCAGCAGATTCAGGTGCAGCCGCTAAGCCAACAGGAAAACAACAGCAAGCCTTGCAGCCACAAGACAGAGATGAATGTAAGTACAAACGGCCTCTTGAAGAGGCTCTCAGAAGTGAAACATGGGTAACATGGCCAAAGAACAGCAGAACATAGTTTATATGTAGACATGCATGGTGGTCCCCTTGGGACTCTGTCCCTCATGAGTCCTTGTGAAACATGCCATTATGTATGATTTTGGGGGTTGAATATTCAGGTGATTTTTTTAAACAGTCACCAAATTATTGATTGGATCTCTTTATTGATCATATTACTTATCCAGTACAGAAAAGGGTGCCTAGTACCAAGTTGATTTTTAAAGTGTGTGTGTGTGTGTGTGTGTGTGTTCACAATAAGAGGCAAGGAATACAGACACTACAAGTTAACAATATGGAGGGTTTTTTATGGCAGACCAGAACATTCTCCTAACTCAGTAACAATCTGTGGTAACTTCAAGAGCAGGCCACATGCTGGTGCTCTTGGAAAGCCGTTGCAAAGGGCCAGGGTGTTCCTGTGTTGGCCTTTGGGGATGATAGCATCTGCCTGCCACACATATCCCTAGGCCTCAAGATACACAGCCTCCTTTCTTCTTCCAACAGCATCATCTCCCTGCTTGGTACTGGCCCATGCTGAAGATAGGTTTCTCTGGTCTCAGAGAAAGCAGAGCCCTCCTGGCAAGAGCTTAGCCAGTTACTGACCCGGGATGAGGAGAAGAGAGTGGGAGGAAGGGCTTTGGGGCAGACTGCCTGGCTTGGAGTCCTCTCTTTGCCACTGGTTATGGCAGCTGAACCTGTCACCCGGATTCTGAGCACATGCCTTGTCACCTGTAATGTGGAGACCAGGCTAAAGTAGTATAAGAAGAGGCTGAGGTAGCCCGTGTGACGCGCTCACCACAGAGTCTCTTGCAGAGCTAGAGTAAGAACTGTGGCTGTTACTCCTGGGAGAAGCATGTGACCATCTGGCCTAAATGGTGAGTGCCACCTAGGACCCAAAGGTAGAATCTAAACATGCTAGTTTTACTCCTTTATTATGAATAATTTGGGACCCACCCCCCCCTTTTTACTGCTATTATTGCTCTTTTGAAACAGTGTCTCACTATGTAGCCTTGACTGGCCTAGAGCTGGCTATGTAGACAAGCCTGACCTTAAACTGATATACCTTTGCCCAAGAGGGCTAGGATCAAAGGTGTACACCAGCAACCTGGCTTCATTTCATTTTGAAGATTTATTTTTATTTTGTGTGTGTGTCTCTCTGTGTGTGAATGCCATAGGTACGTGTCTGTCTGTGTGCATGGCACAGATGTGTGTATGTCTCTCTGTGTGTATGCCACAGATGTGGTGGTCCCACTGAAGCCAGGTGTCAGATTCCCCAGAGCTGGAGTGCCAGACAGCTGTGAACCACCTGGCATGGGTACTGAGAACCAAGACCAGGATCCCTTTAAGAACAGTGAGAGCTCTTAACTGCTGAGCCATCTCTCGAGCTCCTTGTTTTGTTTTGAGACCCTATCTATGTAGCCCAGGCTAGCCTGAAACTCACTATGTGGACCAGGCTGATTTTGAATTTACGGCCATCTTTCTGTTTCTGCCACTCGAGTAAGTACTTGGGAATGGCTAGTGTGAGTCACCTCACCTGGCCGCAGAGTGGTTTCGCATGGAAGTGTTTGAGAAATTACTGTTTATTCTGAAGGGTGAGAACCCTTACAGAAGGCTCTTGGCTAATGTCTGCTTTTACCTTAGGGACCACTGCCACCATGTGGCCACTAGTAGGCAAAGGTGAGCATCTAACATGAACTGAAAACAAAGGCGTTCTACCCTTCCCGTTGCCAGCTAAGGCAGTGAATGGTTCTCACCCTTTTTGAGGCTGCGGCCCTTTAATACAGTTCCTCATGTCGTGATGACCCCCAACGATAAAATTATTTCGTTGCTACTTCATAACTGTAATTTTCCTATGGTTTGAGTTATGGTGTAAATACCTGTGTTTTCTGATGGTCTTAAGCGACACCTCAGAGGGTCTCGACCTACAGATTGAAAGAACCACTGGGTTAAGGGTCTTCTGTACTACACAAACGCCCTACCACAGCGAGACATCCCCCACTCGCTGTTTGCTTTCTGAGACAGGGTCTCACTAAGTTGCCCAGGCTGCCTTGAATCTGTGATCCTCCTATCTCAGCCTCCCAAGTAGCTGGGGACACAGGTCCACACACCAACTAGGTCGGGCTTGGTCATTTGGCTTTAATTGCCTGGGATGCTTTCCAGTGCTGTGACTCTCAAGCACAGATCTCATTATTTGCCCAGGCTGTTATTGTCAGTGATCTGTTTGCCTGACTATTGCACAAGGTCTGGGCTCTCTCCCTGAGATGCCAAATTCACAGTAAAGCCAAGAAAGAGAAGATTCTTTATCTAATTCAAAGACACTAAGGGCCAGAGATTGGTATAAGTGCTCAGCATCAAAACCAAAGCTGTTGGGAGAAAAAAAAATATTTTTGACTCTTTAAAAGAAACTTTGAAAAAAGAAAGCTTGAAAATTACATGTACATGTATGAATCTGTACATGGGTGTGTGCACATGTGTACAGGTGCTCACACAGGCCAAAAGAGGATGCCCATTGTAGCTGGAATCCCTGGCAGTGGGAACCACTGAACTCACGGGTGAATTTTATGCTAAGCTAGTTCATTATTGTTACTACTCCACATGATAAAAAAAATTTCTTCTGGCCGGGTGGTGGTGGCGCAGCCTTTAATCCCAGTACTCAGGAGGCAGAGGCGGGCAGATCATTCCGAGTTCGAGGCCAGCCTGGTCTACAAGAGCTAGTTCCAGGACAGACTTCAAAGCTAAAGAGAAACCCTGTCTCGAAAAACCAAAAAAAAAAAAAATCTTCTGATGTTTAAACAAATTCCTTTATCTTGCCCTAAAATTAAAATCTGAACATTATAGTTATCTTCCCCCTCCCTAGCCCCCAGGCTTTCTCTGCAATTTGTAGACCAGGCTTGCCTCTGCCTCTGGAGCACTGAGATTAAAGGGATGCCTCTGTCTCCTGCACACTGGGATTAAAGACGTGCTTCAGCACTGACTTTCTGTTTAAGTTGCTGTCTCTGGTTCGAGGCAGGACACACAGATGATGAGCTGCCACACTGGGACGGTGCACAAAAGCTCCCAGCTGTTGTTTAAAGCTCCCCAGAGCCATTATATCTGCAGCCCCCCAGCAGTCAGTACCCCAGGCTTTCTGTCTTAAATGTTCTCTATGTACTGTGTCTTGAGATACAATCTCATGTAGCTCCGGCTGATCTCAAACTTGCTATGTAGCCAGGGCTAGCCTTGAACTCTTGAGCCTCCTGCACGGCTGTGTTATCACCCTTGGCTTGCAGGGTTTTTATTATTTTGATGCACTTTTTTGAAATGGGTTGATTATAACCCTGTCTGGCTTGGAACTTGTTGACCAGGCTGCCCTGAACTTGTGGCAATCCTCCTGCCTGTGTCTCCTGAGTGCTGGGATTGTGGATGTGTGACCCCAGGCCCAGCTTCATGGGGCTTGTTTTCTGGTTTTCACTGCTGAGAATTGAACCTGGGAATTCTATGTATGAAGAGAGGACTGTCCCACTCAGCCACATTCCCAGTCAAAGTCAGAGCTCTCAACACATAAAGTTGAGAAGATGCTGTTCATGACAGGGTACCACAGGAAACACCCCCCCGCCCCCGCCCCCCAGATGTTCCGAATAAGAGGATCTGGCTAGAAAACCTGGGGACAGAAAGACTAAAGAGCCCCAGGTGGGGAGAGAAGATAGAGAGGCAGCTGGAATGCACAAGGAAGAGGCAGAGCTGGGGAGGCCCAGAATGAGGGACAGGGTTCAGGAAGTACAGGGGCTGCTGGGTAAGGAGACTGGAGAGGACTGGGTGAGGAGTACCTGGAGACTGATGGGAAGGGAAGAGGGACAGGCAGATGTAGAAGAGGAACGGGTTTTCCTGAAGAACTCCTGTTCTTTCTGGGCTTCTTTAAGCTGCAATTCAGTCCTTCATAAAGAAGTGCGATATACAGATGCATGCTGGGAATGCGATACGGATCCGTGCTAAGGTCAGAGGAAATCTGCTCACTTAGTAAATTTAGTGCTTGTTGGGCAAATATGAGGACTTAGGTTCCACTTCCAGACCCACAGAAAAAAGCCTGACATGGTGATGGTGGTGCGTGCGCATACGCGCGCACACACACACACAATCCTAGTGATAGTGAGGTAGAAACAGGTCCAATCTAGACTACTTAATCAGTTCCAGCCAGTGAGAGACCCTGCCTCATAAGACAGTTCCTGAGATTCAACAACTAAACCTGACCTCTGCTCTTCACATACGCAGGTGTGTGCACGCACGCGAATGAGCTGCAAGGCTATACCCGAGTCATGGCTTGCGGGTTCATTCTGTTGCTTCAACTCCGAAGTCCAACTCCCTCATCAAGGGACGGACACCTGCATCATTTCTGTGGCTCCTGACACAGGGATGCTTTATTAGCTACCATGGCTTCTTTGGTCCCATACGTGGGGGAAGTCGAGGCAGAAACCAGGGGCACTGACATGTCCCTCAAAGCTTAGCCACCCAATCCCCCAACCTTCTTCCACAGTCAAACAAAAATAGCCATCCCTAAAAAAGGAAAAAAGAAAAACACCACACGCGTGTTGAGTTTTATTGAGAAAATAACTGTATAGCTGCATGGAACGCCTTCACAGTCACTATAAAACTGAAGCAGAATAAAAACATTTAAGTGGTTAACATAACACAGGAAAGCCAGGTACAGAGTATCATTTTTTTTTCAAACACAGTATTGCTGCTGCCCCTTCCCCCCAACCCACCCTTCCTCCAATTAAAAAAAAATAAGGAAAAATCATTTGGATAAAGAGCAACAAAATAAAACTTGGCAGCTTACGGAACGCTTAAAATCCAGTAAATTGGTTGTGTAACTGAAACTGGATATATTCACCATCTCTAACACTTAGGCTATTTTTTTTTCAATACATAGGTTAAGTCCATTCTTCAGGTGAAAAAAATATCTTTAAGACAACAATCAACACTGTTTTGGTGTTCCTTGTTCTAGTGTGTGTGTGAGTGTGTGCGTGAATGTGTGTATGGACACTGATTATATACTGTTTCTATGTCGTTGCCTAGAGTGGGCAGCATGCACGGGGAAGAGGAAGGGACGTGCATCGTGTCCTGCTTCCTTTATTCCTAGATAAGACAGCCAAGGCTGTCAGCCTCGGCTCTGGAGGGAAGTGAGTTTACAAACACCGCGGTGTGGAGTTCTTCAGGAGGGTTGTGAACATCTACGGAAGCTACACATTTCTTACAGCTGAGACTAACAAGCTTTGAGGCAGGGTAGAGCCGAGCTTCCGAGGCAAAACTCGCGAGGAGCTTCTCACCTCGGGCCTATGGGGCAGGGCGTCCTTTCCTCCAGGGACCTGCTGGATCATGTCGGGTAAAGTGATGAGGCCCGTGTGGATCCTAGAGCCTAGCACAGGGAGATGCCCAAAGCAATGGCTCAAATGTTTCTTGAATAAGGAAAAAGAATTAAACACCGCCCCCCCTTGCCAAGAACACAGAGAAAAGCTGACTCTCCTGTGAAACTGATTTCCATTTAAACAGAATATTCTAGAACCGTCAGCAATGAGAGCCAGGAGACAAATGGGAGCCATTAGAATTCAGGGAAACCAGGAAAACAAGGAAACGGAGGGGCCACCGTGGAAAAAAAAAAAAGCTGTGTGATCAGGAAAGAGTCACAGAAACTGGGCCTCTCCTTACCCACAAATGGAGTACGGCCCCAGGTACCCGGCTCTAAATCCCCGACCCTTCAGAACTTCTTGTTCAATCTACTGCATCAAAAGACCACTTCATCTGCCACCGAAGTGACCCCACAGACTGTGTGGGGGCTCCAGCTGCCGATTCTTTCCTCAGTGTACCCTCCATGTGGGTCCAAGGTTCCCTTCCAAACAGGACATGAAATCTGAGGAAATCATGAGGACCGTTTCCTCTTGTGAAAACTGAGGGAGTTGTCTGCACTGCCTCCACAGTCTCCAGCAGATCCCAGAAAACATGAGGCAGCCAGTTTTCTTGTATGACCGGTACTATCTCACTCTCTAGCTCTATCTGCCACTGGGTAGGGCCCTGGGACACTTATCCCTGTGTTTCCCAAGGGAAGGGACACCCACATCACTGTGTTCTCAGGCCAGGCAGTTGGGGCCTCCAGCTGGAACTCCTTAGACAAAGCTGTGCCCTCCAGTGTGCTAGCTAGCAGGACTTCTGATCCGACACAGATGTCATGTACCAGGACATTTGCCCTGGGCCAGTTTCCCTGACTGTGAAGCAAATTCCTTGCAGCAGCAAGGGTCTCATTTGTTCTCTGCCCCGACATCTAGCATTTTTAAAAACATTATGTCTAAAAGAATGAACCATCTAAAGACAGTGTGCACTCCCCTCGTATAACCTGGCTACCATCTGTAGACTTTGGCTTCGAGTTACAGGGTCCCTTGGCAGTTCTTAAAGATCCTTGTAAGTCATCAGGCAATTCTCTTTTACCTCGTGCCCACCACTTACCAGTGAATAAGCTTTCCCCCAAAGTCAGCGCTAGTATAATAAAAAGGGTAAAGATAACACGTGGAAAGGTACATATAAATATTGTGGAGCCGCTACTTATTAGAATAACATATTAAATCCTATGACATAATAACATAAAACAAAAATGGATTTTAGCAAGGTCTGATTTAATTATTGCTTTTTAAGAAATTGTCTTTAAAATAAAGGGAAAATAATGAAGGCTGGTTAGTTCTTCTTTTTTCTCCTCCCCCTCCCACTTCTTCTCCCCCCCCCCTCCGTCCTTGCCAGAAATGAAACATTCCCTCATCCAGAAATTCAGGGCACCTGATTAGTGAATGCCCTTATCATATTGCTTTAAATGACAGAGAGAGTAAAGCTGGAGTCCTCTATAGTCCGTGAGGCATGAATACAAAGCATAAGAATAAATAGGATGTGGTCTAAATGTCAAATCACCAATACAAAACTGCACCAAACTTCACAATTGTGACTCACGCAAACACCATGTTAGGTCGGTTCAATATAAGAAATAGCGCACCAGCCCTGTGCCTTGATATCCCTTTTCATAAAAAAAGAAAACTCTCACTCACTCCTGAAGCTGGCAGACAGCCATGGAGGAACTACTGTTCAGCCATGTGTCACGATCAACCTGAAATTTTAACACACGCACGCACACACACACACATGCACATGCGCACACACGTCATACCCTTGCTCGCGAACATACACTCTTTATACAGGCACACGGAGGCATACACACCATCTTTAGGATTTGTAGCTGATTCCACGTCTGTACTTAAAATTTCTATTCTATATTTTTCTCTTTGTCATCCTGAAAAACACTGGTTATTCAGCAAAAATAATCTCTCTTCCTTCCTCCCCCCCCCATTTCTCTCTTTACCTCCGTGACTTTATCGTTGCCTTTCTCAGATCCAAGAGAGTCCACCCTATGCCCCAACCACTTCTAAGGCCCACTTTAAAATACAAAATAGTTATACACACCATACTTCTGATCATCTATACCCTTCTGAGGCAGAGCCTGCCCCCTTTTTGTTTTCAATTATTGCCATTCTAAAAACATCCCTACCATCTCGAACCAAGCTGTTTACTGAGTACAGATTTTATCCATGTTCCTATCCCCATCCCATCATAAAAATAGTCATTGCCTGCTAAATATAATTTTCATATGAAGAAACAGAACTGTGAAAGTGTGTTTTCCTAAAATGACCAGTCACCAGGATAAGCAGAAGGTCCTAAAGCTAATAACCCATTTGGTTTGGCTCTCTCCCCTAGCATTCTCAACCTCCTACCGTAGAACAGATTGCATCTGCAACATGAAGAGATATTGTCTTAAAAATACAGGTCTTTAAATATATTGCGACCATTGAGTGTTCCCAATTAAAAATGATTTCACATAAGCGAGATTGAATCATCATCGCCCCCTCTTGGGCAACTATGGAAAGAAACACCGCTCGTTTTATGGCTGCTGGAGAAAACGGAGTCGACCCAACGCGTCTGATGCCTCAGGAGAGCAAGGGCTGGAAGCCAGTGTGGCGGAATGAAGAGCCTTTCTGCTGTAGACTGCACCAGCCTGGGCCTTGTTTGACGCCTCGGAATGGGACGACTATGTCACCGCTTGCTCCTTGTCACCCAGCTGAGGCTGGTTTCAGTTCTGCCTGCGGCAGCTATGCTGACTCATTTGTCAGGCCTGTGTCCCTTTGGATTGGTTGTGGAATGGTCCAAAGCCAGGGGCTTCTTTGAATCATGAAGAAATCCTTTCTCTTCTGACTCTCTGGTCTCAGAGTTTGATGGGTGGACTTCTTCGCTTTTTTTTTCCTTTTTGTTTTATTTGTTTATTTTTTTACCATTGTGCATTGCAGCTTCTGGTCTACATGAGAACTGTTGAGTTTGTATGCACTTCAATAAATAGTCCGTTAAAATGCTTCTGAATTGATCATTTCTTGGTTTCTTTGCGGAAACTCCTTCAGCAAAGGAGTTTCCTGGGCTGAAGGAAGTCTACTCATTGCCCTCCTCCTCCTCCTGGTTGGCATAAATCCCTGCCTCCCAGCGCAAGGCCAGAGCGCTCTTTCTTCGATTAACCCGTGTGGCCTCCAGGACCTGAAAAAAGAGGGGCAGACGTTAACAGAATTCATTCCATTTCCTTACTCAGCGCCATGTTCACAAGATGAAAGTGATGCGGGATCCGGTATGACTGGGGTAGGTGATGGGTGGAGATGGAACAAGGAGGAAGGGATGAAAGAGGTTGGATGTGACTTCATTTCAAAGCCCAAACCCACTCACTCTCTGATGCATGGTCTCTAAGATCATCTTTTGTTGCATATTTACTGGTTTCTTTGAACTAGACTTGACTCAGCCTCAGTTTTCTTGGAGGGGGGAGTTGTTTATTGTGGTGCTGGAGACTGAACCTGGAGCATCGAACGTGCTGGGCAAACACTCTACAGCTGAGCTCTGCCTGCTCCCCGGAGCTGACTAGTCTAAAGTAGCGCTTGACAAGCTGTCCACGCCTGTTGTGCGCAGACCTTTACGTCACATTGAAGCTGTTTACGTCACATTGAAGCTGTTTATCTGTGGCAGCCGCTATCTACATGAGGCCGGCAGACCCTTGAAGCGCATTCAGACAGCTGAGAAATGAAATATTTGAGGGGACTTTAAATTTAAGTAACCTTCTGGGGCTAGTGATCCCCATTTTAAATAGCGCAGACCCTCTTAGCTGACTCATAAGCAAAGATGGGGAAGGAATGTCTATCTTTGGACCAATGTGGAGTTGATGCAGTAAGTTTGCAGACTCACATAACACTAGGAAAATATCTATATCCCAAGAATCTACTATGGCAGAATGAAATACCAATGGCCACCGACTGAGGGAATGGGGAAGTCTTCAGGACAATAGAAAGTCATCAGTGTCTGGTGTCTGTGTCATCAAGGTCATACATACTACTAATAATAAGAGAAACTAAAGGTGACGACATCAAGGCCCAGTAGGCTCACCCCCGTGGGGGTGGGACCTCTCTCCCTCATGTTTACTGGAATCATTTGTGGGCTCCCGAGAGAAGACATCAGGCCACTTGTTCCAGTTTTCAGTTTGGATAGGATGGAACCCACGTGAAAGGCACGTGAGTGGCCAGGACACAGGGCAAGGTTCCAGGTCAGGGCCACTGTAACAAAGGCAAGTTCACAAACAGCCCTCTGCTGTTCACTGAGGCCGCAGAGCTTCTGATATCAGAGAAAAGTCCTGGTTGGTTTTCTGAACCGCAACAAACGCTGTGCTTCTTCTAAAAATGGTCACTGGAGCAAGGGGCAGTGACGTTGGCAACTCCGGAGAGGTAGGAAGATGCCACGTGGAAGCAAATGCCGGGTAGACTATGGGGCCAGGGTCCATCCTGGCATGCTACTTTATATCTGTGCCAAATGCAAGGACTATCCACAGCTTCTGGATGCTTCCATCTGAAGGTCTTTCCCTTGTCTCCCAACACGGGACAGCTGGACTTGACAGGGAGGTGACAGCCAGTCACCTTTGCTGTGTGAACAATGCGCTGTTGAGAGTCACAGCCATGTCATGACTAGCCCTGTGCAGAAGCACAAACTGGAGGAAAAGCATGCCGCCAAGCTAAACAGGAGTTTCCTGGCCAATGCATGATAGCACGAGGGTGAGGGATAACAGCACACGAGTGTAATACCCGAGCCCTACAGTTTTCTCTCTTGTTCATCTTGTATTTCAAGTCTCTTTGCCTGCTCAATGAAGACTGCACTTGCCCTAACAGCATGGGCTTTCTCAGGAGGTAGTATGGCCTCTGGAGCTCAAGGAGATCTACACTTTAAACTGTATGGACAGCGTGACCGTGCCTTAAGTCACAAACTCCAGTGCTTCAATATCCCCACGTCAAATGAGCATCGTAAAAGCCACAGTGTGGGGTCTGCCCAAGGAAAAAACAGTTTCAGGTGCTGCAGCCCTTAAAGGATCACTCCCAGCCTCTGAGAGGTCACAGATTCTGGCGTGGAATAGAAGCACTGACTGAATAAAGACCTCTGTGCTGTGTGAATTGCTCACGTTGGCCTGAGAAATTCCCAGGAGCATGAAAATAAAGTCAAGGTTCTGGAAAAGGTTTCCTTAAAAAATAAAAATAGCCAGGTGGTATGTTGCCTGCCTTTAATCCTAGCACTCGGGAGGCTGAGGCAGGTGGATCTCTGTGAGTTCGAGACCAATCTTGTCTACAGAGCAAGTTCCAGGACAGGCTCCAAAGCTACAGAGAAACCCTGCCTCGAAAAACCAAAATAAATAAAAAGTGAATAAATTTTTAAAAAATACATAAAAATAATTAAAAAAGGGGTTTTGCCTTGCTAGCTAAGCCCCTCCCCCTTAAAAGATTTACTTATTTTTATGTATATGAGTGTTTTGCCTGCATGGATGCTTGTGCACCACTTGCGTGCCTGGTGCCTGCAGAGGCCATAAGAGGGCAGTAGATGCTCCTGGAACTGAAGTTGCAGGCAGATGTGAGCTGCCATGCGAGTGCTGGGATTGAAGCCAGGTCCTCTGGAAGAGCAGTCAGTGCACGGAACCATTGGTCCATCCTTGCCTTTTTCTTTTGAGACAGTTCCTGTCTTGCAGCCCAGGCTATCCAAGAATTCACAATCCACCTACCTCTGTCCCCAGAGTACTAAGATGAATGGCATGTGGGTCCCACACGTGGCTTTAAGTCTCTTTTAATGTTTGTAAATCTCAGTTAAATTTCGTTCCTTCAGAAACCCGTGTTAGCATTCCTCTACCTGATTGTTTGACCATGGTGACTGGGTTCCTAACATGCCACAGGAACAGTGGCACATGCGGGGTATGAGCGTTTCTTTCCTCAGAGAATTCAGTTGCAAAAGGTACATCAGGCAGGAAAATTATGAATGTAAACATGAGCTCTTAATTCATTCCCTCTGATCTGGATGTCCTTCTCATGTGACTACCAATTTCTGATCAAATCTAAATGCCCCTGCTAAGACACAGAGAAGAAAAGGAATGAGCCAGAACTGAAACGGCTGAGAACCTCCATGTAAAGCTGCCCTAGGGCTCTGGAAGCTTAGAACTGTGGCCTTGGGAAGACTCAAAAGCCAAGCCCTCAGGAGAGGTATGAATGAGTTCTTGTTCTAAAGTTAATTCAGATATGGGTGAAGGGTGTACGTCTTAATTGCTAGTAAACTCTGAACTCTTAATACTTTTATCATTGCCCATTAACTTGGCTTTCTAAAGCCTTTTCTGGGCCAGAAGCGAATGTGTCTGGGGTTCTAGTCAAAGGATGCTTTCAGTCACAAGGACTATGAACCAGTTACTATCTTAATGCTCAGTTTTCGAATGTTCTGGAAGCTTCATGCAGTCACGGCTCACATTGACCTCCTAGGAGGCTGACACACGGGGAAGGGAAGTAACTTGCCTGGCATTTCTCAGTCATTAGAAGGAAAGGCCGAGATTTAAACTCGGCTCTCTCCACAGGAGGAGTCGATCCTTGAGGCCATCAAGCCACATGGTTCCCCAGCAGCTGTGAGACACGGGGAGCAGCAAGCAACCCTTGCAACCCAATTCAAGGTTTTCTCACTGTTTTCACACATCAATTCATTGGGCACAGTGGAAGAAAAACTATTAATTCTTGTCGAACCATCCCTAAAACTGTCTTTCTAATGCGTGGGCATTTCAAGGCAGTTTTCAACTTTTCAGTGGCAGTCAAACGAGGGCTAGGAAATAAGAGACAAATGGGTTGAATTGCTGAGTGACTCCATTTGTGTTCCAGCTGACCCGTGATCCTCCTGCATCTTCTGCTGAAGACTGATTGGCCCAATCCTGCCTTCCTTGTATACCCTTGGCCAGAGTTTCTCTGTTCTAAACCATACTGCCTCAGGGAGGATGTGGGAGCAGGGCCTGATTCTCCAAGGGCTACTTCCTAAATGAGGACCACAGACAGACAATGAGGAAGGGACATGCCATGATAGTCTCAACGTTAGCTTTAAGTCTTATACGCTAATTGGTTACGAATAGATTACATCTATAGCTACAAAACACAGTTACTCTGCTAATAATGAGCCATAATCAAAATACACACAGTGCTAGAGGTTGGTACAACCAACGAGAAGAACATTTGCAGGAGCTGGTCAATGAGAGTATGCCCGGTGGAAGGTAGAGCATTGTACCACGCATGCACAGAAAGATGTGTGGTGACGGTCACGGGTACTTGCCTAGCATGCAAGAGGAGCTAGGTTCAATCCCCAGCACAATGCCACCAAGCAGCCAAGAACCCCCCAAAAGTTCATCATCAGAAACTTAATCCACATTTCCATCAGCATGAAACTGATGGAGAAGGGGATTTAGTCCTTCAACAGAACACTGCTCAGCAGTTCAGAGGAAGACACTAGAAGCGCACGTTAAACAGCGACACATCTAGGAACTGTGGGACAGGAGCTGCAGAGATGGCTCAGTGGTTCAGAGAACTGGCTGCCTCTGTGGAGGACCCGGGTTTGAATCCCAGGGTCCACAATGGCAGTTTAGAACCATCCAGTTCTAGGAGAGCCAGTGCCCTCTTCTGGCCTTCAAGGGCACTGCATGCACATGGTGCACAGACATACATGCAGCCCAAACTCCACACATATAAAATAAAAGCAATTGAATAAAGTGAGAAGAGGATCCCATCATGTGACTTACCATTTATAGAAAGTTTAAAATGTCCACACACACACATACATACACACACACAAACCCTTAAGGTGTTCCTTATGTTGTATAAAAACATGCACAAGAATGAACACCACATCAACAGTGATCCCTCTGAGGAGATACGGAATGACAGAACCAGAAAAGTGGGAACTGGGAGAAGTAACAAGAGGGCTTGGACTGGATTGGCCACACTGAGTCCTTTGAAAACGCCTAGCTGGTAGGAGTGGGGCAGGGACAGGGCAGAGGCTGTGCAGGCTGGCTCCAGGGTTGCAGGAGCATGCTGCTGCATGCCTTCTTGAGCTCTATTATAGTGCCGACTCAGAGTCAACCCTCCATTAGTTATGAGCTGGGTGGATGAATGATTCCCTCTGCAGTTGTGGACTTTTGAAATAAAAATGCAATACTATATAGAAATGAAAATTTAAAGAAAAAAAAACAGAAACATGAAAAAAAGAAAAACGATTTTTTAAAAAGAAAAAAAACAGGACTAGATAGACAGTGCTTGTCTGACATGCATCGAGTCTCGAATTCAATTCCCAGCATGCACACGTATGTATGTGTGTGTATGTATGTATGTGTGTGTATGTATGTATGTATGTATGTATACAGCATTTTAAAATTTTTAATTTTGGTGGTCAGCACGGAGCATGTAGCCCTGGCTGTCCTGGAAATCTCTATGTAGACAAGGCTGGCCTCAAACTCGGTGATGCTCCTGCCTCTGCCTCGCAAGTGCTGGGATTAAAGTCAAGTGCCGCCATGCTGGACTTTACATTTTTAATGTGCATGTGTCTTGAATTCAATTCCTATTGTATGTGTGTATGTACATCTTTACACACAGAATAATACTGCATTTTAAAATTGTTTAAATTTTTAAGTTTATGTGTATGTGAATGTGAGCATGAGTATGTGTTTGTGTATGTATGGTATGCATGTATGTATGTTTGTATACATTCATCAGGTAGGTGTCTGCAGGTTAGAAGAAAATGTCAGATCCCCTGGAGAAGAGTTACAGGAGATTGGGACCCACCAGATGTGGATGCTAGAAACCAAACTCCCTCTTATTCTCCGCAGGAACAGCAAGCATTCATAACTGCTGAGCCGTCTCTACATTCTTACAGCACACATATTAGTCCAAGCCTGGAGAGAGGAGGGAGACCTTGGGACGGTCATCCCGCATCCAAAGAGCAGAGCTCCCTGGGAATCGTGTTAAGGTTAATAAAGGACTAGTCAGAACCACAAGCTCAGCCTGTAGGGGTGGCACTGTGTGCTAACCAGACCAGAATATATTTGCTGCTTGTGCCTGAAGAGAAGTGTCTACACAGCCGGCCAATAACTACCCTCTAGTTCAACGTTCTCCAGATCCATGGGTGACAAGGTCTTCTCGAACCCCCTCCCCTGCCCAGCCCAGCCCAGCCCAACACAGCACAGCACAGCACAGCACAGCAGTGGTCACTGTTGTGTGGATTCCAGCATCCGAGTCAGCTCCCCAGGTCACAAAGGCCAGGCAGAAAACACACATGGTGAGAAGGCATTTTTCTTGCCGCTCTTATTGAACACAGCAGGAGACAGCAAACCACGACAGTGTGCACCAGGAGCAAGCATGCATCAGGACCCAGACAGACAAGTTGAAAAGTACCTCGGAAGTCACCTTGCAAGACAGTAACTTAGAGGTGTACTGGCAGAGAGGGGAAAAAACCAGGGTTAGTACACGGTAGAGACACAGTCACAGACTCCCCTCCCTTGGCGGCTGGGCACTGGCGCCGTGCTGGAAGTGAGTAGGCGGGGAAGAGGCTTGTGGGTACCACCATCCAGCCTCTCCAAGTGTGGCTTCATCTGATATTTGTTTATTTAAAGGTCTGTATCTCTTGAGGCAAATAGATACCCTATTGCTCACAAATACAAATATCAGATAAGCCGGGCTTTGTTAATTCCAGGTGTTGCTTTCACTTTCTGCACACTGAATTAACAAGATTTTTTCTCCCCCATTGTCTAACCAGCTGCCCACCAGCAAGGACCTAGATGGCCATTCTGGATTGGACGGATTCTGTAACCAGATAGCCCATTCTTTTCTTGTGGGCTTCTCTGAACCTTTAACAGTCTTGTACCCCATTGCGCTATTATAGTAAGACCCCAATAATTGAATGAAGAGAGGAGGACATAAGGGGAAAGGGAGATAAATGGGGGGTGCCAGGTTTGTGGAGGCAGGCTGCCTAAATCTGACCTGAGGATGGCACTATTTAACTAACCACAGCTTCCCTCATCAGAACCCTGTGGGTCTAGAGAAGAGGCCAACTGTGGGATGGCCCTTGGATCATCATCTGAGATGATTACTTAGAATTAGTGTGGAAATGGAATGGTCTTTTAGCTCCTGGAGACACTCATTGCCAGTCCAGATGGGCAAAGGCTGCTAGGAGTCGTCTGCCCGAGTTCGGAGAGGAGGGGACCTTTGAAAAGTGAGGCTTTGCCATATTCATTGCCGCCAAGCTTTTCTTTCCTTAAACTAACGGTCATCCACAGATACTAACTTCCTGTTGCCGACGTGGAGCCTCCCAGACAGATATTCCCGAAAGGTCCAGGGTTTCAATTTTCACCTGTCATCACCTGGATCCTCAAACGATCCCTTTGTCCCCATCAGGACAGGACAGTTTAGAAACACGACAAAGGCCACCAAAGGCAGCGTGGCTTTCTCACATCCCTCTTAGACAAGGATTCTACCAACCAGGAGCCAACCAACTTATCCTGTATATGATTCTTTTTTAGTTTATATTTTGAGTCAGGGTCTCTAGCCCAGGTTCTTCTCTGACTCTCCATGACCTTGAACTTTTGATCTCCTTGCTTCTGCCTTCTGAGAGGTGGTATTACAGGCATGTGCCACCATGCCCAGGTTTTGCAGTGCTGGAGATGAAACACGGGGTTATGCCATGCTGGGCAAGCACTCCACCAATTAAGAGAAGTCCTCAGCCACTGGCTTTTCACAAGTGTAGAGACTGAAGTAATAGGCCCTTGAACTGTGGGTAGGGTTCTAGGTTCTAGAGAGTATCATTGCTCTGGTGTGACTTCAGGGGTGACTTCTAGTCTTCCAAAGAGCCATCAAGGGTGATACCAGTAAACAACTAAAGGTGTCAGCATGAACCATGGAAGGTTCTTGGAGGGCAGAAAATCCAGGAAGCCACTTGTCACCCTAAGACCAAAGTGTATGAATGGGGTCGGGAGAACAGAACTGCATGGCCTTGAACAGAATCTCCGTTAGCCTTTAGAGACAGGGGAGTCAGCTACCACCAAGCAACCATCTCCTCCTTGTTATCATTCTGGTACACGAAACAATGGAAAGGTGCCCTACATTAGACAGGCCAGTGGGTGGTTTGGAAATCAATTTTGCCTGATGCCCACATAATTCCTCAAGAAGCAATTTGAGTATGGTTTTTGAGATTGGGGTCTCTTTTAAAAGGGGGCAGGGAGGGGTACAGGGGATTGGATAGATTTTCATCCTATCCCTAAAAATGTTCAGCAGTTGACAGATTTTGTTCTATGGCAATTCCAGGAAACATTCAAGACATCCCACCTTCAAATAATAATAAAAAACAAACTGATTCACTAAAAGGTTTCTTTCCTAGTCAACAGGTTGCTTGATTTCCTTGGGTGAACTAGAGACAGGAGACCCCCAGCGCTTTAGAAGGCTAACTCCAGGCCACCTCATTCATTCAAAGAGGAAACGGGCACTGGTTGGCATTCCTAAGGTGGGTGCCTGAGTGTCAGTGTGCCTGACGGAGGGTCTAGTTTTCCACCTATGACATGAGCATCTCCTATGTCGCCGGCAGACCTGGACTATGTTGTCTTCCTAGGTCAGCTTCCCAGCGCCTGGGATTAGAGACCTATGCCACCAGGCCGGGAACATGCTTCCCTCCCATCACATCTGTAATCCAGGGCTAAAAGCACACACAAGAACCATAGAACGCACGTAGGAAGCATCTGTGTGCCACCCTGGATGGTCCACGATTCTTGGGCTAGCTTCCAGCAAAGCTGCTGATGTACACGGTCGAATCGTGGGGAGAGAAGAAACCGCAGGCGGCTACGCCTACACTTCAGCCCGCAATGAACAGCACCTACAGAGGGACTGCCCAATTGGCGCCGCTAACATGACTTAGTAGACATCAGTTGCTGCTGGCAACTGCCCAGTGAAACCCAGTCTGTAGCAGCTACCCAGGGCAGGGTTCTATCCAGAGAAGCCTCTTGGCCACTCAGGGTAGCTAAGCAAGTGTTTCTTCATGCTTAGGCAGAAGGGATGTGTGTTTTCATCTTTTCTTTATCACTCTTAGTTGAAAAGAAGCCTTCAGCGTGTGGCACTCATTTCAGAAACTCTTGAACACGGGATTATCCAGCCGGGACACGAAAGGCAGGGAGCTAGCAGGGACTTCCTATTGTGACCCACAGTGCACTCTAGTTGAGGGTGACTGCATAGTTTATCCAAACTGGGATGCTCTGAAGAGTTAAAGAGGAGGTTATACAGAGATACCGGGCCAACAGGCAGAAATGGGGTAGTTTATCAAGCCAAGCTATTTGTGACCTCAGTGTAGTGGTGAGTGTGTGTGTGTGTGGGGGGGGCTTTGATGAAAGATAAATGACTGGTACCAGAGAGTCTAGAGTGTTTGCCTGTACCCTCGGCTGCCCCCAGGCTCATGGGGGACCATTCAGAGCACCTCATACGTCTCTTACTAGACAAAGGAACCACAGAGCAGACGACTACCTTCACAGCGCACATGACCAGCATGTGCACAGTTCTGAACGCTGAAGGGTAGATGGGTAGTGGTGTGGCTTTTAGCCGTCATTTAAAATGGCTCTTTCAGCCGGGTGGTGGTGGCGCACGCCTTTAATCCCAGCACTCGGGAGGCAGAGGCAGGTGGATCTCTGTGAGTTCAAGACCAGCCTGGTCCACAAAGCAAATTCCAGGACAACCGGGGTTGTTACACAGAGAAAACTTGTCTTGAAAAACCAAATAAATAAATAAAGAAGATGGCTATTCCGGTACGATTCTGCTCACAAAGAGCTCCAAACAGTTCTTGAGCAGTGTGCAACACACAAGGATGCAAGAGTTGGTCACGGCACAGATTCTGAAGCCTGAGGTGCTTCCAGAGAGTGTGCATTCTTCTGCGTTGCACAGATATGATCTTCCTCCACACCCACCATCTCACATACCAGCCTTGCCCACCACCTCAAGCTTGACTCAGCCTCCAGGACCAGCTCTTGATCATAGACATTCTTGTGACACGAAACAAGACCCTCCCTAGGCACCTTAAACCACTCATTTAAAAATAGGTTTCAGATCCACGATGCAAGACAGCCAGACAGACGCACACACATCCGGGTCTGAACACGCATACCACGCTGCCAGTCACCCTCAGAAAAGAGAAAGGAAAGGAGGAGGAACTTACACTACTATCATCCATTCTCTCGCGCCTTTTAGATTTGTGTGTCTCATAGTCTTCCATGAGGGTCTGCATCAGGTTCTTGGGCCGCTGGGTTCCGGCAGCCTCTTCGGGGGCTAAGTCAGGCTGCAAGCTGGGACCTTCGGTTGTGGGGGATGGAGGAGGTTTGACTTTCTCTATTTTCCCTGAAACAACATGAAGAGAACACCCTTTCTAAGCTTATCTGCTCAGCACTGCTTTGAGAAAGAGGAAAAAAAACTGGTTCACACACACACACATACACACACACTCGCAAAATCAAGAGCACAACAGAGTCGTGGTTAAGTGGAAGGGTTTCATTACAAGAACACATTCAGCGCACACCACAGGGACACCAGACAGAGTCAGCAAACTCAAATGGGCGTGGCAGGCACTTTGCAACACGTCAGACAGACAGACAGGACATTAGCTCCAAGGCTGTGGAGACATGGATTTTCTCAGATCACAGCATAAGGCTATCAGAAGTGGCAGCATTGTAGAGACCAGTTTCTTACAGGTGAGGAAGTTGAGACTCTACGAAGGCCACCGAAGTTAAAGATGGTCCCCAACACTCCTGGCATCCTCTGCCCTCCTCGTCAGAAGTAACCGATTACCAGCTGACCTGTCAAAGTCTTTGAATGAGAATGAGACTCCAGATTCTCAGGAGACACCAGTCTTAATTGGGCGGATTCCTTCATTTACCTTACCTGTCAAAGACCTGAAGACGCACCTAGGCTTTTTGGAACGAGACGAGAATGACAACTAAGGATAGAGTTGGAAAGGTAAGGTTTTGGCTCTTGAGATTGCCCCTCAGGAATTGTCGGGCAGGGTGATTAGAGTAATAGTTAGTTACACAGCAGTGTGGGGCCGAGTCACATTCTCTAAAACCAACTGCATCCTTCAAAAACGTGTCAGACAGAGACAGACACTGGCTCCAAATAGCCAAGGGATATGTACTCTATCATAGATCACAACAGTAGGTTGTCGGAGGAGTTGGGACCTTGGAGACTTGCTTTGCTTTTGAAGACAGTATCTCCTGTTGTCAAGGATGGCCTTGAACTCACTACAGGGCCCAGCTGGCTTCAGAACTCACTTCTCCTGCCTCCACTTCCCAGGCGCAAGGATGCCAAGCTTAGCCACAATGCCTGGTTTCTGCAATGCTGGAGACTGAACCCAAGCAAGCCCTCTACCAGCTGAGTGCCTCAGCCCCCAGAGACCCATGTCTCACAAGTGAGAAATCCTCGGCCTTCACTTCTGGATCAAGGCACGCATGGGGGTTTCAGTGCCACAAAGATTCAACTGCATCTCAGAGAAGGTGAACAGTTTTCTTACCATGCCAACTGTGGATGACATGTTTGGAGCCTGCAACAGGAAATAGGAAGCAAACACACTAACTACATAGATAGGTCCATTCATACATTCAAGAGTTGGGGTAAAGTCCGAATTTCTTCATTTCACATCACAGATGTCTAGTGTAGTCCTTGCCATGTAGAAGGACTTATAGGAATGCCTAGAGTGAGTTTCTGAAAGGCAGAAGGGAGGCAGGGAGCTGCAGCCTTTAAGCCACACAAACTCCTTTTGGTTACATACGTAACCCAGAAAGCCCAGGGGTTTTGTTGTTTTATGATTTGTTTTGTTTTGTTTTTTGAGACAGGGTTTCTCTGTGTAGTCCTGGCTGTCCTGGAACTCATTCTGTAGACCAGGCTAGCCTTGAACTCAGAGATCCACCTGCTTCTGCCTCTGGAGGGCGGGGATTAAAGGCAGGTGCCACCAACGGCAAAAGCCCTTGTTCTTTTTAATCTTGCTCTTCTTTGAACTCTCTAAGCGGCTGGAGACAGGTCTCCTTGAAAGATCCACTTCAGCCGTGAGCTAATCATTCAAATTTTCTTTGATTTAATTCCCATGCTTGTGAAAATGAACATTTGGAAGGCGTGGTCTCTGTCAGCTCTTCTAACTCATTGTATTGATTTTTAAGGGGTATAGGGGAGACATGAGGCCATGCATTTGAGGATCAGGTGAAAAGCAGCTATTAGCATAGAGAAGAGGACTCTCATCTTCACAGCCACAATTATAGTAGTAACTTATTGAAACCTGTATAAGTCAGGTAATGTCTTTGTATATTAAGAGTAAAATAATATTTCAAAGTCTTCAAATTCATTAGCTATGAATTTTGTTTTTTAATTATGGAAATTAGGTAAGACTATAAAGACCAAATACGTATCACAAACATCATTTGGACAAGCATTTACCAAGATTTTCCTATCACCCCTCCATCTGAAGACTTGCTGAATTTTAAAAACTAATTCTAGAGTTAAGGCCATTTCAGCCTTGAGTGCTTAGTACATACCAACTAAAACTTACTACTGAGTATTTAATGTTAAAAAAAAAATTGAAGCTGGGCAGTAGTGGTACACATCTTTAAAAAAAAAAGTTTATTATATATAGTATTCTGCTTGCAGGCCAGAAGAGGGCACCAGATCTTATTACAGATGATTGTGAGCTACCATGTGGTTGCTGGTAATTGAACTCAGGACCTAGGGAAAAGCAGCCAGTGCTCTTAACGACTGAGCCATCTCTCCAGCCCATCAGTGGCACACATTTTAATCACAGTGCTACAGAGGCAGAGGCAAGTGGATCTCTGTGAGTTTGAGGCCAGCAGGTCTACAGAGCCTGGTTATTCCATAGCCTAGCAGAACAAAACCCATCCCTGATGCAAGAAGCAATACCAGCAACAGTCACTAGAGGTTGCACACGAAGCAAGGCTAGCTTCGCAGCCCTGGAGGAGCAGCCTCCAAAGGGAGGTCATTGACAGAAGAGGCTTCTGATAGCCAAGCCCAAGGAAGGACTGTCACAGTCCCCAGAGACAAAGGAGAAATTGTGTTTCATCCCCAGACTTCTGGTCATCACCCTTGGCATTTTTACAAGATGCTATATTGGTCCACCTTCTCTGCCAAGCATCCCCCCTACACAGTATGGTTCAAGTCACACCTGAGACTCCAGCCTCAGGAGTCACACGAGCCACCGAGAAGCTGGAGAGGAACTGCTCCGCAGCTGACTTGTTCCGCAGGGTCCTGAGTTCGGTGTCAAAGGCTTCTCACACAGGATGATGGGAGACTTCTGCTACTTCTCCTCCAGCATCTCAGAGTTCAGGGGGTCATTACAAGACCATAAAGCATATGGTCTGTGTATATGTCTGGGCCACTAATCACATTAATCTATGGCCTCATGGAGGCCCCCCAGGTTCTGTGACCCCAGTAGAATCCCCAAACTGTAGACTATCCTGGGTGTCATGGCGATGTCACTGTTCCAGTATCCCCTGATGAGCCCATCAAACCTCACTCTTGACTTTGTCTATTTGTTCGGTGATTAGTCAAGTACCCGATGACACCTGAAAATGGCTTCCCTGTCCTCTGATTAGTATTCTGCCATTCAGACTCTCTCTGGGGTGGGCCTTTCTTACAAAATGGCTTACTTGAAAGATTGGTCTGGGTCCCTGGGAAACGAGAGCAGACCGTGACAGGCAGAGCTGGGGGTGGAGGGTGGCTGTGCTGGTTTAGGTGAAGGCTGGGACTGATATTTACAAAGCATGGAACAGGTACAGCGTAACCTCTGCGACTGTGACAAAGAGGATCAGCAGGACAAAAGCAGCCTGTGGTTCTGAGTGGAGGCAAGGAAGCATTGCTAACGTGTCTCGTAAACATAATCTTCTCTAAAATAATGGAACTATTTGTACTTCACATTTTGAAGACAATTGAGGGCAGGCAGCCTCACATATCTGGGCTCATTCCTACTCTCTTGGCTGTACGAAATAATCCTCAATGCTACAAACAAATCAACAGCATTGCACAAGTAAATTGTCAAACACTGGGTTAAAACGGGGGTGTATGGGCCAGTAAGACGACTCAGCAGGTGAAGGTATTTGCTGTCCAGCCTAATGACCTGAGTTCAATGTCTAGGATCCATGTAATGTAAAGAGAGATAACTGACTCCTGCCAACTGCTCCCTGATGTCCACGTGTGCATGCACACGGCAGGCACACACCCACACCCGCTGTGATAGCTTGGATGTAATTGGTCCCCATAAGCTCCCAGGGAGAAGCACTATTAGGAGCTGTGACCTTGTTGGAGGAAGTACGTCACTGTGGGGGTGGGCTCTAAGATCTCCTATGCTCAGGTTACTCCTAGTTCAGCTAACTTCCTGTTGCCTGCAGGATCAAGATGTAGCTCCTTCTCCAGCACCATGTCTGTCTAAGCACTGCCGTGTACCGCCATGACAATAGTAAACTAAACCTCTGCAACTGTAAGCCACTCCAATTAAACGTTTTCCTTTATAAGGGTTGCCGTGGTCATGGTGTTGCTTCACAGCAATAGAAAATAGAACTTTAAGATACCTACCCATAACCATACACAATAAATGTGTCTATGTGGTGGTTTGTTCCCATAGGCTCATATAGCTGAATGCACATTCACCAGGGAGTGGTGCTACTTGAAAAAATTAGAGAAGTTAAAAGGTGTGGCCTTGGTGGAAGTATGTCACTGGGGATGAACTTGGAGGTTTCAAAAGCCCACGCCAAACCCATAGTCTTTCTCTCAGCCCATGGATCAGGATGTGGCTCTCAGTCACTCCACTGGTGTCTGCCTGATGTAGTCATGCTTCCTGCCATAATGGTAATGGATTAAACCTCTGAAATTGTAAGCAAGCCCCAATTAAATGTTTTGTTTATAAGAGTTGCCTTGGTCATGGTGTCTCTTCCCAGCAATAGAAACCCTAACTAAGACAGTATCATGTGTATGCATATATGTATATGTATGTGTATATATACATATATGTGTGTGTGTGTGTGTGTGAACATAATAAATCATTTAAAAGGTGTGTTGATGTGTGGGAGAGTCTTTATGAGAAGACTTCTTGTTTCTGTGTTGATATAGCTATAGCTGTGAACCTCTAATTCATGAGTGGGAGCACAGATCGCTTAAATTCATTTAACAGGAGAACCCTGCTTCATGGAATTCCTACTAATGTCAGAAGGAAAATGGCTCATGAAATTCTCTAATGTACAGTAGCTGACCAACCTCTAAGGGAAGGCCATGCAAGTCCAGCCAACATCTAAGCAAAGACATAAAGCTGTACACCAGGATTTCTTTTGTTTTTCATATTTAAACCAACTTATTTGCCTGTGGAAGAACAGTTATACTGATCTCATTTAGTTATGGAGTATTATTTAATCACTTCCAATCACACTTTAGCCACAAATTGAGAGAAATCCTTGAGGGGAAGTAAGAAAAAGCAGGCCACAAAAGCAGATTAAGTTGGGTGCGGTAGTAAACTCTTGTAATCCTCTCACTAGGGAGAAAGAGGCAGGAAGCTCTCAAGTTCAAGGTCAGCCTGAACTAATGGGGGGGGGGAGCAGAGTGCTTGCCCAGCATATGTGAGGCCCTAGGCTCCACCCCAGTTACTAGCGGGAAAGAAGGCAAACATGAAGACATGAGGGTGAAAATCGGCCCAGTCAGCAGCAGAATAGCCTCCCTAAGGGTTGCCAAGCCCTGGTCCCTGAAACTTGTGGTAATGTCGCCCTTGTTAGGTCAAGAAACCCGAAACAAGTCTCACTCAGCGCTTGTGGCTCCACCCATCACTCCTCACCCCACCCCCTACCCTAAAGCTCTCCCTCAATGGTGGGGCTTCTGCTTCCTTTTCCTCGGCTTCTGCTTCCTATATAAAGGCAGCCATTTTGGACCAGTGGTTTCTTGTGCCCTCAGCTCCTGGTGTCTCTCTCTCTCTCTCTCTCTCTCTCTCTCTCTCTCTCTCTCTCTCTCTGTCTCTCTCTCCCTTCCCCCTGGCCCAGTTCAGTCTGACTCTTTCAGATGCCCTGCCCTCATATCTACAATAAAACCCTCTCCTCAACCATACCTTGGGGCAGTTATATCCTCATTTTTCAGTAATATATGGTAATCCTCCTGCCTCAGCCTCCCCAAATGCATCTACTTCAGCACAAATAAATTTTAAAATATAAAATAAACCAGATCTTTTTTTTTTCTTTTGAAGAGTCTCTCATACTGCCCAGGCTGGTCTCAAACTCCTCTCCTGATTCTCTTGTTTCCACTTCTCAAGTGCTGGCATTACAAAGGTGTTCCATCACACTCAGACTGGAAATATTTATTTTAAATATAATTAGTTCAGGCAGAAATAAATGGATCAACCTGCTCATTTTAACCTTCACTTGCTGGGTTCACTAGGTCAAATTCACAGCTGCAATACAGCCAGGCAGGCTCAGAAGCAAGAAGGGCGCTAGGATTTCCCTTGGAACCAGCCCATGCTGTCTCCCACCAAGAGAGGCAAAGGCAACTAGGAAGTCTGAACATGTTTCCTATCTATGCACCAGAAATAGTTAAAGCATTTTCTGGTCCAAAGACCTCCATGCTTGGCTGTGTTTTGGGGTTTCCCTCGGGTAGGCTGTACCAGCAGTGGGCAGAATAAAGAATGTGTAACATTTCTTACTCACAGAACGCAGGGAAGGCTGTGTCTGCTGGGGCACAGCATGTCATCCCTGCCGACTCGAGTCTTCCTCGGGAAAGCCTGAGATGCAGACTCCAGAGGTTTAGATATTTTTGTATGAGTATGTAAAGCAAGTTTGAATTTGGGCGATTATTGCACCCTCTGTCTGCAGAGTCTGCGGTCATAACTCAAAGATCCTTTGTTCCTAACATTTCTCAAGAGAAAAAGCTATCACCCACTTGAATTTAAAAAACCAAACCAAACTGAACAAAAACACCCACCAGATGACGTGCCCAGCCTGCGCCTCTGTCAATGGCCTCTTTTCTTCACATAGCTGGGGGGGGGGGGGCGGTGAGTCAACCAGCATCTGAAACCGCTCAGATGAACCCAGAGCCGCAGTTTCCACTTCCTCATCATCAGCCCCCCAAACACTTGGGCTTGTGCAGCTCCTGCTGTGACCCCCACACCTTGAGCAATCTTCCTTCTTTTTATCTCTTCCTTTGAAGGCCCCCAGGTGGGAGAATGGGATGCTGGGAACTTTAAGATCATAAATACAAGAATAAGAAAGGCCCTGGAAGGTGGAATAAGTCTGAAGAACTAGCAAATATGGTTGCTTTGAAGTTAGTTGGGGCAGGCAGGAGGGGATGGATCGCTGAGTCTAGGGGGCTACTCTGTGAACCTGAATGGAAGAGAGACCCTAGGAGGGGAGGAGCTCTGTTTCTCTGAAGATGATTGGTTTAAAATGTGATTAGAAGACAGAGATAAAGCTGGGATGGTGGTGGTACATGCCCTTAATCCCAGCACAGTGTTCCTCTGTCTAGCCTTGGCGGCCCTGGAACTCACTAGGTAGTCCAGGCAAGCCTCAAACTCAAGAGATTTGCTTGAAGAGTGCTGGGGTGTGTTCTGTTCTGAGATTCTCTAGGGAGCACTTCTATGGTAGTGTGTGTAAATTTAGTGCCACTGAGTACATTTTAGCATGGACATCCTTTGTGTTTTGACATAGTCAAACTCCTTCCCGAAGTCAGGTTTTACATGGGAAACCTTAATTCTAAGGGAGTTCTCTCAACTAGAATGAAACCGACCCATACAGCACGTTCAGGTATGTATCTGGAGGTCATAGCCACTGTAAAAGAACAGCTTATTGGTGGCACTGCTGACGTCTCTAGGCCTTTTCTTAAGGCCCAGAAGCAACCATAAATCCATAGTAATGAACCTTAAAGGCAGTATTAAGGGGCTGGAGAGATGGCTCAGCGGTTAGGAGCACTGGTTGCTCTTCCAGAGGACCCAGGTTCAGTTCCCAGCACCCACATGGCAGCTCACAACTGTCTGTAATTTCAGTTCAGAGGATCTGAAACCCTCACACTGATGTCCATAAAATGAAACTAAATTAATTTTAAAAAGTAGTTTTAAAGATTTATTTATCTCATGCACGTGAGAGTTTTGCTTGCATGTATTATGCACAGTACATACATGGCTGGTACCTGCAGAGATCAGAAATGCGCTTTTTGACCCCTTGAACTGGAGCTGAATGGCTATGATCCAACATGTGAGTGCCGGGAACAGAACCAGGGTCATCCGAAAGAACAAGTGCTCTCCGCCACTAAGCCACCTCTCCAGTCCGGTAATACCGATTCTTGGGAGCCTTTTATGTGCCAGACAGTGTTTTCAAATTTTTGGAAAGGCTGTTACTCTATTGGTCCCATTCTTACTGACGAGGAAACAGGTGAAAGGAACTATTCGCACAGCTAGCACGGAACTGAACTTCAGATGTGACTCCAGAGGAGTAACTGGCTCCTTTAAAGAACCTACCATCCTTGACTGGTTCTTTTGTATAATCCCCCTCTCCCAGTCAGCCGTCCACACCCTCCCATAGACTTATTCACAAAGATCAAATGCATCCGAAAAGCCAAGCTCCTTGGGAAGTACACAAGTCTAGTAGGAGTCGCAGTCACTTCCTGTCCAGGCTCCAGCAGTTACGGGTCGGGACATCCTGCTCCCAAGCTGCCTTTGATTAGCTCACATTCCTCAACAGGGATCTTGCAAGAATTAGGCCTTTTGATTCACTTCCTCTCTGTAAGATTAAGACTGAAGACTTTCCTTGTCTGTGGCTGAGTCTGATTCCTGGGAGAGTTGTCTTAATTCCCAGAGCACGAGTAGCCAGGCATAGGTTAGCAATGAGGACCCCATGTGGTGCCTCCCACCAGGTATGAACACAACCAGGAGGCAAGGCAGGGTCAATCAGCAAAGGGGCTAACACAACTTGAATACGAAAGAACTGACGTCCACGGAGGGAGTTAAACTGAAGAGAAAGGGTTTGCTTTCTTCAAATGGTGTTACCTGAAAGCCATGACCACGTACGGGCCTGCACAGAGGATAGCCTGGAGTCTAATCCTTCTCGGGATCGAGATTGACAGGTTGGAGCACGACAGTTAGTTTTCAAAGCCTTTGAGAGTAATGTCCAAAAGTAACACTGCATTCATGTGGGCTTTTCTTATCGATTTCTTTAGAAACAGCGGGTACTTTATAAAGAAAGACATTTGTTGGGTTAAGATCAGTGAAGTACAGGAAAGTTCAAAGGGACAGAGAATGTTTAAAAGGCAACTATCATGCTCCATGACTACCAGTGACCAAATGTCATTGACTTTGATCTCATGATGCCAAACATGTGTTCAATCAAAAGAGCGAACACCAATCCCTGCTCATTCTCAGATTAATCCAGTTCCTTTGTAGGTTTTGGGTATGAACTTGACACTGGAGTGAATGGCTAAGCTTCTTCCTGGGAAATGAATTGGCAGAGAAAACTTATAAGGCAACCAGCCTAGATAGCTAACATGCCCCCATCTGCCTAAATCATTGAATAGTGCCAGGAATTTAGCCTGTATTCAGTTCTGAAAATACCAGCAAGCCATCAAGGTCACCTCTTTGGGCCAAACCCATGCACATAGGCCGTTGATAGCTTAGAACTACATAGATGGTTGAATGGATGGGGATGGATAGATAGATAGATAGATAGATAGATAGATAGATAGATAGATAGATGATAGATAGATAGATAGATAGATAGATAGATAGATAGACAGACAGACTGATTCCAGGGCAGCCTGAGCTAAGAGTAAGACTTTGTCTCCAAAAAAAAAATGTTTATGTATGTGTATATACATTCATGTGTACACATGTGTACAGTTTCATGTCTTTATATCATGTGTATGTATTGGGAGGAGGAAGTTAAGTGCTGGCAAATGAGACAATATGAATGAAGTAACTGAAGTAACTAGTACTGCATACTGCTTTTAAGGTCTTGCTAAGCTGCAGCCAGCAGGATTAGATTTACGCAGCAAAGAATGTTCAGGAAACAGAGCAACGGACACCAAGCACCTGTTGGACATTCCACATAAAGCTGAGGCTGCTTCACACAGCCAGCTGGACTTCTCTGAGCTGTCTAAACTGGGTTCGCCATACTTCCTGATGGAAAGTTTTATTCCATTACAGTCTAGAAGAATCCCCTCCACCCCCCCCAGCAGCTGCCAGCAGGTGCAATGAAGTTTGGCCTCCTCTGGCTTTGCTTGTTTGTTTGTTTGTTTGTTTTGGGCTTTTTGAGACAGGCTTTCTCTGTGTAACAGCGCTGGCTGTCCTGAAACTAGCTTTTGTACACCAGGCTGGCCTCGAACTCACAGAGATCCGCCTGCCTCTGCCTCCCGAGTGCTGGGATTAAAGGCGTGCGCCACCACCGCCCAGTCATCCTCTGACTCTCTTAGCACAGAACAAGCCACGGGCTCCACTGCAGAGGCATTGTTCTAACATCCACCAGTACTTGGGTTTTTCTGCTTACAATTTCCCTTTATGATATTTGAAGATAATAAAGAGGAAGGGGTAACAAGCCGGTTAATACTTTTTATATTAAGGTAATAATCAACTCTTGTAGAACTATAGCCCAAACTGACAACAAGATTTTCTCTAAATTTTTCTTTGTGTGAGTGAATTGGGGGGGGGGGGCGGATAGAGGGTGGAGCATGTTCAGACAAGTTCTTATTATGTTGTTCAGGCTAGCCTTAACTTTCCAGTGTTGTTCAGGCTGGCCCCGTAACCCTCCTGTCTCATCCTGAGTGCTAGGATTTCAGACATATGGCACTAAGCCTATCTTCACAGCCATCTGGTCACCCACTATGAAAAGACACAGGCAGATGCTCCAAGCAGTGGGGCTCGATGTTCACACCTACCTTTTTTTTTCTTTAACCGTTCCCCATAATATACCACTTCACCTCGAAAACCATCCAGCTTGCTCTATCAGGTCAACATCCGGTGTGAAAACAGAAACTATCAGAAAACAAAGTTGCTCACCACCTCCCTGAATGTCCCTGGTGTTCTTAGAAGCTGGGAATGAAACAGGGTGATACCTAATAATAGATACAAACACTGAGAACTGGGTATCGGCACCCACAAAATGCAAGGACTTTGGGGGGGCTCTTAATTATTGCTTGGGTTTTAAAAGATGTTTGGGGAGGCATACCCCATTCTCTCCTCAAGGGTATTTTACTCTAATGTATGGGTTTCCCCTTCAAACTGGGCTCATACACCTGTCAAGGAGCTTCTATTTTCTTCTTCCTTTCTCTCCTTTCCGAGGTATGGGGATTGAACCCATGGCCTTGTGCATGCTCAGCAAGCGCTCTACCACTGAACTCCCCAGCCTTTTCCTTCCTTGTTTATTTTGAGAAAGGATCTTGTTAAGCTACCTAAACTGGCCTCCTGCTCTCTCTAGCACAGACAGGCCTTGAACATGAGGTCCCTGCTTCAGCCTCCCAGGCAGATAGAACTATATGCCTTCACCACTCCTTTATAAAGGGGGTAGGAGAAGGAGACACCTTCCATGCATCTTGTCAATACCTAGCCTTTGGAGGTTTTCTTAGCTAACAGGGGGAAGAATCTGCACGTCTCTCCTTCTCTGGCACACCCGTTCTCGGTGGATTTTATCATCTTACAGTCTTAGGGTGCAGCATGTGGCCAGCACGATTTCTCCCAGATAAGGAGTGAGTTATTACTTTTCGGCACCTACTATCATTAATCTGATCTGAATCACACAGAAAACCAACTGAGTCACTTCTGGCAGGAAGCATGAAGCGGTGCAGAAGAGAGCTAGCAATATTTCATTCATAAAAGTCCATGTTGGAACCAGAAGTTCTAAGCCACAAATTGCCAGAGTAATGTGTCAGCTTCCCCCTGGCCAAGCAATACTCCAGAGGTTTCCAGGAGTGGAAAGAAAAGAAAAGTGAAGTTTTTATTCACTTAAATTTTGATTCATCTTTCCACGCTGTAATTCTAGGAAGCCATGGTGTCTTTTCTGCATATTCTGGCTATAAATATGAATTAATGGGGTCTGTGTGCATCATACTATGACTATGTTCAATGTGGCAACAAGATCAGGACAGAACATACACACCAATAAATTACTGTCTCTCCGCCCCCCACATCCAGTTTGGTTTTTTGAGACAGGGTTTCTTTGTGTAACAGCTTTGGTTGTCAAAGAATTAGCTCTTGTAGACCAGGCTAGCCTCGAACTCACAAAGATCCGCCTCCCTTTGCCTCCTGAGTGCTGGGATTAAAGGTGTGCCACCACCACTGCCCAGCACTTTTTTGTTTGTTTTCTGAGATGGGTCTTTCTACAGAGCATAGACCTGGCTGTCCTGGAACTCACAACGTAGACTGAGCTCGAACTCATAGAGATCCTCTTGCCTCTGCCTCCTGAATATTGGATTAAAAATGGGCATCATACCTGACAATTACTATATTTTTAGAGGGACTAAAATGAATGCTGTGAGGATAAGACATGGGGAAGGAGACCAGCATCCACACAGAAGAAGGTTCTAGAGAAACCAGAACCAGGCTGCTGGAAGTCAAGGAGCAAACACTGGAACCCTGGCTTCTTGTAGGGCAAACCCAATGCTAACAGGAAAGCCTGACGAGTGCATCAGCTAAATGCAGACAAAGTAGCAGCACGTCTCACACTCAACAGTTGATGTGTTAGAAGTAAAGCTGGGGGCAATGCGTGAGAGGCTCCATTGAGACCAAGTTGAGAATCCAGAATACCAGCTGCTGTGGTCTGGTGTTTGGGAACCCCATGCATCCTTGAAATGTAGGTTCCAGTGGATGCTTTCAGCGGGGAGCTTCAGACAGGTGACGCAAAAGTGAGGTCTGAGTCAACAGGGATGGGATTAATGCCCTTATGAAAGAGGCCACAAGGGACTACGTGTCTTCCTCCTTCCCACCACATGAGGATATCAAGAGGGGGTTCTATCTATAAACCAGAATGTGGGTCCTTGCAGAGCCTTAATCTTGTACATCCCAGTCTATAAAACTGTAAGAAATAAATTTCTATTGTTCATAAATTACTCAGCCCAAGGTGTTTTGTTATAGTGTCCATTTGACCATAATATGGACTTTAGAAAAGGTTTATAATGAAATAACCCAACAGGGTAGGCAGAGTTGGCAGTAACTGGCAGCTGTGAGGGAACCATGATACCTGCCTTCCATGTAAGTGGGAGGAGCCAATACACACACAGACTGTGCCTCCATCCGCGAGGCTGCCAACATTCTGGGTATCACCATCGCCTGCTTGTGCAGTAACTCCCAAGTTGAGGCTGAAATCAAGCAGTACAAAGACTTTTCTCCAGGACAGGATGCTCAGCTGCCATCCGTGTCAAGCCAGCTCTCAGCCCCAAAGAGTTTCAAGTGAACTTGACAACTGAGAATTGCCAGGAAAAGCCACGATCTTGTGGCTAACCACTAACAAAAACTTTCCCTGACAGTTTTCCTGCCTTAAGCACTCAACTGGCTCTGGCCTGGGACCAGGAGGAATTAAAGGCCCATCAAGGAGATCTCTGTGCTCTTCCTCCTCCACCTCCCTTCCCTTTCCTTCCTGAACAACTTGGTCCAAGAGTCATTCGGTGGTGCTAAAAAACATGAGGTCTGCGAGGGTTGGGAGGAGCCACCGTGAGTCAGAGCAAGGTGGACAAGGGACAGGGTCTCTTTACTAAGAGAGGTAAACAGCATAGAGGGGTGGGCACAGTGATCACCTAGAAATGAATACTGGTACATAATTTGATGAAGAAAACAGGAGTTTGGTTCTATGGTGTGGCTAGAGAGGTCAAACAAATAACATATTGAGGATATCAAGAAGCTGCATATATGGGAAGGAAGGCTGGAAACATGGAAAGAGAAAAGGTGTTTTGTAGAACACGTCCTCTGAACAAAACAGCCGCCATCTGCATCAGACCCAGCGGTACCAGCTTGCAGGAGACTATCACCAGTGGGTATGTTGACTGTTCCCTCAGAGAAAGAGGGAGTGGGGATGGTCACTGAGCCCTCATCTGAGAGTCCCACTACTCCGCCTTGCCTGTCCTTGGCATTTGTATGCAGTACTGTGCACAGCCTCCAGGTCTCCGGAGTCTCTAGAATCCATAGGCCAGGGAAGGTTAACCAAAGGGGGAACTCTATTTATGCAGTTATGAGGAAGCAATCATCCAAGCTAGATAAAGACATCTCGGTGTGGCAACTTTGGGGTCAATATGCAACCCTGCACCCGTGCTCAGTAAATAAGTTCAACAAGCTCATGGGCTCCCCCGGGTGACCTTGGTGAACGGTACTCTGATTTGACTGTGGGAGCTTATAAAGGGGGGTTAGGTGGGAATTGTTTGTCTACCTAGGGAAGGAATTCGTATGACAAATATGAGGAGCTCATTAAATCAGAATGAAAAGATGCCTGGGTGGGTAAAACCACTTGCCATGTACCCCTGACGATCCGAGTTTGGATCCCGAGAACCTGAGTCAAAAAATCTAGATGCAGGGCTGGAGAGATGGCTCAGTGGTTAAGAGCATTGCCTGCTCTTCCAAAGGTCCTGAGTTCAATTCCCGGCAACCACATGGTGGCTCACAACCATCTGTAATGAGGTCTGGTGCCCTCTTCTGGCCTTCAGATATACATACAGACAGAATATTGTATACATAATGAATGAATGAATAAATAAATTTTTAAAAAAAAAATCTAGATGCAGTAGTGCGCATTTGTATTCCCAGTGCCCCAACAGGCAGAGATGAGAGACACACAGGGAAGCCTGCAGACTGGCTAGCCTGGGCTACACAGCCCAGGTGCAGGAACAAGAGCCTGCTCAACAAGGTGGAAGGTGAGAACTGATTCCTGAAAGGTATCAAGTGACCTCCAAATGCACACCATGACATGAGCATGCTCACAGTCTCTCTTTTACACACACACACACACACACACACACATACACACTTACCAGTTTTTGAAAAAGATCTCTGCATGAACCCATGTTTCATAGATAGATAGATAGATAGATAAATAGATAGATGACAGATAAATAAGACAGACATACAGGTAGATGTTGAAAATTCTGTCCATTGAGGCTGCCTGTGAGCACTAATAACCCAACATTAATTTGCATGAGGTTGGGAGGTTGGAAACATTCTGAAAAATGTCTGAGGAAGACATAGCTAGGCCATCTCATGGTATGAGCATCACAGAGTAGACTTAGAAAGAAACCAAGATGGTTATAATGTCACACTGGGTGGTATCTTATGGGACCACCTTACATGTGGTCTATTATTTCATGGTTGTAACTGGTTGTGATCATATAAATGAAACCAAACCTACCCACAAAGAACATGGATAGAGTTGTCTATAGCCAGCAACACTGAGTCATGGTGACCATCACGTCTAGGAAGAAAGCCAGTATCCCAAAAGGGGTTGTAGAACACATCCCCAAAATAGATGGATTTAGGTCTAGCTTTTGAAGGTTCAGTTACTGATTTGAAGACACAGATGGCACTTGGGTGCACTCTACCAGGGTCTACGCCACATTTGACCAAAAAGCAACCCTCCAATGGGAAAAGAAATTAAACAATCTATACAATAAATCAAGACTAGGCAGATTGAGAGGCAAGGAGCCCTGGTACCCACTGAGAAATAGCAACCACCACCTAAGTTTGGCATCCTCGCAGTCGCGGAAATCCTCCTGCCAGAGGCATAATGGAGGCTCCCCACAGAACGGTGGAAGCAGCAGGTGCTCTGCACGACACCTGGGCTCAGGATTCGGCTGTCACTCACCTGGAGCAGTTTTGTAGCAGGGAGTTCTGGAAGGCAGCGATGGGGCGTTCTTGGCCCTGGGGCTGGGGACGCTCTGGGCCGCTTGTCTCTGTCGCTTCAGCTCCTCTTCCCTTTCCTGGGCTGCTCGGATCTCTTCTTCAATCATGGACAAAGTCCGCTGCTTCCTTGACCTTAGTTTGAAGGGCCCAACCATGACATCAGACTCTTGCGTAGCCAGGAGGGAGGCTGTGCTTCTCAGCTCGGCTGCCTCTGAGTACTTGCTGAAGTAGCCTCCTTCGGGCCTGCTCTCTTCCATGTTGACTGGCCCGCTGGGCTGTACAGCTGCCAGTGGCTGGGAGGGCCCCTTTTCCCTGAGTGCCTTGTCCTCCACGGGGAGGATCTTTGGTAACACATCCCTTTTCTCTTGAACGGGAGAAGACACCTGAGGTGGTGCAAACATGCTCTGGGGTTTCCCGGTGCCAGAAGCCATGCTTTCGGCTTCCTTGGCTGTTGCTTCGGGTCCCTGCTGCTCTGGCTCCTCCTTGCTGGTGTACGGCTCAGCCTTATCCACCTGCTCAGCTATGGCTTGTTGGATGGCATTCTGCACCAGGAGCCCAGCCTGATACTCCAAGGGGTCATCCACCGATGGGGAATCTCCCAGTGTGGAAGAAGGAGAATAGAAACCATGGTCACTGAAGGACTTGGAGACTCCTTCTCGGCCCTCTGAGGGGTTGTCTGTTTGGGGAGTTTGGAGCAGAGGGAAGTCAGCCAGAGAGTTTTCCTGAAGGGCACTGGGTGTCTCGTTGGAAGCCCCGCTATCACTAATGTTGTCCATGCTGAAGTCATTGGACAGAGTCTCCAGGACAGTGGTGTCCTGAGACCTCACAGACAGCTCGTCCAAACCTGAGTCCAGCTCCTCTTGGGTCAAAGACACATTGACAGATCTTGAAAACTGGTCCAAAATCCCATGATCTTCGTCCTTGACTACAGTAAGCACGGCCCGGGCACTCGTGAACTCCCCATCCTCTGCCCACAATTTAGACAAGGGTCCACGTTTAGAAGGCTCACTGTATGGCCCTTCCTTTCCCTGAGTGGCAGTGCTACCCAGGCCTGCTCCTGGAGACTGGCTCTCGGATGCACAGGACTCTCTCTGCCCCTTGGCTGCCTGGCTGCTGCAATCTTCCAGAGGTCCCCCAAGGGTAGCTGGTCTCAAGATGGTTGGCGGCTTATCTGAGTTGAGGGATCCAAGCGGTCTGTAGAAGGGCTTGATGGAGAAAAGCCGTGGTGTGCTCTGGCCCTTGGCCACCGTTTGCCGGGAATTCTCCATCAGCTGGAACTGCTTGCGTGCTGCAGAGAAGTCAATCTGCTCGGTGACCACATCCTCTTTGGTGCGTTCAATGCCGTCTAGGTGTTCGTGAGAAGCTGGGGCTGTGCAGGGCTGGGGCAGGGGCGGTTGCTGCTGTTGCTGCTGCTGCTGCAGCTGTTGCTGTAGCTGTAGCTGTTCCTGCTGTGCCCTTCTCTCTTTGCGCTCCTTGTACTTTCTGTGCGACTCCAGATGTTCCTCGTCCAGCTGCTCCTCAATAGTTTTTTCCTGGGGGGGATTCCACCACTTGGCGGCAATGCCCGGATTCTTCTTCACAGCCTGACTCCGGATGAGCTCCCGCCGCTCCTTCTCCAGCTCGAGCATCTCTTCCGAGGGCCTCACTTTCCGCACGCAGAACTGCTCCCTCTCCCGTTCATCCTCCTCAAAAAGCTTGGAGGGTTTCTTGTCCTCATGGAAGGCCCGCAGCTCAAACTTGGCCTCCTTCTTCAGCGTGGTGAGCGTGAACTCCCCATCTCGGGAGGAGCAATGCGAGCTGGTAGAGGAGCTGGGACTGGCAGGAGCCTGCAGGCCGTCCCCCAGCATGCCTTGGGGCTGGTCAATGGCATGCCCATTGGCTCTTTCTCCTTCAGCCATGGTGTCAGAAGGGCTTCTACTGAGCTCAATGTGAGGAGGCACCTGCCTGCCGGATGCTTTCTCAGTGGGTTCGGCCTGAGTAGCTGAGGGGGTAGGTGTATGGGCAGGTGAGCCCAGGCTGCTCACCAGTATGGCCGCGCCAGGCTCTGGGGAGGAGATTCCGTTGTAAGTCCCATCCACAGAGGAGTCACAGCAATTGGCCTCCAGCACCTCGTCTAGATATTGGATCTCTCTGACAACATCGTTATCTAAGGACTCATGGTGATCAGCGAGGAGGCCATTGTGTGAGGGCGAGTATAAGGGGGAAGAGTGGTCCTTGGAATGGGGGGTAGAGGTGACTCCAGGCACACTTTTACATTCTGCCACGGACACCTCAATTTCCATGTTTTTGTGATCTGGGGAGGGAGAGCTGGCAGCAGGCTCCAGGCGAGAGTCACCACAGTCGTCCTGCTTGCTTCTCAGCTGGTTAGCATCCTCAGAAAGCTGGGGAGGCTTCTGGAAGAAGGAGAGAACACAAGCATGGGTGAGATGCCCATTTCTGGACAGACACAGAGGAAACAGGAACGAACAGCGGCACGTGCTTTTTCTTTTGAATAGAGATCTCTCTTCAATAATCTTTTAAATATCCATTCTGTGTGGTGACGTGTGCCTAGCTCTCCCTGGATAGTTTAAACTATCAAGTTGATATAGCCTAGATCATCTGAGAGGAGAGCCAGAATTACAGAATGTGCCTGTGCACATGTCTAGGAGGGATTATCTTGTCGGTTAATGGATGAAGAAGGCCCATCCCACTGTGGACAGTGCTATCCTATCCCATCCCACTGTGGACGGTGCTATCCCTACACAGAGAGGCCTGAAAGCTAATTAAATGCAAGCCAAGCTCTGAACCAATCAGCAAGCAGCGTCCTTCATGGTCCCTGCTGTATTTCTTGACAGGGAAGTGAGTTCGTAGGCTGGAGGAAACATTGCGTGAACTAGCAAACAGGGCCTGCTTTGAGTTCCTGCCTTGACTTCCCTCGGTGATGAACTATGATCTAGCACTATAAGCCGAACACACCCCGTGCTCCCCTAAACTGCTTTTGGCCAGGGTGCTCTGCACAGCAAGAGAAAATAAACCTGACCACTAACACACACAAGATTCATCTGAAATGTTATCTCCTAAAGTAGCAGAAAGGGTCAGCAGGATAGTTCAGCGGGGAAAAGCACCTGCCATCAAGCCCGAGGATGCAAGTTAACCCTAGGGCCCACAAAGTGGAAAGAAAGAACCAACTCTTGCTAGCTGTTCTCGGAGCTCCACATACACACTGAGGTACGCAAGCATGCAGATATGCGCGCACTCGCACACGCAAAGAAAAACGTTACATGAAATAAAACTAAAGTAGAAGACATTGCATAGTTAATGTACAGCTATTACAGACAATCACAGGCTTCTGACGAGACTATTTCTAGGCACCCCCAAGTATATGAAGAAGGTCTTTCTGTGGAACTACTTTTCTTCTCAAAGACATATAATTCTTGGTTGGATGTAACACAACTATTCTGGGGATAAGATACCTTAGGACTTTTTCCATATTCTATACCGGAAAGCAGTAGATCCCTTTCCTGGCTTCTCACAAGCTGCAGTTCCCCACTGCCAAGGCTGCAATTGACCATATACGTTACAAACACCATAACCAAGGTCACTAACTACAGTTCTGTTCTTCAGGACTGCATAATACAACTCTCCTTAGCTACCCGAAGCTGTAAAGAGCTAGTGGCCAATGGCATGGTCACTCCAGTTTCTAAAATGTTTCTACACGGTATCACAATCTGTGGTTAATAAGAACATGGGATCTTAGGTTTTTCATAGGACATCACATTTTCCTCTCAATTGTCGCATCTGCGTAGTCTTGTTATCTGGCTGCGCACCTGTTACTCTGAGGGTTTTTTTATTATATATTAAAAATATATATACACACATGTATATATACATATATATGTATGTGTGTGTATACACACACACACACACACCCTCAGCTGGATCTCTGTGGGTTTGAGGCCGGCCAGCCTGGTCTATAGAGAGTTCTAAGACACTCAAGGCTACACAGAGAAATTCTGTCTTCAAAAAAAAAAGTTCTTTTTTTGGTATACAAAACAATGCCTTTGATTATGACATGTTCATACATTGTCCGTCCCTTGGTTTCATTTACCCCTTCCTTCATCCCACTAGAATCACTAATGCTTTTATTATTTCTGTTTTTGTTGCTGTTTGCTTTGTTTTTCCAGACAGGATTTCTGTGTATAACCCTGGCTGTCCTGGAACTCACAATGTAGACCATGCTGACTTTGAACTCATAGATCTGCCTGCCTCTGCCCTCAGCTTCTGGGATTAAAGGCCACCACTTTGATCATCACGAATTGGGGGCTCTTTCATCTTTAGAATGAAGCAGGATGCCTGTCAATACTGGTTTACTACCACCTTCCTTATTTTATGCCAGTGGGGGCTTTGAGCCTGCTATGCAAACGCTACCACCAAGCTGCACCCTCGGCTCTTCACTGACATTTTAATTTTAATGCCATTAAAGCAAAGCCATGTTTCATAAGGTGGGTATCAGCACCTTCTACTCCTCTCTTTAGGAATTACAGAAACATACTGAGGATAAGCATTTGTCTAGCATGCATGTGACCCCCTAGGTTCACTCTCCAGGACTGGAAGGCAGGAGTTTAAAAAACAAAATTCAGAAATTCAGTGCAGAAACTTAGTGGCAGACATTCAGTTCCAGTAAGCGAGGGCCGAAGCTGGCTCGCTCTGTGGAACGTGATTGCAGAATGAGCAGCGCAACCGGGGAAGGTGCTGGAAGGTGCGAGTCACTTCCGACTCCAGCCTCGGCAAGCCAGTGATTAACTGCAGGAAAAGCAGAGTGTCCCTTCTCTCTCTAACTTTAGAAGGGAAAGTGGAAAGTAACAGGAGGCTAGTGGGAACACAAGAAAGTTAAAAGAACAAAACAAAAACCACGGCTTTGCTGAAACACCTCAGAACAATTGCGAAGGAAGATACTATCTTATAAAGGAAGAGAAACAGAAGGCATTTACTCAGTGATATCATTAAACAGGCAGGGAATGTATTTGGCAGAGTCTGATGAAATGAGAAGCAACCTTAAGCCCTGGGTGACAAGCCTTCCTGAAGAAAAAAAAGATGGACTTCCCACGCTGCCTGTGAAGCCACAAGTTTATTCCAGAGTTTTCATAGAGTGAGGCCAAATGAAGCCCTTGACTCCATTGGGGCTCTGTCAGTCTCTAAAACGGGGGTGTCTAGCCCGTCTTCCACAGCACTTTCAAGGAACTGGATTTTTGGCTCCTGCATCAACCCTGTCCTTTTCTCCTAAGCACTTCAAAGCTCAAGAGTGCCAAGCTGATCCACTGACGGCTCTTTCGAGAGCCCAGAAACCGTGTCTAGATCACAAAGGAATCCTTCACAAACTAGAAGCAGCAGGGTATGAAATGCTGAAAGTCTGAAAAGAGTACATTTTTGCCATGTCAAAAATAAAAAATATATATACAAGAATAACATATAATATACATATATATGGGCTTTGAGTTAGAAATGACAACACAAGTTCTATGTCTTCTGTTAAACTGAGTTAAATAGGGGTTTGAAATGGCTCAGTCAGTATGGTGTTTACATGAAGACCTGAGTTTTGCCCCAGAACCCATGTAAGAAAGCCAGCTGCTTGGAATCCCTGTGCTGGAGATGCAGACATGGGAGGACCCTGGGACCAGCCAGCCTGGCCTAATTTAAGAATCCCAGGGAGCAACTCAAAAATCAAAGGACACAGAAATTTGACCTTAGGTCTTCATATACTTTCTCATTCTCTCTCTCTCTCTCTCTCTCTCTCTCTCTCTCTCTCTCTCTCTCTCTCTCTCTCTCCACACAAACATATACCCAAATGATAACTGGGCATGGTGACTCATCTCATAACCCCAGAATTTGAGAGAATGAGGCGGGAAGACTGCCAAGAGTTTGAAGACAATCTGTGTTACAGAGCAAGACCTCACCTCAAAACAACAAGTCACTTAAACACACTGGTTAAATGGGCAGACAAGATAAAATACCAGCCACCAAGCCTGATGAACCGAGTTCAATCCCTGGGGCCTGCATGGAGGAAGGAAGTGCCAACTCTTGACAAATTGTTCTCTGAGTTCCACACAACACCAACCATGGCAGAGGACACAAATGTGCACCCCCACCTCACAAAATGATAAAACATAACTTTCAAAACCATTGCTTAACAATCAAAATTTGGAGGTCAGGTACACGCCTGTAATCCCAGCACTAGCTAGGCAGAGGCAGGTGGGGAGCTCTGGGAGCTTGTGGTCGGTCTGTTCTACATAGCAAGTTCCAGCACAGTCAGGGCTACACAGAGAAATCCCGCCTAGAAAAATCAACAACAACAAAATCTAAGTTTGGGCTGATGGTATAGCTTGACAAGATTGCTTTCCAATACTTTTTTTTTTAAACTTCACACTAGAAGGCATAAACAAGGAAAGAGTTTCCCTTCCTGCGAGTTACAAAACGCCCAATCATTTTCTTTCCACACACTTAAGAAATTTTCTTCCTGACTGATGTGCAATTCCATCCCTTCAGGGGACGGAAAGTTCGGCACCAACGGTGACGAAAGATCAAGGGCCCCAGGCCTGACACAATCGAAGCCACCAGCAACTGCACCGGATAAAGGGGAACTGGCAAATGAATCCAGATTGCAAGAGTCTGGGCTTGACATCACGAAATGATGTCTTGTTTAAGCCGGCCAATGTGCGCCCTGCTCCCTTTGAAGATAAGGGAAGAACCAGAATTTTCTCCAGGCTTCAGATAAGGTGAACCGGAATCCAGTTTCAGATAAAACGCACGTCCGTGACACTGAAGGGGAAAGCCTGTCAGAGGTGATCTCCTCTAACGGAATAAGGAGAAGCGAATAACCACCCGTGCGGGTTTCTGAGGTCGAATGTAGGGTGCAAAAGGCTTGTGGGCAATTTTTTGTCAGTCCCAGACAACCCTCCAGGTGGAGTCTTAATACCTGCCTTCCAGCTGGCTTCCCAGAATAGCCAGCAGCTGGTGAGGATGTCTCCAATTGACTCTGGAATTCGTGGGCGAAGACAATATAATATAATGCAGTTGTGTGCTTCTGAAATGCATTTAAGCTGCATTCCAGGGGGCAGACTGCCATCCTAACTGGGGCTAGAAACCAAAGGAGTGGTCACCCAGACGATTCAGAAGTCCCACACTCCAAAGGTGGCTTCCTCCAGTTCTTCCAGCTTCCTTTAGTCCTGCAGACTCGGAAGGATTTGCTAGTTGACATAATTAAAATGAGAAATGGGTTTCTATTAGTGAAACCAGTGGCTTGCTATTAGTATACTGAATGTTAGAAATGGGTGAAGTGAACTGGGCACTCAGGAGGCAGAGGCAGAATGGTCTCTGTAAGTTCGAGGTCACCCTGAGTTCCAGGACAGGTTCCAAAGCTAGGCAGAGAAACTGTCTCCAAAAAAAAAAAAAAGAAAGAAAAAAGAAAAGAAGTAGGAGAAGGAGGAGGAGGAGGAGGAAGAGGAAGAGAAGGAGGAGGAGGAGGAGAGGAGAAGGAGGAGGAAGAGAAGGAGGAGAAGGAGGAAGAGGAGGTGTTTGAACCTCTATCTGGGAAGAAGCCACCATCTGTGGTTGCAGACTCCCCTGATCCTTGCACGAAGAGTGTGAGCCCCAGGTTGATCCTGATTTGTAGAGATTCAGAGTTGCTAGTTTTTGAGGTCTGAGAACTAAAAGTCTGGTTTCCAATCTTGGGTTCAGAGAACATGGGGTGTTTAATGCACTAACAAAATCCCTCCTATGCAAAAGTACAACATCCCCTTGTATGAGAGTCCCAGATCAGGATTTTATAGCTATTTTTATGTTGTTTGCTTAATAAATGTCAGTGTGAGTGCTGGAATTTGGCTCCAGACCTGCTTCTAATATAACCAAGGAACCCCCTTCGCATCCTAAGCTGCCAGGATTTATAAAAAAAAAAAAAAAAAAAAAAAAGGTTCAACAGTCAAGCAAATTAGTTTAAGAGAATTTACAACTCCAAAATTTAGGTCCGGAGTCAGTCTTGAGTCTTCCAGGAAGGATTCTGTCGGGCACTTGTTTTCTGCGGGCCAACTGAGCTTTTCTGCAGATGCAGCTCCTTGGTGAGCAGGGCTAACAATTATCTCTCAAACACTTTTTGAGAATTAAGCTTAGAAAAAAAAGTATTTAATATGCGTTATGAAAATGTAAAATGGGGAATGTAAAATGTAAAAAACTGAGGATTTTTAAGCAATTTTACACCAAAGCACGAATGACCAATTAACTTCTTTCTCGAGAGAACCTAGCTTTCTTGAGAAGAGAAAGGCACTGGATTATGATTTTCGGAACAAACTTGATGACATCGAGAGCTTACAGGAATCAATCTAGAGATACCAGGCCAAGAGGACTTCCACCCTCCCAAATCCTAACCCACCTCGGATCCTTAAGTGTTTATCTGTAGTTCAAAGCTAAACACAACTGGGAAATGTTATTTGTTGCTAAAGCCAAAAGAAAATTTTCATAAAATATCCTTAAAAGTCAAATCCTGTGGGCTGGAGGGAATGACTTAGCAGTCAGGGGCACTTACTGGTCTTGCAGAGGGGTCTAGTTCAGTTCCCACACCCAGATGAGATGTCCACAACGTTCTGGAACTCTGGTTCTAGGGGACCTGATACCCTCTTCTCGCTCCCACGGACACCTACATTCCCACGCACATGCCCCCACACAAACAGACTTAAGTATACACAATTAGTTAAAAACAAAATTAATACCCAACTGGGAGACAAAGCAGTCTGCATTTCAAGTTCTAGGCCAGAGCTAGATAATGAAAGAGACCCTGTCTCTAAACAAACAAAATTATTATTATTATTATTATTACTTTTAAGAAGAATCAAATCTGGGGCTGGAGAGATGGCTCAGCGGTTAAGAACTCTAACTGTTCTTACAGAGGCCCTGGGTTCAATTCCCAGCACCCACGTGGCAGTTTACAACTGTCTGAAACTCCAGTGCCAGGGGATCTGACACCTTCACACCGATTCATATAAAATAAAGTTAAGGGGCTGGAGAGATGGCTCAGTGGTTAAGAGCATTGCCTGCTCTTCCAAAGGTCCCGAGTTCAATTCCCAGCAACCACATGGTGGCTCACAACCATCTGGAATGAGGTCTGGTGCCCTCTTCTGGCCTGCAGACATACACACAGACAGAATATTGTATACATAATAAATAAATATTTAAAAATAATAAAATAAAGCTAAATAAAATCATTTAAAAAAGAATCAAATATTGAAGCTGAACGGGATGCAATGGGGAGTGTGGCTTGCTGGTACAGGGAAAGCCCTGGGTTGGATTCCTCCCCAGGAAACAGCAGTACAAGGATCACTTGTATGAAATGGAACCTGCCCATCCTCGGTGCTTAAGTAGCCACGGAACTGTTGCCTCGAGTGCGGTCGCGCAGCAATCCTGTTCTGTTCTGTGGGCACCCTGAGTGCCACATAACTAACATCAGTCTTAGGTCTCAGCAAACAAGACACATTACACACTCATGCGTGTTCTCAGTTGACACTCAGAAGACCCGCCGGGGACTCTGTTTTAAGTAGGAAAGGAAATTTTATGATTTTTGGAATTAAGAGGTTTAGAGAAATAGTAGAGACATTTCCCTAAGATCCCATCTGGTTAGTAAACATCACAGCTCTTCTTAATTTCATCCCAGTGTGTCAAAAGGTGTTCTCCTGACTGGACAGGGGGCTTCAGGAATGACCGTGGGAAAGGTAGCGAAGAAATAGGTGGTGTGGAAGAGTATTTGTTTGGTTTTGTCCTTGATCCAGCAAGCATGAATCTCCTAGGGTTAAATTTGGCTCAGACTTTGGCCTTAAAAGTCACTACTTCCTTCTTTATTCAGTCAAAGGCAGACCCCCAGGAGACACAGCTTCATCTACTAGCCTGGGGAGGAGGGGCTCTATGGGCCTGGCCTTGGCAGTAGAGGCATTTGCCCTTGGGCTAACTCTAACTCTCTGCTTCTGCTGACTTCTCAGAGGTAAAATGACCACAACTTCTACCCACACCACAGTCAATGGCACACGTAAGATCCTAGAAGTCTGTCTAGGTTGCGCAGAAAACACAGCACTGGTGGCTGACCTCATCCCAGCTGGGCAAGGGATGGCAGGCCGCATGCTCTTTCTCCCTGGACCTGCAGCTGAGCACACCATTATCAGAAAGACCCAGAAGGAATACCCTCCCTCAGCAGGTCAGCCAGAAAGACTCACTGCAATACAAAGAACAGAAAGGTTGACACCTCCATTAAAAAGTCCCGGGGGGGGGGGGGGGGGGGGCGGCGCTGGAGAGATGGCTCAGTGGTTAAGAGCATTGCCTGCTCTTCCAAAGGTCCTGAGTTCAATTCCCGGCAACCACATGGTGGCTTACAACCATCTGGAATGAGGTCTGGTGCCCTCTTCTGGCCTGCAGACATACACACAGACAGAATATTGTATACATAATAATTAAATAAATATTTAAAAAAAAAAGTCCCACGGGCTTTTTGTGGGAGCTCCTTCAGCCAATAGCCTTTAATATACCTGCCCACTTGGGCATGGTCTCTAATATTATTAATGCAGCTGTAAAGCATGCATTCACTTCTGGCTGCTAGATTTGGTTCCTTTTCCCCATTTGTGCTGAGGACTGTGATCTAGGGCAGTAATCTGTGAGTCTCCCCTAAATAAATAACCCTTTATTATACGTAATTCTGAACTAGTGTGGGATTATTTTGTATCTTCCATCATCAGGTGTCCATATTCATCTCCCCCCCCCCAAGAAGGAAGAGGAGAAAGATGTATTTACTTTATGCGTATGAGTGTTTGCCTTCAGTATATATGTATACCATACGCATGAAGTTCCTGAAAAGTTCAGGAAAGGGGCTTGGATCCCCTAGGGGTCGGTGGTTGTGAGCTACCATATAGGTGCTGGGAACCAAAGCCTTTGCAAGACCAAGTGCTCTTAACTGAGGCACCATCTCTCCCACCCTTTAGAAGTGTTCAGGCAGCCTCAGACTCAGGATGCTGTAAACACAAGTCAACCCTGCCACCATGTCTTCCCCATCATGATGGACTACATCCCTTCCAGTCAGGAGCCAAAATAGACCTCTCCCAAGAAGGACCAGGAGGAGGTGGAAAGATGGCTCGTTGGTAAGAGTGCATACTGCTCTTTCTGAGAACTTAAATTCAGTACCTGAAACGCCAGCTCCAGAGAAACCAGCGCCCTCTTCTGGACTCCTAGAGCATCTGCACTCACATACACATACCCTTCCCCCATGCACGTGATTAAACTATAAATAGGACTGGAGAAACGGCTTAGCAGTTAAGAACATTTGTTGCTCTTGCAGAGGACCTAGTTGGGTTTCTGACTCCCAGTGGTGGCTCACAACCATCTGAAACTCCAGTTCCAGGGGATCCAACACCCTCTTCTGGTCTCGAGGGCTACTATACACATATGATAGCTTACATACACATTGTTATGATTTTAGCCAAACCAGAATGGCTGGCACTTCAAAGCTTCAGGGCCACGCATGTGTGGACAAACCCTCAGGCAAAAATACCTAGTCGCCCCGGGGACCTTAAAAGGCCCTGCATGACCGATGTGCCGCACCATTGCATCACCTACATGGGATGCAGCTATGTGAGCCCACATGCATGAAATCTGTGTATGACCTGCCCCCCCCATGCACCTACACTAAGTAGCCTTTAAAAGCTGGACACTCCCATCTTCAGCCCTCCTTCTCTGCACACTGACTATCCCAGGCCTGTACACGTCCCTCTAATAAACTCCTAAGCCCGTTTGTTGCATGTTCCGTGCTTCCTTTTCACTCAGGCCAGGTAATTTCATACATAAGGTGAAAAGAATAAGTCATTTTGGCTTTGTTTTTATGTGTGTGGGGGGTTGAGTTGAGACAGGGTTTCTCTGCAACAGCCCTGGCTGTCCTGGAACTTGCTGTGTAGACCAGACTGCCCTCGAATTCAGAGATCCATCTACCTCTGCCTCCTGAGTGCTGGGATTAAAGGCGTGTGCCACCACTGTCTGGCTCAACTTATTTATTTTTTAAGGCGTAGTTACTTAAGTTCCAGCACTTCAAATGTCTGCTGTGCTTGCAGTGACTCCATTTCCTTACTACCCACAGGGCATGTCCCCTCTTGACAGTGTGGAGACCACCATTGCCTCCCAGGCTCCTAGCCTAAATGCACAGAGTGACCCAAATTGCTCCAACACCTGGTGTCTGCTGCATGGCCAGGTTTCTCGATTCTGAATAACCCAGATTACTTCCTGCTACAGCCACTTCGGTTAAATTAGAAACGCTTTTCCCCAGGTAATAGGTGACCTGATCCTTTAATCCAGTTACTTTTAAGTTCCATCAAAAAAATATGCACTCATTGCTGGCCTCGGAACAGAGGCATGGTGACAGAATAAAACTTCCTCATAGCTGGGAAATCAAAGGACATCTCTGTCCCCCTTCATACCCTCCCCGGCTTGCATAAGTCACGTGTTTGGTAAGCAGGGCACAGAACTGGCTCTCCGGGGCTATGCGTGGCTGCCTCTGGGATGGCTGCTTCTGGACTCTTAACTTTCTGAACTCAGACGCCTCCTTCACAGGTTCCAATTCGGGGTGATACAGCTTGGCTGCTGTCTGGGACCCCTTATCAGCTGACTGTCACCTCCCTGGAGGAAGCAGATAGAGCTGCAGATAGGGGGTCTACACAGGAAAGAAATGGGGTCTGAGGGAGGGGACACAGGCTGGAAGACAGCTGTCATTCTAGAGGCCCCGTCTGAGATCCACCCACACCTCCCACTTCCCCTCATCCCCCCTCCACCCCCACCCCCCTCCCACCCCATGGTGACATGTTTGCTTGAGGCTAAGGAGTGTCCCAAGAGCTAAAAAGGGATGGCCCACTCCCAAGAAAGGATCTGGTAGCCTCAGGGAGATGGAGTCCCCATTCATACAAAAAGAACAAGGGGCCCAAAGTATAGAGAGCCTCAGCATCCAAGGGTGCAAATGACACTCGCTGCAGAGTTTACAGAGAAAACTGAGCCCGTGAAAGGCCCTGAGCAGGTGGCTTGCAGCTCCCGTGGCCCTGTGTATTGCAGATGGTAGAGCACAGCCCGGGCTAGGACTGAGCAGCCAGCCCACCCTCCCTAGAGGCACAGAGCAGGAAAACTGGCTTCCTTCATTAATTCTACTTCAGGGAAGCATAGCAGAGGAGCTGCATTCCAGGCCTGAAGGGCCTTTCCTCTTCCACCTCCCAGCAGAGCCGCTTCCGGAGCGGCCTGTGGAACTAGGAGTTTGTGTTGAGTGTGGGAAACAAGGCTGCGTACCACTCCTGACAGAGGTCAGCTCCCCCAGCTCCCAGCTGAAGGAAGGGCAGGCAGCCAGACTGCAGACCCCAAACCTTCCTGAGGCAGCTGTAGGCTAAATTTAGACCAGGAAGACTCAGGTCATTGCTATGACCCCTGAGAGAGGCTATTACTAACAATGCCTGGGTGTCTTCCCTACCTAAGACATCTTGCCAGGAAATCATTATAGCTTCTTGTGACCTGGGGGTGGGGTGGGGTGATCAATTCTTATAATGAAACACCAACCCTTTGGTGGCTACGAGTCCCAATCCCATTGAATAGACCTTCCTCCCTTTCTCCTCCCCACCCCCCAAAAAAAACTTCAGTGGGTTTAGTCTTAGCAGCAATCACCAGAAGGCCCTTTTCCCTGGCAAATGACTGGGGTGGAGCTTCAAATGGATAAAAAGACTTCTAGAAGCCACGAACAGGGAGCAAAGTCACCTGTGTTCTGGTTCACATTCACATGAAGAACTTTGAAGGTAAGGAAGTTTCTGGACCACAGCCTGCCCTGTCCATGACAACCCTCCCTCTTCCATAGGCTGGAAAACCAGACTCGCGTCGTCAGGCTGCACATCTGACATCTGGAAAATGTTAAGATGCTGTTTGATTAGCACATTTACAGCTTGGGCTCTCTGTGAAAGAAACTGGAGACGTGTGTGGTGGAAGTTGTTGCCTTTGCTGAGGGCACTGCTAAAAGGGCTGTTGTTTCTTTTCCTTCCCTCTCTTTGGAGACAGGGTCTGGCTTTGTAGCCCAGTCAGGCCTCAAACTACCTGTCCTCTGGTCTCTGAGTGTTAGGATGACAGGCATGCACCGCCTTGCTGGTCCTAAGGCTGCTTTTTCTTCTCTCCCTTGGAGACTCTCACAGGAACCCCTGAGACTGGCTGCTAGCTCCAGGTTCCCATGAATGAGCGAGACAAGGTTTTCTCAAGACTTCTCACTAGGACTACTCTGAAGGAAGTCCCCACCCCTGGAATAAAGCAAGACTAAGACCACATAAGGAACTCTTGGCCCTTACAGCCTGAACTTTTTAAGTGACAAATTCAGCAGGCACAAACAAACCTAGTTTGGTTCTTTCTAACCTAGCTGCATTTCTTGTTTTTTTTTTTTTTAAGGTTTTGGTTTTTCAAGACAGGGTTTTTCTGTGTAACTTGGCTCTCCAGGAACTCACCCTGTAGACCAGGCTGGCCTTGAATTTACAGAGACCCACCTGCCTCTGCCTCCCAAGTGCTGGGATCAAAGGCACGTGCCACCACCCAGTGCTCTCTTGCTTTTAAGTGATTCTGAATCTTGGCTTCCTGCTTAGCCAATTGGCCACGGATGACAGAAATAAAAGCTGATTATCACAATGGGCCCAACAGAACCCACTATACTGAGGCAGAATCCAGATAAAAGTGGGCTAGGAGTGGGGAAGTCTAGCCGCCTGTACAGACAGAGATGAACCTGTGCATAGGAACCTAGCCTGGGGAGGGTGTCCTGGAGTGTCTTAGGACCTCCAGGAACAAAGCCCCAAGTGCCCCATTGAATGTGGTGAGCCCCACGCCAAACAGAAGGCAGGCTGTAGAATCCAACACTGAGCTCCTTGAACAGACACAAGACAACTAGAGAACTAGTTACCAGGCTCACCGGGTCCCAAGGCAGAGGCAGCTTTCTCTTGCGGAAAGGAACACACGCATTCTCAAAGACTCACTCACACGGTGTCTTTTAACGCATTTTCTGTCACACATGCAGCTTTGGTCTGCATCGGCAGAGTTTTCCCTGCCTCTTAGCACCGAGGCCGGGAGCGTGACAAGATTCGCAGGAAGAGAAAAAGAGACTCAGTAAGTCTCCGCTGCCCACCACGCAGCAGGAGAGGCCTCCGCCGCCCAGCAATACAATCCAGACCCTGACTCCCTCCTCCGAGAAGACTCTGGCCACAAGAGAACAAGAGAACTTTCTCCTTCAGATCAGAAAGCAAAGGACCCTGAGATCTGAAGCGGATGTACCTTACCCCTGCCCAGAGAAGAAGCCCAGGGCGTGAGCTCCCAGCCCGAAGTCAGAACCGCCTCTTTCTCCAGACGGATTCCAGCGCTCACACTGGCTCAGCCGGGACAAATTCCTTCAGAGCCTCCCGACTGGAGACTGTGATGTCACCGCGGGCCCTCCCTCCGTTCCCTAAAAGGCCATTCACACCAAGAAGAACTTTAGTCCCCTTCAGGGAAGCCTGGCCCCTCCCTAGTCGGCCTGGCGGGGAGGGCAGTGGCTTTCCTTCCAGAGGCAATGCTAGTGGCCTCTGTCTGGCTCCGAGCCTGGGGGTGTTGATGTGATCTGTCTGTTATTGCTGCTTCTTTGAAACTCAGAGATAGGCCAGCGCTATTGAGTGAAAAATTTGGAGGATTCCGGACGAAGCTATAGCCTCTTTAATTGTTTTATACGGATCTCATTGTGTAATTCTGGCTGGCCTGGAACTTACGCAGACAGAGGTGACCCCTTACTTACTCTTCGAGATCTTCCTAGATGAGGCTACAGGTCTGTGTTATCCACCACACCAGGTCAAACACTATGAACTCTTCAAAACTCCTTGTATAGCAACAATCAAAAAAAATCATATACAGATATGCATATTTAATATAACTGAGACCAGACAGTATATGTGTGTGTGTTGGCTAGGGTTTCTATTGCTGTGATAAAACACCCTGACCAGAAACAATTTGAGAAGCCAAAGGTTTATTACAATTTAAAATCTTCAGGTCCTACTCCATCACTGAGAAAAGCCAGGACAGGACCCTAAGGTGGGAACTAAAGCAAGGAGGAGTGTGGCTGCCTGCTGCTTCCTGGCTGGCTTCCCTGTGGCCTGCTCAGTCTGCTTTCTTACAAACCCTAGGACCACCTGCCTAGGGATGGCGCTGCCCACAGGGAGCTACGCCCTCCCACATCAACCATTAAACAAGAAAAGACTCCATAGGCCTGCCTACAGGCCAATGACCACATTTTTCTTAAGGGAAATTCCCTCTTCGCAGATACATCGAGGTTCCGGTCAAGTTGGACAGAAACAACCAGCACACAACACGACAGTCAACTTCTTCCTTTCCCACATTATCTCCCAAGCACAGTCTGTGGTTTTTAATGGCTTCTATTCAATTACTTACAAATTCATTTGGCTTCGTGGTGCTAAGAATACAACCCAGGGCCTTGTGCACAATGAGTTACACCCTCAACCCTTCTATTATTGTGGCTGTTGTTTTTAAATTCGAGACACGGCCTCACCGAGTTACCCAGGCTGACTCTGAGCTCACTTTGCAGCCCAAGCACACCTTGAACTTGTGATTCTCCTGCCTCAGCCTCCCAAGTAGCTGGTATGAGTAAAATGCATTTTAAATGGTTATGTGACAGCTCATAGAATGCTAGGTGGGAAAAGAAAGAAAGAGGAGGACATGACTGTTGCTAAGGGGTTGAAAATTTTATTAGTTATGAGGGAGAATGCAGGCAGAGAGAGAGACAAATGGGAGAGTCTAGACTGGACCTTGTCGGCAGACTGAGCCAGCAGGCCATGAGATAAGAGGGGAAAGAGGGGAACACAGAGAAAGAAGGCCAGAAGAGAAACCAGGGACCAAAAGGGCAGGAAGCAAGACAGTGGCGGAGCCAAAATGACTGAGCCAAAGGAGATGGGGGAATGGCAGTCCAGCCCCTGGGCTGGAAAGTTCAGGGTAGGGGGTGGGGTATGCCAGCCAGAAGACTCTCTTAACAGGTAGGGACTCTGAGATGCTGGAAGAACCTGGCAGCCATCGTCAGCTTTGATACGTTAATAGGCTCCTCAGCCATTTGTCCCCGAGTTTGAGGCCTAACAACCCACCCCATAGATGACCAAGAAAAGAGCAGTATTTGCTTTGGGTAGAGGTGCCTGACCCCAATGCAGCTGGCTCCCTGGCTTGTTCAGTCAGAATCAGACTCCTCAGCTACAGTACAGATGCTGGAGAAGTGTCTGAGGAGACCCACGGACTCCAAAGCCTGCCTCCCTGGAACTTCAGGGCCCAGCTGAGACTCTGGCTGCTTGAAAAGTGAGTCAGATTCCCAGGTCAGCTCAGCACCGTGACGAACTCATTTTCTTCAATGAGAAAGACAAACGCCAGGTTTACAGTAAACTGGCTGGGAAAAAGGACATCAAGGTCATCCACGGTCCTGGGAGGCCAGCTGGTCTGGGGTCAGTTTGCGAGCAATTTGTTCTGATGACAGAGTAAACAGCCCACAGACTGCAAGCAGGGATCCCCGTGGCCTGTGAGTTGGCCAGCAACGTAGACCTCCTGGAACCCTCCTGTGCACTGAGGTCAAGGGAGGAAGGAAGAGCCAGAGTGGATGAAGCCATGTGGAGAGGCTTCCTCTGACAGGGAAGTTAATGTCTTCCTTACAAATATTTACAAAGTCTAAATGACAGTTGTTTTTTTTAATGTGCTTAACATTTGGATATATTGGGAAATTTCTTAACACCTGACCTAGTGATACTCGAGCTCTTGGGGAACTCTTGGGCCCTTTGGAATAATTGGAATGTTCTGCTGTGTAGCTGAAGGCATTTTGAGACACCACTTAGCAATCTTACGTAAGACGAGGTGGGAAAACCACACTGAGAACACCACAGGTCGGCTTAGGTATGAGGGACCAGTAATGGTTACCGTGTTTCAGATACTCTGGAGGCTGAAGCAGGAGGATCCCCTGAGCCCTGGAGCCTGGGGGCAGCCTGGGCAAGAGCAAAACCCCCCAAAGAAAATGGAGGATTTCCAGCTCACTGTGAGGCAAGGGTGACATCTGGCACCGACTCTATAGTCATGCCCACGCTATTGTGCCAGTGGGAAATTTGTGAGAAAAAAAAATGATTTTAAGTCTTCTCTGTGCATACAAAACAGTCCTATCTTTAAAACGTCCCAAGTAGTCGGAACGTTTATGGCGTGAAGCCCATCGATACAGTGGCTCACTAAATGCACACGAGCTCATGAGTGAGCATACGAGTGTGCACACCTAAGGGTTTGAGTCCTGTCCTCCACAGATTCCAATGCCCAAGCCCTAAGACCCAGAAGCCTGGCTTAAGACTTGAGCCTTTACAAATAACAATAGTAATCATAACAATAGCAATAGGAGGCTTCCGAGCTCAAGTGAGGTCATAAGGGTGGAGCCCAATCCAGGGAGACCAGAAGAAATTCAGACTACAGAGAAATAACTATTCATAGGCCAGGAAGATGGGCCTGAAAGAGGCTTTCCTGAACCTTCAGAATGACCCAAAGGGAGGACATCCACACCCTGCCTGCACTTCTGACCTGTACAACTACAACAGCATAAATTTTTGCTGCTCAGCTACTGAAGGTGGTACCCTGCCAGTGTAGCTCCACCAATGGAATATACACGCACGCACATGCTCATGCACTCACGCACACACACACGCACACACACATGTTTATGCACAGTTATTCATACAGCGCACACACACATTGCCCAGCTACAAAAAGAGCGCGGAGCTTAGGGAGAAAAAAAGAAAAAAAAAAAAACGAACGGTGGAAAAGTCATGGATCATCCTCAGAGGCGAAGTAAGACATGAAACGGGCTAGCCGGGTTTAGGTTTGTGAAGTATAAACTGAGATGACCCATTGATGACAGTAGACTCCCCAGACAGAAATATTTGGAAGTCCAACAGATACCCACCCATGGCTGCTTGTCCTTGGGTCAGCCTCAGCACAGGCTCCGGGCCTGGGGATGGGTACTCTGAATTTATAGTTTAAAAAGTGTATGCTGTCACTTTAATTCTTCAAGTGTTAAAAACCCAATCTTGGGAGACACTTGCACTGGGAAGAAGGAAGCCATTTTGAGTCTTGGTCCTGTTTGACTGGTGTATTTGAAAACAAGCTAAAGGAAAGGGGGTGCTTACTCTGCCTACAGTTGTAGGAGACAGCCCTTCACAGTGGGAAAGTCCGGGTGCATGAACAGAAGGCAGCTGTGCCCACAGTCCAAAGCAGAGAGCGGTGTTCAGTCTGCTTTCTCCTTGTCATTCCGTCTAGGACCCCAGCCCATAAGATTGTCCCACCCACAGAGGGCAAGTTTTTACACACCTCAAACCCAATCTTACACACTTCCTCATGGATGTCCTGAGAGGTTTGGCTCCCAGGTGAGTCTAGATCAAGGTGACAGCCAGTGTTAACCACTACAGTTGAGAAGCCAAGTGCAACATCTGAAGACCCAGCAGGTACATTTTTTAAAATATTTATTTATTTATTATGTATACAATAGTCTATCTGTATGTATGTCTGCAGGCCAGAAGAGGGCACCAGATGGTTGTGAGCCATCATGTGGTTGCTGGGGATTGAACTCATGACCTTTGGAAGAGCAGGCAATGCTCTTAACCACTGAGCCATCTCTCCAGCCCCCCCAGCAGGTACAGCTGGTACCATTAAATCCTCATTACCCAGCAAGCATGTATTTGCCGAACAATGTGTGCCAGGTGGGTGTCACATTCCCTTAGACACCTTCTATCTTGTCTATCATTAGACCCCTCTAAAAAGAGGAACTCCCCAGCTCGTGGTGGCTACCACTCCCCAGAGTGGTTTGTGTCCCCAGAGACGAAAATCTAGTCAATAACAGAGCTTTCGCTAGAGTCTACAACCCAACCCATGGGACAGAGCTCTGCCTCCGCAGGTTACAGTAGGGGAGGAAGGCAGATGCAGGAAGTCGCAGCGCTACCAAGGAAGAAGCGAGAGGAACATCTTTAAGGCATGAGCAATAGCAACAGCAAGCTGCCTTGGAACCCAGGCCTGATGCTGTCCCTCCTCTCTGGGAGTCAATGTCTTCTGGTCTGTGTAATAAGGGAAACAAGGGAAACCTACAAAATTCATTGCACAATTCTGCAATATCAGCATAAACAGGGCGCAAAGGTGAGATCATTTGGTGATTTGGTGCAGACTGAATGTGTGTGTGTGTGTGTGTGTGTGTGTGTGTGTGTGTGTGTGTGAGAGAGAGAGAGAGAGAGAGAGAGAGAGAGAGAGAGAGAGAGAGAGAGCAGATACAGTGGCTGCAGCCTCTAACATGGGTTAGGGATACTTTTACCAAGAGAGAAGTTGAGTCCCTGGAAGAAAGATGAGCTTCATCTTAGACACACCCCTTGGCAGAACTTTATCACTTTGGTGGAAGGATTTTATTCTGCTCCCTGTAAACATTCTATTTACAATGGGCATGAGTCACCAGTGCCTCGCTGAAGACATTTTTATTTTTACATGTGCAGGCATACACGATTCCTGATAACAGTGGTTTTCTTTGGAATGGAGACCCAAGCAACCCTCTGTCTTCGCTCCTTCGCTTCACCTTCTGATTTTCACATGTGCATATATTTATTATCATCTGAAAAAAGGATGAAGTACATAAAGATTAAAACAGAGCCAGATGCTGTGGCACACATCTGGAATGCCAACACTTGGAAGGTGGAGAGGTGAAGGTCAGAAGAAGCTTACAGTGAGTTCAAATTCCTGAATCTCATGCCTGCACCTCCCAAGTGCTGGCAATAGAGGCACGTGCTACACACCTGGCTTTATTTATCATTGTTTGGGTTTATGTCTCTGTGTGTGTGTGTGCACAAGCTTCTGTGTATCTGATACGTGTGCCAGAAAGTAGGGGGGAATGCCAAAGTGTGTCCTGTTCTAGCCCCTTCCACCATGTTTTCAGGTCTCTAGCTAAATGGCCAGCAAGCCTGGAGATTCTCTGGTCCCTGACAACCCCACCCCCCAGTACTGGGTTATAGGTCTGAGTAACCCAACTAGCTTCTTCAGGGATGCTGTGGATTTGAACTCAGGTCCTCATGCTTTGCACAAAAGATTTCTACCCCAATGAGCCATTAATCTGTTCCCTGGATCGCCCTTGAGCCATTTCTCTTTTCCCTTGATTTCATGATTTACTCATCCAGCAGTGTGGCCTTGACTCAGGATGAACCAATGTTATCCCTGCTTAGCCTTCCGTGTCGTAGGCGCAGACTCTCCTCCCCTCTCCACAGCTGCAGGACAATATAATCTCCCTTCTTCACAGAAGATAAGCAACTTGGGCTGTAGTAGACATTTCCCTTTCATGAGCTGCCCTTTTCCCAGAAAAGTTGAGCAATACTCTGAGTAACTAAATTCTTCCCTGGGAGTCAAAGGTCACAGAATTTAATTTTATGAACTATGTCACAGACTGTCTTAGGAAAGCCCCATTGACAAGTTTCCCAAGATCTGAACGGCCAAATAAAGATTTGGGACCAAGATTTATTATTCCAAAGAAAAACCTTTAGCTGGTTCAATGGCACACACGAGTTATCCCAGCACCAGGGAGGCTGAGGTAAGAGGATCATGAATTCAAGGCCAGCTGAGGCTCCATAGTGACATTCTGTCTCAAAATAAAATGGCTTTCCCACCTTCTCCATTCAAAAGCACTGGTCAATCAATCTAGTAACTTTCTCCGCCACCTAAAACACACACATACACTCACAAATACACACAGAGAGAGACCCCTCTCAAGTTCATAGATTTGGAGTCAACTTTCTTGTTTTTTGTGAAATATGTCAAAGCTTTGTGTGAACTTTCAAAAATAATATTTTGGGCTTCCTAAATCTAGTCTTCTGTAAGCAAAGGCTACATCCTTCTGTTAGTGTTATTATGTGTCTATTAATTATTACAGTATTTATTAATGCGATTAATGTTTAAAGTGAAGCCAGGAACTGAGACTGACTGACATTGCCCTTTGGCAATCCCAAACCTAGGGCCCAGTGTCAGTCGGTGCCTACGCCATTCAGTTCCTGGCCTTCAGTAGGGGCCCTACCGAAGGTCCAGGATCCTTAGGAGGACTCGGAGGGGAGCAAAGATGGGAAACAGATCAGACAGTAGGTATTAGATGTGTTAAACCTTCTCCTCCCTTAGCGCTCACAATTCCTGCTCAGAATCCTCAAGTTTCCTCAAAGCTCCAAGCACAGGGAGCAAAGCCAGACTGCAGCCAGCAGACCTCAGGTCCAAGTCACTCTGACAGGAAAAAAATCTCCAGGCAAGTCCAGATGTCTACCTAACAGTGCTGTTCTGACAGGATGAAGCATACGCTCCTTGGTGGGTGGATCCTCCTCTGCTAAATGGGCTTCAGACTGCGTGGTTTGGGGCTAGTGAGGTAGCTGGTCCTCAGTCGCTTAACAACCTGAGCTTGATCCCTAGAACTCAGGATGCAAGAAGAGGACCAACTCCTGACATCTGTGCTCTGACCTGAGTACTCACCATGGAATGGGTTCTCTCTCTCTCTCTCTCTCTCTCTCTCTCTCTCTCTCTCTCTCTCTCTCTCTCTCTCTCACACACACACACACACACACACACACGAATATAAATTTTAGAAGAATGACAGTTGAAAGCTGAATCATGTTTCCCCAAATCCATATCTAACTAGAATTCCAGATCATCACCTTATATGGAAACAGGGTCTCTGCAGATGTAGCGCGCTACTATGAGGTCATATTGGATGAAGGTGGCTCTTATCACAAAGAGTCACTTTTGTAAGAGATGACATAGTGACACAAGAGGGGGGATCCATGGGAAAAACGGAGGCTGATTCCTGAGTCAGGCATCTACAAGCCAAGAGTATTCAGCCACAGCGGTCAATAGTTGGGAATGGGGCGGGGGGGGGGGGGGGGGGGGCACGGACGGACAGATTCTTCTCAGAGCCGCTAGGAGTACCGGCCAGGCTTCGTTTTCTCCTGGGCTAGCAGCACATACCCCTGCAATGCTGGAAGTCACCGTGACTGTCGCGGTTTGTCAGAGCAGGAATGGGAAGTGAACGTACTGACCTTTTAAGGTCACCTCGAGGATGAGCTAAGGACTCATGACTAGGAAAGGCCAGGCCCTCACAATGAGGTCCTCAAGCATGAGTTGCCTCCTGATCTTCCCACAGTGCTTGAAAGCCAGAAAGAGCAAAGGAATACATGAGAAACAGGCCTTCTTCAGACGGCTACCACTATAGGCCTCCCAAAGCCTAACTTCCTAACTGGAGCAGAAGCCTGCATGATACAGCTGAATGAAGAAGCCAGTGTACAGTAGCTGGCGATAGGAGGTGGGGGTGGGGTCCCCTGCCAAACTGGAGAAGCAATGTAATAGCCCAGAGTCCCAAGAGGTGTTAGCCAAGGCTGGTGAACGGGTGATCAGAACCTTTATTATCTGTGACACACCAGGTATCAGACGAGATATTCACACATAATCACATCAGTTCCTTAAAACAAGCCTGTGAAGTCTGCATTTTTAAAAATGTACTTCATTTTTTTTGTTTGTTTATGGAAACAGGGTTTCTCTATGTAGGCCTGGTTGTCCTGGAACTTGATCTGTAGACCGGGCTAGTCTCAAACTCAGAAATCCACATGCCTCTGCCTCCTAAGTTCTGGGGTTAAAAGTGTGCACCATAACCACCCAGCTTAAAATGTATTATTTTATTTAAGATCACACTGTAGAGCCCTGCCTGGCCTGGAACTTTCTTTGTCAGTGGTTTTCAACCTTTCTAATACCATGACCCTTTAACACAGCTCATGTTGTGGTGACCTCCAACCATAAAATTACTTTGTCGCCGCTTCATAACTGTAATTTGCTACTCTTATAAATCATAGTGTAAATATCTGATATGCAGAATATTTGATATGCGACCCTCTCCCAAGGATCTCAACCCACAGATTGAGAACCACTGCTCTATGCAAACCAGGCTGGCCTCAAACTCACAGACATGGCCTGCTTCTGCCTTGCAAATCCCAGGATTAAAGGTATATGCCACCATACCAGGCTGACATTCTTGTAACTACTTTATGGCTCAAGAAAGAGAAGTTCAGAGAGATGTAATATGTATGTATGATGTATGTATGTATGTATCTTTCTTTCCTTCATTCTATCATCTATCTTTCAATCATCTATCATTGATCTATCTTTTTAGCATCTATCTATCTGTCTGTCTGTCTGTCTGTCTATCTATCTATCTATCTATCTATCTATCTATCATTTAGTTGTACTAGGAACTAAATCTAAGGCCTCATGAATAATAGGCACCTATTTTAACACTGAACTGTACGCTCAAGCCCATTCTACTTTTTTATTTTTGAGACAAAGTGTCACTAAGTTACCCAGGCTGGCCTTGAATTTATGAGCTTCGACCATCTGAGTAGCCGGGATCACAGGCTTGTTCCACCCAGCCCAGTTAGGTTCAGGGAATTTTTTTTTTGTCCAAAGGCTTTGGCTGAATGAATGATGAAGCGGGAGGCAAGACAACCTGGCTCAGGGCCTTCAGCCGCTAACTTTTTACATGTAAAAGTAGAAACTGGGGCAACCTGAACTTGAAGCTCATCTAACCAGCAGGACTGGCTACTGGATCCCGTTTCTCCTTCACCATCTACAGTCAGCCCAACATCGTTCTAGTTCCCTGTGAATGGCTTCAACCGAGCATAACTGGAAAAACACCAGAACGCTGGGCTGGGACCAAACAGGTACAAACTCTTGCCTCGTGTTAGTCCCTAAAACAACACATTAGACCATTTCATTACACAGCATTCACAGCTTGTCGGGTATTAGAAATTAGAAATATTGGTGGGGGGGGACAAAAAAATTAGAAGTATTCTAAAGAGATTTAATAAGGTAGGCAAATCCTATGTGGGAGTCCAGAAAGCAGTGCTCCATCGACACAGATGAAATGTACACACTAAATGGTCCCTAGAATTAATACCACCACCCACCGTGTGTGTGTGTGTGTGTGTGTGTGTGTGTGTGTGTGTGTGTGCGTGTGTGTGCGTATGTGTAGGGGCAGGGGTGTTGGCATTACAGAAAACAAATGGTACAGATAGGAATAATGGAACAGTTATTAGCCTAATGCCTGCACTGTGTGGGCAATCTGCTAGCCTTTGACAAGCACGGCCTTACATTCTAGCAGCTAGGTAAGGTATGCTAATCCCCAACTCACAGAGAAAGACACTAAAGCTCAGAGCTCAAGTACTTTGCCCAAAGATACAAAGCAAGTTCGGGCAGAGCAGAGAGAACTAAGCCAAGCTCTGTCTGCTCTCCAGAGTCTGCTAGGGAGAGATGTACGTTGGCACCCCTCTGTCTGCTGCCCCGCAACACGTGGTATGCCATGGCTTGGTAAGGAATAAACTGGAGGCAGGAGAAATGGGTTGAGAGCACTTGCTGCTCTTGCCCAGGACTGGGGTTCAGTTCTCAGCACCCATATGGGGGATCACAACTGTCTAAATCTGATACTGTGGACACCGGGCCTGTGCATGGTGCACACTCATACACACAGACAAAATATTCATAAAAAGAAACCTTTAAACAAAAAGACTTTAGGGAGGCAAGGATGCCTGTGAGTTCAAGGCCAGCCTGGTCTCCATAGTGAATTTTGAGTTTTGAGACATTGGGAAACCTTGTCTCAAAAACAAAAACAAAGAATAAAGAACCAACTAGAAAGCCAACAAAATGGCACAGCAGGTAAAGGCACCTGGAGCCAAACTTGATGACCTCGGTTGCATCCCTAGGAACAGCAGAAGGAGAAAACTGAATCTCAGGCTGCAGCACGACCCTGCACACAAACAACAAGAGACCCTTTACCGAGCCTCAGCTACTGAGAAAAGTGCTCGGCCAACCAACCCTCAGGATGCCTGGCATTCTCAACGTCCCAGACACTCTAGGTGAGTTTCCTCCAGCTGAGCGCTTGGAATTCTCCAGATAGTGTAGGAGCCCCTCCCAAGAATGTCTGTTTGTCTTGTACACAGGTTCCAGTACAATAGCTACAGATCTTGGAACAGCCAGGCCATTCCGGATATGGACCTCTCCCCAAACAGACAGGACAGAGGTGGTGGGGAGTTGGGGGGATCTAAGAGCAGGAAATTGCTGTGGCCAGGGTAGTGGGGGCTTGGTGTCTCGGGAACACAACCTACAAACAGTTCAAGCTGTGAGATGCTGGGTAGCTGTAGGGACTGAAAATGTTTCTGCAGCTGAATGTTGCTTTGATGTTTAGACTTCCTGCCTTACACTGACTCAACTTGGGATTTTCTTTTTTCTTTTATTTACTCGTGTGTGTGTGTGTGTGTGTGTGTGTGTGTGTGTTCTGCAGACCAAACCTAGAGCTTCTGAGCTACAACCATAGTCTTTTTGTTGTTGTTGTTTGAGACATGGTTTCTCTGCCTGTTCTGGGATTTGCTCTGTAGACCCAATAGGCCTCAAACTCACAGAGCTCCTCCTGCCTCTGCCTCCCAAGTGCTGTGATTAAAGGTGTGTGCCACCAGCGCCCGGCCCACAACCCATTTTATAATTTTCATTGGCAGAAGGGGTCTTGCTAAATAACCCAGACCCTATAACTCACATACGTCTGCAACTCACCATCTCCCCCTCATCCTCCCTCCCAAACAGCTGAGCTTACAAGCCAGCACCCTCTGTAAAAAGTAAATGAACCTTTTACTTTTCAGAGATGAGTGATGGGCCGACTTTGCATTCTGAATTCCCCACCTCAAACCCCATGGGACTCCGCTGTAACTGCCGCTTTCCTCCACTTGGGTGAGTTTTTTATATTCACCTGTGAGTGAGAATACGCAGTACGTGACACCACCTTCCTTCACCTTACAGGGACATTTAGGTTGGCTCTGGTCCTGCTGGTATGCATGCTGTTGCTGGGAACACTGAGGACAGACATCTCTTAAGCAGGCTCCTTCAGTACCTTAGCCGTGTGTCCAGAAATGGAACTTCTAGATCATATCGTATTGTTTTCTTTTTTTCTCTTTAAACGTAGACTCAAACCAAACCTAAATAAAACACCAGCCCCCCCAAAAAATACGGCGCGGCCACCCCCTTTTACCACCTTTCCTGAGTCGTCCTCTCTCTGGCCCCTCCCACTGCTGTGTGAGCCCCTCCCCTCTGCTCAGGAGGAGCAGTCAAACCCGCTTCCCTGTGTCAGAGCATCTGCTTCACCACAGCCTGCAGGTCTTTCTAGAGTCTGCCAGGTTAGGGCAGATGGTCCCCGTGGATAGAATTATCTTCTGCAAATGTTTCCATCAGTCATAGTCGGGGCTGTCACTCTCGTCCACTGTCCTCTAGGGCTAAGGAGGCCTCTTCCAGACTTTGTGCTTCCTTGAAGGCTTGAAATCCCCCAGCCTGACCATAACCTTTGACCTCTGGAGGTTTCTGAAGTTCTGATGACATTCTGCAAGCTTTCAAATGGCAGGTCAATTACTCCAATTACCAGTTGGTATTTAAAGGACCGTTTTTAAGTCCCCATCAAAGATACACTCCATGTTAGACTTCTCTCCTAGTACTCCACACTAAAGTCTGCATGACTGTCGAGAGGAAAAAAATCAGGTGGGGGTATAATTTTCATATACTTAAAACAAAAACAAAACAAAACAAAACAAAAAAAAACTGGTGCAGGGCTGGAGAGATGGCCCAGTGGTTAAGTGCTCTGGCTGTTCTTAAAGGGGGCACGAGTTCAATTCCCAGCACCCACATGGCCGCTCACAACTGTCGGTAACTCCAGCTCCAGAGAATCTGACACCCTCACACAGACATGCATGCAAGCAAAACACCCATGCACATAAGATAAAAATAAATCATTTTAAAAATAAATAAAACTGCGGTGCAATACAGCGCAACCTAGTTGCTATTGTAAGCATTTAAACTAGACCACCCAGTGATGTCAGATGTATCCACATCATTGTGTGGTAGTCGGCACTGTCTCCAAAACACACGCTCACCACTCAAAACCAGAGCTCTGCACTCTTGCAACACGATGGGTCATGGCTTCCGAAACCTCTGTGAGGTTATTCGGGACATAGAAGCCAGGCAATCGGGTTTATCTCATCACAGACATACGGGGAAAGACTGCCGGTAAAATGATTTGAATGCATTATTGCAGTGAAGTCCCAGCTCAACAAGGCACTTCCTAAACACCAGCATTTCACACCTGCCATGACTCCCAGGCTCCTAGGAGAAGAAGACAAACCACAACAAAAGCCATTTTACTCATTTAACTTGCAGATCTTAAACACACATACACCTCATGTGCAATGTGTTTAACTAATAATAGTATTATTTCAAAAGGCCATCACAATATAGACAGCTTTCTTCTTACAGGAAAATTTTAAACCTAACAATTTAATAAAATTGTAACTAGTATTTTTAAGGGAAATTAAATGGCTGCTTATTTTGAAAGAAAACTTTGGTCTTTACGGCAGCCTCCAAGGGTTAAGAGCCTTTCTAAACCCACTTTTAAGCCAAGTCACTAGAATGTTTTCACGTCTTTGTTATCAGCCGGCTTGGATGGGGATTAAGTCCCTACAGAAGAATATGTCCCCAGATAATGTCAATCAGGGCTCGCAATTTAGAGATAATTCCTTCCCTGAGAAGTCTATTTTCAGTTTACCCTAGCCTAGGGTTAATTGATGATTTACCTCCCATTAGGAAACCCCTACACTTCAAAACAGTGGGAGAGACACTGGGGGGGGGGGGTGTCACTCACCCTGAGGGCTAATTGCTGGAGCTGAGTGTTTCCTATTCGAGACAGCACGTCTCCTTTTAACAAACAAACCATTTACTTGAGGACCGGACTGGAGATCCAGTTCCTGTGGAGTTGGTGGGTGCGTGTGCACACACGCGGTATCCAAGTATCCAAGTGCTTGCACACACAGAGAGCAACAGAGTCTTTGTCCTCCAGATCATTCACAGCAAGCACTCTTGTGTGCCCCCTCCCCCCGCCTTTCCCTAGCCCTACAAATTGCTGTTCCTGGGATAGGCATGGGTGATCTCAACACACCTGCCATGTAGGAATTGCTCTGGCTCAGAAGGAACACTAAGTACCTGTTCCCACTCTATTCCCAACAGCATCCTCCTCTGTGCATACAGTTAGCAAGGGACTCTTCCCTTTGTCTCATTCCTTGCAGCCTTCCACAAGACCCAGCAATAGTGACATCAGCCCTAAAGCGGTTAGAGAGAGGTTCAGTCCTTCCCACTGAGGCCAGCACCATTCTCCCACCCGCAAAGCTACTTTCCCCAGGATAAAAGGTCTCTCTGCATGTCTGGCCTCCGGCTCTGATCTCCCAGGCTATAGTCACAGATGGATGTCATCGGTAGGGATGAGGCTCTAAATTTACAGACACCCTGGATCATCCCAACAAGCTCTCCATCGCAGAAGACAAGGTGCTGGACCCGTTTTCCTCCTCCAAACCAGACTACCTCACGTTTGCCAGGAAGCTAACACTCGTCAGGGGTAAATTATACAGAGGCAACCACTTGATAATTGCTCAAACACTTAAAGCTGTTGGGTCATGTCATGGTGTCTATAATCATAAAGTGCAGAACAAGGCTTAGGTGGGGATTTGGGATTATGTGCCTGGATTGCTTGCTTGATCAACAAATGCTTTCTATAGCATATTTCATTCTAAAACGATTGTGAAAGGGTTGGAATATAGCTCAGTTGGTAGAGTGCTTGCCTCGTATATACAAAGGCCTGGGTTCTTGCCCCAGCACAGATTAACCATGGTTAGTGACTCAAGTCTGCAGGAAGAAGCAGGAACTATGTCAGAAGTTTAAAGCCATCTTCAGGTACATAGTGAGTTTGACTGAGCCTGGGATCATTAGACCCTGTCTCTAGATAGATAGATAGGTAGATAGATAAATAGATAGATAGATAGATGGGCAGATAGATAAATATATGGAACAGCAACAAATAAAAAATGACTCTAAGACAGTGATGGAACGGGGTGGTTGTGGCACACGCCTTTAATCCCAGTACTTGGGAGACAGAGACAGGCTGATCTCTGTGAGTTTGAGGCCAGCCTGGTCTACAGAGCTAAGTTTCAGGATAGCTAGAGCTGTTGTTACACAGAGAAACCCTGTTTTGAAAAACCAAAAACAAATAAAAAATAAGAACAGGTCTCACTTCTGGGGCTGTGGGACATACCTTTAATTCCAGCACTCAGGAAACAGAGGCAGGATGGATCTCTGTGTGTTGTAGGGCAGCTTGGTCTACATAGTGAGTTCTAGGACAGCCAGGGCTACAAAATGAGACCCTGTTTTATAAACATAAAGAAGATAGGGTCTCATTAAGTTGCCTTAGCCTCGGCTGGTCTGAACTCACAGAGCTCCTCCCACATCTGCCTCCCCAGTTTTGGAGTTAAGGGTGTGTGCCACCATGTCCAGCCCTCATATGGTGTTAGGATGCAGGCATTTGTACTGACCTGCCCTTAGGGTCCTAACAGGCTACATCCTCAGTTGCAGCCACTAAGAGCACCTCCTGTGCACATTCACTACTATGGCTTCCTTATGGCAAGGTAGGCCTTGCCAGGCAGTGGTGGTGCATGCCTTTAATTCCAGCACTCGGGAGGCAGAGACAGGCGGATCTCTGTGAGTTCCGAGGCCAAACCTGGGCTACAAGAGCTAGTTCCAGGACAGGCTCCAAAGCCTGTCACAGAGAAATTCTGTCTCGAAAAACAAAAACAAAACCAAAAAAAGGTGGGCCTTGCCCACCTCCCGTCTCTTTCTTTCTCTCTCTCTCTCTCTGGCTGTTCTGTTCTTTTCTCTCTTTCTCTGCTTCTCTGTCTGTCTCTCTCTCTCCCCCTACCCCCATCCCTCTCACCCCTGGCCTCTCTCTTCTCTTCTGCTGATCCTGTTCCCAGAGGTCAGTCTCCCTTCTCCCCTTTCCCCTTTGTACGTTCCCTTTCCCCTAAAACAAAACAAAACAAAAACAAACAAACAAAAACCCAATTCCACGCATGGCATCTTTCTTTCTCGCGCCACTTTTTAAATTACAACAGTTAATATTAAAACCTGACCAGTACTTTGGGAAAAGATAGGGCTTCTGGCAAATGTCTATTGGCCCGAGTTCAATCCCTGGAACTCACAAAGAAGTTGAAGGACAACAGAACCAACTCCACAAAGTCGTCCTCTGACCTCCACACAGGTGCCATGGTACACGAGGCAGCGACCCCTCCCCCAACACCAATACACATATCTCACACAAGGATACAAACAAAGATAATGTTAAAAAGATATATAGCTTCCACTAAGTACCCTGAAGTTAATTCACGTATTAAGTGAAGTCAACAAGGCAACCCAATTAGTGTTGTGGGTGGCAGAAGTTGCATGGCCAAGGTTGGCTCCAACTCTGTCTCCAGCCTCCACCTGCAACTGTCGGAATTACAGACATGCATGACCCTGCCTGAAAGCAACCCAACTTCGAGTAGTAATACAGCGAGCATTCTGCAGCTCTAATTGGATGCTGTGCCATGTTGCAGAGATGCCTCGGGCATGACTCTGCCACAAATCAGTTCTATGTGCTCTTTCCTGATGTCATTAACCCAGTGGCTTTCTCTAAGCTAAAAGAAGATGTAGCATACTTAGGTATTTAAGCCTCTAATTTATTAGTCCCCAAGGTAGATTCTTCTAAAAACCAACCGGCTGCCAGGTATTCAGAGCTTGCCTGGATGTATAGTCTGGAAGCTATCAAACCCTGGCTCCATCTACCAGTTTCCCTTATAAAACAGCTCTGCTGGATGACATAGTATATAAGCTAAGAGGCAATGATGTCATGTTCATGAAAGAATTTCTCAGACTATAAAAGACAGACTCAGTACAGTCTCAAACACACAAGACAAAGTTGAATTTCTGTGGTCCCAGAAAGAGTCAACGCTTTTGAAGACTGCAACGTCTATTGCCCTTACTGTCCACAGAGATACACCAAGAAGCAAGATTTAAGGGCAACACACATTTACCAGGTACACCTGTCTCCAATGAGGCAGGCTGGACGCGCATTCCGGCCAAGCAGAAGAGTTGGGTTTTGAAATTCGTTCCATTCCACGTCTGTGAGCTTTGGCAGTTGGCTATCTTGATTCTGCCTTCTTGGAATTCCTAAGCTCGCTTGGCTCATCCCAAATATTTGGGTCTAAGGGGTTTCCAGGCCATTGGAGCTGATAAACCGAGGGCTTAGACTAACCATTGAAACCATCCTTCAGGGCTGGATAAGGAGAGGCCTCTGCGGGGCTAAATAAAGATCATTGTTAAGTCACCTGGATTGTTTTCAGCAGGAATGTTTACGTAGAACTCAGCTGAGAGCTGCACTTAGGGACAGGCCGACTTGTGTGCTGTAGGACAAATCCGACAATACCAAGTCTGGAACAGTTTCAACTCAAATCTCAGTATGTTTGGCGGTAAATACCGAAAGCCCCAACAACAACAAAAACTAGACAGATTGTAATTTGAGATTTGTCTGGATTCAAAATATAATGACTTGCCATAAAAAAAAAAAAAAAAAAAAAACCAGAGCTCTTTAAAGTTTCCTGGGCTGCATTTAGATTTTAGACAAGGAAGAGATGAAATGTGTGGCCAGGTGACAAACTAGAATCTGGGAGGAATCCAGTAGGCGCCCCTGCTTTGGGGTGGCACGCAAACCTCACATGTCCTGGGGGTCACAACTGGGGTTATCAAAGGGGCAGGCAGCTTTCGTGTAAAAAGTCAGTTTCCCTTTACACACTTGCTGTCTCACTACAGGATGGCATCAGCCTTCATCCAGAAGCAGGAAGGTCCTCAATAGATGCTCATGGTCTTGCATTTCCTAGCCTCAAGAACCCAGTAGGAACAGGAATTTAGCACCTGCTTTGATCGCCCTAGACCCTGGAAGTACCCAATGCTGCCTTGGGCCTAATTTAAGAGATAGCGGTCCAAGGACTTTAAGACCGCAATTCCACACACCCATAAAACCACTGGAGGGCCGAGGGCTGCTGTACAGGTCTCTGCCACTGTGTACAAAGGACAGCAGCAAGACCAGTCCAACATCCTGCCCTTTCAAGCCTTAGTGAGAGCTGAGGTCCAAGTTCCAGCCACTGGCAAATCAAATTTACCAAAGACCCAAGGTTGCGCCCGGATAATAGATCAGGCAGCTAATGCCTGTGAACACAAAAAACCTGAGTTTGATCCCCAGAATCACACACACACACACACACACACACACACACACACACACTCACTCATACACACACACTCACACACACACACCACAAACAGCTGGGCTTGGTGGTGTGGGATTATGACACATTTCTGAGGAGGCTGAGGTAGGGAGTTCACTGGGATTTTCAGGACAGCCAGACTGTTCTACTTGTCAACCTCCAGGCAGTGAGAGACTCTGTTCAAACACAAAAATTAGTGACAGTAATGAGATTGTCCTCTGTGCCCTCTGGCCTCCATACAAACAGACAGACAGAGAGACAGACAGAAACACACACACAAACAGAAGGCCTGAAGTTGTTTGCTAAATAACTCTACCACTCAGTTCTTAATACCTTTAAAAAGTATGTATTTTTTTATAGCTGGGTTGTGGTGCAAACCTTTAATCCCAGCACTTGGGAGGCAGAGGCAGGTGGATTTTGAGTTCAAGGACAGCCTGGTCTACAGAGTGAGTTCCAGGACAGCCACTGCTACACAGGGAAACCCTGTCTCTTAAAATGAAAAAAAAAAAATTTTTTTTTATATGTATGGGTGTTTTGCCTGCAAGTATGTCTGGGTATCACATGCATGCCTGGTATCAACGGGAACCAGAAGAGGACATCAGATGCCCTAGCCAGGATTGTAGGTATAGATGGTTGCGAGCCGTCATGTAGATGCTGTGAACTGAACCCAGGTCCTCTAAGAAGAGTACTCAGTGCTCTTAGCCGCTGAGCCGTCTCCTCAGTCCCGCACCCCCGGTATCTTTCCAAATGAAGAGCATAAGACTAAAATATACCTCCATAGGGCTGGGTGTAGCTTAGTCTAAAGTGCTTGCCTAGCTTGCACAAGGCCCTGAATCTGACCACCAACGCCCCTGTATACACACACAAATGTTCTATATGTAGTCTGTGTGTATATACACATACATATATACACAGGTGGGATTTAAATTATCCTCTCACCCCACCCTCTCATCCCTTCTTCCCTCCCTCAGCAACCCTCCAGCCTTCTGCTTTCAGAACTCAATCACATGGCTCAGCAGGAAGAGAAGGGAAGGGAGGAAACCAAATGCTATTTGCAACTGGCTTTGCCCCTCCTCACAAGAAATGGGCACGAGTTACAAGTCCTGTCCATCACAACTGTGCAGAACAACTAAGGTTCCTGTCCGTCCGAGCAGCCTGACAGCACACCAGCTTTAGACGGGAAGTCCTGAGGGCTGGTCCTATCCGACCATGTCTTATTCTTCAGCTCATATTTTCTGGGGACTTCTGAACCCACCGATGCACAGCAAATGAGATTCCGTTATAGCGTGTGCTCCCACTGCAGCGCCCGGGGGCAGACTTGTTCCTTAGACATCAATGATGTAATGCCAGCCGATGACGTAATGCCAGCCAGCTGCTAGGAGAAGGCCTGGTGTGCTGTCTGGGCACCTGGACAGAGGGAGACCTGCTCAAGTTCATCTTTGGAAAAGAAGGCTGATATCATATCACCTTACTGTTCCTTCCCTGGGCGCCCAAGATGCTCAGAAAAAACCATCTCGTTCATAGAAGCCTCGAAACTTGAGTAGATTTTCCTGACAGCAGCTTCGCTGCTCTGGGGGAAGCAGCTTTTCCATCCTAAGGACCACATATCAGTGAAAGGAAATCCCGGAGCAAATCCTACGGCGGAGGCCGGGAGAGCAGAGGCCAAGGCTAAGGACAGCTCCAGTACGGTGGACCCAGATGGAAAACATCAGCCTTGCGCTCCTTACAGCATTTGCTAATGCATCCATCATTTTCAGACTGGCACAGGCTTCTTCTTTACCATGGGAACAAAACCGCGCACGAGTCTTTGGTGGTGACGACAGGCAGCTGATTTTGAAGCCTGGTCTCTGGGTTGCAATAGGAAGCTGGGTTTTTTTTTTTTTAATCATCAAAAATTAGGAAAATGATGTGCTAAAGCAAAGTCTCAGTGGTTAAAAACATTGGCTGTTCTTTCAGGGGGCCTGGACTCACCCACGTGACAGACAGCTCACCACAGTCCCTAGGGGAATCTCCCGCCCTAGTCTGGAACCCAGGAATGACCCCTGTAAGTTGTCCTTTGACCTCCACATGTTTGATATGACACTTGTTCCACTCCTGCTGAATTAATAAATAAGTGTGTGTGTGTGGGGGGGGGGAATTTAAAAGTCATTTTTAAAAGAAAGTTAAAAATAATTTATATATAATAATACAGTTTGCATATTAAATAACACCATAGTAGAGGGTTTGGTATAGTTTTTTTTTTTAGGAGAAAAAGGGGGGAATTATTTTAGGTTAGGATTTAGATGATTTTTTTTGTAACAAAAATCAGTATATTAGCCGGGCAGTGGTGGCGCATGCCTTTAATCCCAGCGCTCGGGAGGCAGAGGCAGGCGGATCTCTGTGAGTTCGAGACCAGCCTGGTCTACAAGAGCTAGTTCCAGGACAGGCTCCAAAGCCGCAGAGAAACCCTGTCTCGAAAAACCAAGAAAAAAAAATCAGTATATTAAAAAAGCACCTTCTTTATAGCGGAGTACAGTGGTGCACACCATTAATCCTAGCACTCGGGAGGCAGAGACAGGCAGATCTCTAGGAGTTCGAGGCCAGCCTGGTCTACAGAGTGAGTTCCAGGAAAGCCAGGGCTACACAGAGAAACCCTGTCTCAAATAATAATAATAATAATTAATAATAATAATAATAGTGGGGCTAGAGAGATGGCTCCGTGGTTAAGAGCACTACCAGAGGACCTAGGTCTATCACCCTCACACAGACAGACATGCAGGCAAAACACCAATGCACATAAAATAAAAATAAATTACTTTAAAAAATCCAAATAAAATAAAATAATAAATAAAAAATCTATAATTTTCTGCGTGTGCATAGGCACGCATGCCGTGGAGTGTGTGTAGCGGTTAGAGGACATTTGTGGAGTTGGTTCTCCTCAGCTAATGCACCTTTTCTAACAGCATCGGGATACAATTCACGTGCCCTAAAACTCACCCTTTAAAAGCATGTAACATTGTTTTTTTGGGTTTTTTTTTTGTAGATTCATAGATGTGGGTGGCTATTTATTACCACCACTCAGTTTTTATTCAGTGAATTAATAATTAAAAAGTTTAAAAGTGCCCTCGCTTTGTGAGTCAGATTTCAGTCAGAACACAGCTTGGTTGGTTTGGTTTTCATTTTGTTTTTCGAGGTGGGGTTTCTCTGTGTAACAGCTCTGGCCATCCCAGAGCTCACTCTGTAGACCAGGCTGGCCTCAAACTCAGACATCCACCTGCCTCTGCATCCCGAGTGCTGGGATTAAAGGTGTGCGCCGCCACTGCCCAATTGTCAGAACTGTTTAAAGAAATTAATCCCGACCTCCAAACCACAACCACCAGCCAATCAGTGACACCAGTAATCTCATACTGCTTCTCAGAAGAACCAACCAAGGTCTGGGACCAAGCTGCTCCTTAGTCAGTCTGAAAATTCTCCAGTTCTATTAAAAGAGGCTGACACAGTGTAGTTCCTTCTTTATTACATCATTCCTGCTGTGAATAAGAAGAAAATATCAATCGCCTTCCTGTTCATGTTTATGATGAAACCGCTCTGTCCTGAACCAAAAAGTCTTTCCGCAAGTGAGTAGGAAGGTCCGCCCTTAAGGGTGGGAATGATCTGGCTGGGTCCCCAGCAGCTGACACACAGACTCTCAACAAACAACTGAAGTTACAAAACAAACAACAAAAACTACCACTGCCACGCACTAGCCACGGGCCAGCAAGCATCCATCCATCAAGGTCACTGCCAAATAGAAGAGAGATCTAGGTGGAACAGAACGCAGAGCTAAGTCCTACAGCCGAATCAGAGGCGTCCTGGCGGGAAGGGAGACCCGGAGCCTGCTTCCACACACACCTCACATCCAGTGGATGCCCGACAGACAACAGAAAACAGTGAAACTTGGCATGCCTGCCTTCACATTGCATCTGACCTCCTCTGTGCAGATTCCTGTTTAACTCTGCATACAGACACCTTAACCACCTGAAGGGTGTCTGGAAAAACTGGCCATGCCAAGAGATTTAATCTGCCTCACTTCTGTTGTCCCCCTTCAAAGCTAAAGGCACCTTAAGAGTAAGGTATTTACTCCAAGAACAGGAAGCCTTTACAACCGAGATTGCTTTCCAAATGGAAGCAATTAACCCTTGACAGGAATCAAGATTCAGGTGATTACATCCTGCCAGGAACTGGACTACCCCCTCAGGTATTGGGGATTTTAGTAGAGTAACAGATTCTCTTTCTCTGTTTTTTGAGACAGGGTTTCTCTGGGTAGCCCTGGCGGTCCTGGAACTCAGCCTGGACTCGAACTCAGAGATCCGCCTGCCTCTGCCTCCTGAATGCTGGGATAAAAGGTGTGCACTGCTACTGCCTGGTTTGAGCACAGATTCTTAAAGTGTGGGTCACAACTCCATTTGAGGTCACATAACTGAATGCGGAGGGCATGAAGAATCCAGCAAATGTAAGTAACTTCCGAATACGTGAAAGGTTGGCGATGAAGCTGAGCTGCTTCTGGCAGTGCACGCCCTGTGGTGTGTCACACAACCTCACTGCAGCCGTGGGTCGGAACACAGAGTGTGTGCACTTTGCACTGCATGCCACGCCACGTCATACAGCACAAATACCTGAAATGCCTCAATTCCGACCAGGGGCATGTGTATTGTGAGCTGCAGTGTTTTGCTGTGTGTACACACGAAGTTTTCTGCTCTTACAAAAACAGTGTTTTTGTTACTGAAAACAGATTCTGATTGGTATCCCTACTGTCCTTCCTCAGCCTGGAAGAAGCAAAGTAATGTAGTATCTCTTTGGGTTGTATTGCATTAGAATGTTTTTAGCGACTTGCTATCTAATATCTATCTATCTATCTATCTATCTATCTATCTATCTATCATCTATCTATCTATCTATCTATCTATCCATCCATCTATCCATCCATCCTCCTTATAACATCTCCCTACCTACCAACCTACCTATCTATCATCTATCATCCATCCAAACTGAAGGAACAGGAGTTGAACCCAGGGCCTCCCACATACCAGATAAAAGCGCTACAACTTGGCTGCATTCCCACCAGATTGTTTGCTTTTAAAAATTGCTATTTAAGTTGGTCATGGTGGCATGTGCCTAGAATCCAGTACTTGGTTACTGCAATAAGACTAATCATCAGTTCACCCTTGATTAAACAGTAGGTTCAAGGTCTACCTCATTTAAAAAACAAAACAAGCAAACAAACAAACAAAAACTACATAAAAGTTTAAAATAAGAGGGCACACCCCATCTTGTAGACCCAGAATTGTGCAGCTCACTGCTCGATGACTGGAAGCCAAGCGCAGGGACACATACTGCTGAGGGCAGCAGAGGCTTGCTTCTTCAAAGGTGTGATTGAGCACTGAGAAGGTGAAGACCAGCCCCTTCAATGATGCACTGTCCCTATGGTCTCTGTGTGAACTTGCCTCCAAAAGGCTTTTGTCCCATTGTTTATAGGCTCGGTCCTGTGACGGCCGACCCTCATTGTCAGTCTTAGAAGACTTCAAAAGTCTCCTAAGGAAAAAAAAAAGTCTCCTAAGAGACACAGTTCTGGGTGTACACTGGAAGGAGGGACGGACGAGCTGTGGTGAATGGAGGTAGCACCATCCTATAAACTAGGACCCCAGACTGGATCCAAAGGGAACGAAATAAGACAAGCAGAATACCAGCATTTGTGTCCCCTGCTTCCTGACCTCAGAGATGATGGAACTAAGCAGCAGCCCCCTGCTCCAGCCATGCCATGCTGCCTTCATGAAGTGTATCCCTTCTTAAATGCTGACTAGCACGCAAGTCATCGTCCCTTAAACTTCTCTTGGCTCTTTTGTCACTGCAAAGAGAAAAAGTAAACAATCCAGTCCCTCCAGAGATGGGGCTCTGGGGAAGGACTTGGATAATGAAGGCTGTCTTCATCCATGGATCAAACCATCACTGACTGTTTCAAGGTCCGAGTGGAGTGAGTGGAAAGTAGGCTCTAACTGGAGGAAGGACCTGGGGCATGCTCAAGCCATCATGACATTTGCCCCACCACAGGATCCTGCTCTCGTGATGTTCACATTCACCGCAGGCCCACAACAAAGGGACAGGCTGACCACAGACTGAAACCATCAGCCAAAACATGTCTTCCGTCCCCTTAAGTTGGGCATCTGTCACAGCGATGGATATGACTAACATGTAGACAAGAAGCAGCCTCCGCAAGGTAACTACACTCTCGTGCTTCCGTACCGCTTCCTTCCAAGGCCTTCACAACCCCTGAGCGCAGGAGGCTGAACACAGACTGTCAGCCAATTGCTCTACAACTAAGCTACACCCCTGGTCTCTCCTAAGCCTCTTAATAGTCATTCCTTTTTCCACCGCAAAGGCTGAACATTGTACACTGACCCAGAAAAAAAGAAAAATGTCTAGTGCCCCAAAATAGTACAAGATGTGGTGGGGGCAGGGAAAGAATTATAGCCATCCATTTTCAGGCGTTTAAAAAAAAAAAAGGTCATCTTCCCCACCTTCCCACTTTCTTTGTGTAACTCAGCGAGGACAAAAGGACAATTTTCATGCTTGACAGCAGGCCAGATGGGGTCTCCTTTCAGAACTTTGGGCATAAAGGAAATCTCTCAGGATTACAAAGAAACCCAGATGCAGGCTTGGGTGGCTGAAGGGAGAGCCAGCCCATCTCTGTTTCAAGACCTGGCACTACTGAAAATGCAAACAGGTCAAGTTCAAAAGAGGCCGCTCCTCGGGACTGCCCGGGCAGCCAATGTCTTCTTGGGCTGCACCACTGGAAAGAAGAATCCCATCTTGGGCCATGCTATCAAGAACGATCTCCTCACAGTGTCCCCTATTGAAATGGTTTTCAGAGAGAGGTCTCCATGGGGATTTTCTTGGCTTTGGGGCATTCTTCTGCTTTTAGGCCAAATCCCAGGCAAAAGGGAGCCACGGTCTTGCAATGACACTGCACACGAGATGCAAACAGGAAATAGAGCAGTAGCCAGATGCTGTCTCAAATTCGTTACTCTCTGATTTCATGTGCTTCATCTTTCCTTTTTCTTTTTCTCATTTTACCAACTAGAAAAATGCCCACACGCTGGGAGAGGAAAGTCAATGGTCAGTAGTGAGAATAAATATTCACACAAACCAGCAGACAAGTATCCTAAGGGATGTGGTCACACCAACAACATCAGCACACAAAACGTAAAATGGCATCCTAACTTAGACCGAAAGCAAGAACTACACAAATCCTCTTCCCGGGAACACTATTCACAGCAGCCAAAAAAACCTAAAACAAAACCATGTCCATTAACTGGTTAGTGACTAGAAAGTTCAGTGTGGTCTATGCAAGCGATGGAATATTATTTGATTATAAAAGGGAGCAAAACCTTGACACATGCTACAACTCAGATGAATCTTGAAATCAGTATGATGTATGAAAAGAATGAATATTTGTTTTCTTCTCTTTTTTTGTCCCCTCCCCTCAGGCCAATCTGTGCTCAAGTAGATGTGAAAAGTGACATAGGATGTCTTCCTTGATCATTCTCCATCTTAGCACAAGGTCTCTCAGCAAACCTGTAGCTCAGCCATTTGTCTAGACCGAGTGGGCAGCCAGCTCCAAGGACTCTCCTGTCTCCACCCCCACCCCAGTACTGAGATTACTGACACACGCTCTGCCCTGCTTTTGTGGGTACTAGGGATCCAAACTCGGGTCTTGATGCCTTTGTTGCAAGCATTTTAGCAAGTGAATCATCTCCTCTCAGATGCCAGATCCCTTTGTCATAGATAAACACAGAACTAACTTTTCTCAAGTCCTATCAAGCCTAATAGAGTCCACGGTCACTTAACTTCTATTCTTCTCCACGACACTGACACATCTGGTGTTTGTCATTTGTGGCTATGCATCTGGTACCCACAAGCCTCTATTTTCCCTAAGAGAATTATTCCTTAGACACTCTACCCCCTGCCCTGGTGCTGAGGAAGCCCACAACCTTCCTCTCCAGGAGGGAACATGTGACTCAACTCTGGCCAATCAAAACACTCATCCCTACCGCATCTCCCACCCTGGGCAAAGAGGTGCAGCAGAGCCAATCAGAGCCAGCGCAAGTCACTTGTAGACTCACACAGACTTGGAAGCACAGTTGAGAAGAGGCAAAGGGCCCAGTGCTGAAGTAGGTCACCTTGATGGCACAAGTAGAAGAGAATTCAAGAGACCAACAAAGGCTGAATACAGAAAAGGGCAGCGGTGATGTCATGGGAACCCCTGAACCTTGCAGTACCTGAAGTCAGTCGCTGTGTCTTTCAGTGGGATGGGACGTAAGACCCTCCCCACATACCCTACTTTTAAAACAAGGCTTGTGTCCCCCACTGGCCTGAAACTCTCTGTGCAGCTGAAACCACATACCCTACTTTTAAAACAAGGCTTGTGTCCCCCACTGGCCTGAAACTCTCTGTGCAGCTGAAACTAGCCTTAATTCTCCTGCCTCTGAGTGCTGGGAGTACAAGCCTATGCTACAAGGCACCTGGATAAATCCTGAATAAATTCCCCTTCTTAAGCCAGTTTGAGTTATCAAGTCCACCGTCCTTGCTTTTTTTTTTCTTTCTTTCTTTCTTTGGCTTTTTGAGACATGGTTTCCTGTGTGTAGCTCTGGCTATCCCAGAACTCGCTCTTTAGAGCAGGCTGGCCCTGGAACTCAGAGCAATCTGCCTGCCTCTGCCTCCTGAGTGTTGGGATTAAAAATGTGTGCCACCCCCGCCCAGCTTATTTCAGAGCTTTTACCATCAGACCTTGCGTTGGAAGTTCACATTTAAGCTTTGAGGAAAAATTACTAAACATTTCTTCAGGTTTTAAAAATATATATTGCATACACCGTATCACTTAAATTCATGAGTTAAAACAGAAACAAACATGCCATTTCCTCACCTCACATATAATAACTCTCCAAGGAGGAGTTCAACAAATCACATGTTGCTTCCAACGTCTCCTACAACGTGGGAGCTGCCGAGCAATGAATGGCTCATCTTGGGGGGGGGGGGGAGGAGCTCGTGTGCGCATGCTCCCTTCACTTCCTTACACGACTACCTCTACACAGGCAGGTTAGATACCTTACCCAGGCTGAGATACACAGATGTGAAAATGACCCCCAAACCTCAGTAAGTCAGAGTACCTGGCCAGAGGGTCTGCAAAGGGACGTGGGGAATTGTTTTCAGGCAATGAGAAAGAAGGCATCCTTTGCGATTACGCGCGCCTGCCTTCACGGCCAGGCTATATAACTGGAACAGATTTCACAGCGCAACACACACCCTCTAAGTCTGGCTTTCCCAGCAATGCACCCGAGATCCCTGCACCCTGGCTTAGAAACCATCACACACTAAATCATCTGCTAGAAAACCCCAGGGGCAGCCACCTTGAAAAGAAAGTGCTGTGCAGGGAAAGGAGGAAGGGGCAGTAAGCAGGGAGGACAAAACATTGGCAGTCACACAGCTTCTCTCTTGGGCTTTCTTAAAGACACAGTGTCCATTGGAGTGCAACACTGGCTCGGAGCAGGAAGTGCCAGGGGTGTGCTTTTTCTTCCTGGGTGACTCCGGGCTTGAGTTCATACATGTGATGTCCTTAAGGAACAGAGGGCTGCTGGGTGCAGTGGCACACAGCTGGAATTCCAGGCTTCTGCGGGAAGTTCAAGTTGAAGGCTACCTACTCTGGCACACAAATGAGTTAAGAGACCAGCCTAGGTGACTTGAGACTCTGTCTCAAAAGGGGTAGTGGAGGAGGGGATATAAAGGGAACTAACCAAAATAAACAACTAAAAGAATAAAGAGGAGGGCTGGGAATGTATGTAACTCAGTGGGTGGAGGGCTTGCCTAGCTGCACAAAGTCCTGAATCTCATCTCTAGCCCTGCATACAAAAGCCAGGTACATTAGGATGCATCTTCAATCTTCCTACTTGTAGAGGCAACAGGACCAGTAAGTTCAAGGTCATCCTGGGCTACGGAGTGAGTTCAAAGCCAGCCTGGGCTACATGAGATTTTTGTCTCGAACTAACGAACTAGCTAACTAAATAGAATATAGGGGAAATGTGAGTCAGAAGACGGCTCAGTGGATAAAACACTTGCTGCGACGGCTGGTGACCCGAATAGGACCCGTGGGGCCAGCCTGGTAGACGCAAACAGTCAGCTCCCTAACAAGCTGTCTCTAACCCCCATGCCGCCTGTATCCTGGCATTTGAGGGCTTTCCAGCACATACAGCTGAAAAGAAATAAACCAATGTAATTAAAAGCGGAGATCAGCCTCCGAGTTTGAGGCGTACCAGATATACATTCTCAGTGACACCTCCGTGACCCAGGCAACCTACCGTGAAGACGGAGAACAGCATCCAGGTAGCAATCATGACCTGCCGCCCCTCTGTGACACCCAACCTTGAGAACCAGCTGCTCAGAAAGTTTCACCAGGGTTTCTCTTTCCCCGATCACAGATCAGATGTGAGGTCACAGCGCTCAGGTACAATGGGACGGGGCTTGGGCTTCACACCTGTGCGCTCGTATTGGATGGACACTGCCCCAAGAAACACAGGGAGCGCAACGTGAACCCGCCCAGCTCCTCGGCTTCAAAGGTACAGCTTGGAACCGTGTTGGAGCCTTCAAGGGCGAACGAAAGGGGAGGCGACTGTATTTATTTTTACACACCTACTCACGATCATCTTACGCTTATCAGCCTGATTACGATTTAACAAATGTGGGCTATCCCTTGAATTGAAGAGACTGTAAAGTCCCGAGTAAGCAGGGCGTCTCTTCGTTGTTCTCATTATGCGACCCGCAGCTTGTAAATGGCAGAAAGTGACCTTTAAGACTTGGTTTGCTTCTCGTAAAGCTGCTGGCTCTCCACAATAAGGAAGGGACACTGGACACTGTTTACAGTAAAGAGAAGTGACTCCATTGGTTCCAACAAAGGCACCTCTACAAAGGCTGGGAGAAAACCTGTTCCGCTGAGGTGAGGCAGGGACACAGGAAAGGCGGGGCACCCGGCGCAGAGCCATAGCAACCAAAGAGCAGATGCTCCTGTCAGGAGAGGAGACGAGGATTCTAGCCTCTTGACCCGGCTAGGTCCTAGCTCTGCTGAGAACTACATTTAAAAAGGATTTTTATTTTACATTGCCCTGTTTTCTTTATTTCTCTCTTTCAAGTGAATTGATAGTTAAAGTGTGGGGGGAGGGGAGGATTCTGCTCTTAGCATCAGTTAAATGGCTGCCTGACTCTTTCTAAAGCTAAGGAGCTACCCCCTGACCTTACCTACGATCTTATCTATTGGCCACTGGAGTCCCATAGGATTTTCCTTCTGTTACAATGTCATGGCTTGAAGTCCCCCTCCCGCCCCATTTTTGAGACAAGATCTTACTCTACAGTCCAGGTTGGCCTCTATAATCCTCCTGCCTCAGCCTACAGAGTAGTAGGCATGCACCACCATGCCCTTAGCTTGGAACTGAATGCCTTCCAAAGGCTCACTTGTTGCAAGCTTGGTCCTCAGCCCGTGGTGCTGCGGGAACCGGGACCTGAGGAAAGCCCCTGCTATGGGTAGAAGAAATCACGCGATATGCGCTAGTGGGACCCCAAGCCCAGCTGTCTCATTTTGCCTTCTGCTGCTGTGAAGCGAATAGGCCTCATCTGTCACATGTTCCCACCATGGTGTGCTGCATCCCCACTGTCCCACGGTAACAGGGCCAGGGCCAGAAGGCTACAGTCTAAAAGCTTCTGGAACTGTGATCCAAGTTCATGCCATCTGCTTGGAGCATTTTACCTGCATGTCTTGCAGTATCTCTAAAACCCATTCCCACCCTACTTTTAAAACTCCCACCAGGCCCATCTAGTCTTGGCTTCAGCACCAACTTCAACAGGTAAAACACAGGACAGTAGGCATTCATTTGGCATATATACACATGGTTTTCAACAAATAACCTATTTTCCCTTTATTCTTTTCTTTTTATTGGTGTGGGGGTGAGTGAATGAGTTTTGAGACAGGGTTTTGAGCTAAGTGTGATGGCACACCTTTAACACCTGCGCTCTGGAGTCAGGGACAGGCAGATCTCTGTGAGTTCAAGGCCAATCTGGTCGACAGAGTAAGTTCCAGGACAAAGAGGGCTATATAGAAACCCTGCTTCGAAATCAATCAATCAATAAGAAAGACAGTGTACATAGCCCAACTGTCCTTAAACTTCCCCTACCCACCCTGTGGTGCTAGGAATCAAACCCAGCACTTCACACACACCAGGCAAGGGAAACACACCTGAGTTCAGGGCATAGGAGCAATGACCTCTGCATTCTTTATAGAAGAAACTGGCCAACATGAGCAGTGCCGTGAACTGTGCTGATCTGAAGGAAACAGCGTGTGAAAACTACACATCGCTTCTGAGTCACGTGATCTCTGACACACCGGTGACCGGGCATGAGTGACTGTAAGAGCGTTCACACCATAGAAATTGATCCAGACATGGCCCTCCAACTCTTTTGGGAAGTCACCAGTTCCAGGGAGAGGCAGACTCCAAAACATTAGGCATTGGTTTTGATACTGCAAACTGGGGGCTTATACAGTCCCTATGAGAGCCCCAAATGGGAGTCCTCACCCAGCTGAGGGCGGCCAAGGAAGGTTTCCTCCGGGGAAGCTGAATAAACTGTCCAATGAGGAAGGGCAGAGCGATCTATGCTGAAAAGAATTGTCGGAGCGGTGGTGGTGAGGGGCGTGGGTGAAGAGTGACAAGAATTCTGTGTGAAGTAGGAAGAGTAACAAGAGCAATGGCACGGGGGCCAAAAGGAAGTTTGCAGATAACTGTTGGTACTTTGGCTGCACTTGAGTGATATCTGGGACACCAGAAATAAGGCCAGAGCAATGCAATGGGTGGTGTGTGTGTGTGTGTGTGTGTGTGTGTGTGTGTGTGTGTAAAATCCTAGCATCCTAGCTCCCACAGGCCTTGAATGCCATGGATCTGGTGTTTCGCTCTTTCTGTTCTTAGGGCCTAACCCCTAGACAAACACACTATGTAGGACAGGGATGGAAAGTGCTGCCTGTGCCCAGATGCCGAATGGTGTCAAGGAGGTTCCAGCTGCTGTGGCTGCCAAAGGCAGGCTGACACAGCCGTATCATTTAAACCAACTTTATAAGCTAAGGAGTGCACACTCACACAGGTGCATGCAGGCACATGCGGTGGGGTCACACGCATGATGCTCAAGGGTGTGAAAGCAAGCCTCCATAAAACCAGGACCAGGAATGCCGTGTTGGAAAATTAAATGTCCCAGCATCATTCTCTACAGCTTTGCAAGGAACTGTCTACGTGCATTGGATCAAACACACTTTAGATCCTCAGCAAAAAAAAAATATTTAACACTTGTTCTGTGTTTGACTCTCCTACAGACTATCTCTTCCAAGAATAATAAAAAGTGAGGTTTAAGGCTTAGACCATCAGACGCTTATCACACACCCTCTCACTTCCCAGTCTGACACAACTTTAACTCTTCGTAATTTTCTCTGAAGGCATTCACTATTCTTTTAAAAGTTGATTTTACTTCTTTATTTTATTGTTACTACTTTCCTTTGTTTGTTTTGAAACAGGATCTCTCTATGTAGTCCTGGCTGTTCTGGAACTCCCTCTGCAGACCAGACTGGTCATGAACTCACAGAGATCTTCCTGCCTCTGCCTCCTGAGTGCTGGGGTTAAAGGTGGACGCCTCCTTGTCCAGCTTATTTTTATCATGTGTTTGCATGTGTCTGCGGGTGGGTGTATGCACACGAGTGCAGGTGCCTGCAGAAACCGTAAGAGAGCATCAGATCCCCTGGAGCTGCAGTGAGAGGCCTTGTAAGCAAGCTGACATAGGTGCTGGGACTTGAACCCAGGTCCTCGGAAGAACGGTGACTGTTCTTAGATGCTGATCCATGCTTTCAGTCCCTACTCTTTTCTAAACATGATGTTTGCGTTATATTACTTTCTCTTTCATTAGTTTACACACTATCCATTGGTTTCCCCTTTGCCCTCTCAATATTTATATTTGCTTAAGAACTTTGGATTCGTTATTCTTAAATGTATCTATGGTCACAGTGCGTAAATTTTGTACCCTTGCCCCTGCAGTAGGTATAGTTTTTAATGTTGTATTTTCTGTTTGTTTGTTTTTTCTCTCAAGTGAACACCCATCTCAACTGCTGAGTTTTCCAGATACTTATGCACAGTACCAGAACTCCAGATCTGTGTACCTTCCCAGAAGGACGCTTTTGTTTGTTGTGTTTGTCAGTTTTTCAAGACAGGGTCTCTCTATGTAGCCTCCTGGAACTCACTCTGTAGAACACTGGCCTCGAACTCAGAGGTCCACCTGCCTCTGCCTCCTGAGTGCTGGGATTAAAGGCATATGCCACCAGACTTTCTGGATGGTTAGTGCGTCAGAGAATACATCTTTCTTGCCTTGTCCCAGAGGTCCCTGTCAGGTCATTTTACCCTCTCCCGAGAAGGAAGCCCTGACTTCCCACACACCTGCCTTCTACTTTCTTGGTTCACACACTCATTTTGCTGGAGCACATCCTCCAGCCCCTCTCCCTCTGCCCTTCTCGCATTCCAATTTTAGTGACCGCCTTTATTAAAGTTATATAGACACAGGCCTAGAACAATAATTCTACAGATTTATCATAAGCATATATATTTTTGTGATTACTCAGCTGTTGACATTTACTGACTTTATTGAAGATTTAGTCATTTTTTTTTCTACGTATGCCTTTACAGAATGAGAAAAGCCTTCCCAGTATAACCACATAGAAACTTAGAAGTCTCCGCAGTGAGGTGTCATTAACTCGAGCAGAATCACATGGTAAATTGTTTTGTTTTTAAACTTTCCTGATCATCCTATTTTCTCCAGAGTGAATCACAGTATTTCCTCAGCTTTTGTTTTGTGTTGTTGTTCTGCCCTCCTGGAGATCACACCCAGGCCTCACCCACGCTGTTCCCAGTGCTCCATCACTGAGCTAGCAATATGCACACCGGGCCTTTGAGTCGTATTTGACATCGCCTCACTGACTATTCTAGCTTCCACTGCTCTGATAAATAAGCTGACAGAAAATAACGTAAGAGAGGGAAGAGTTTCCTTGGTTCACAATCCAGATTATAGACCATTCCTGCAGGGAAATCAAGGCAGGAACTCACACAGTCATATCTCCCCCACAGAGAGGAGCAGAGACGAATGGACCCTTGATTGTCTGCCACTCAACTGACTTTCTCTACTCTTAGAGAGTCTAGAATGCTAGCTATAAAACAGTGCCACCCACATTCAGGATCTTCCTGCTTCAATCAACAGTCAAGACAAACTCCCATAGACAGTCCCACAGGCCAACCTAGTCTAGAAAATTCTTCATTAGGACTCTCCTCCCAGCACTTGGCAGAAGTAGGTGTGAATTCAAGGTCAGTTTGGTCTAGGTAGTGAGGCCCAGGCCAGCCAGAGTAACACACTGGGATCTTGTCTTCAGGACAGAAGCACCTTCTCAGGTGATTCTAGGCTGTATCAAGTTGACAAGGACAATCACCCAGCACACCAACTTACCTTTAGCTTCCTGTCATGTCTGCAGATCTCTCTGACATGGACCCATCGGAGGTATTCTGAACACCCATCGAATGAACAAAGCAATACCCGTGTCACACTCAGGAAATGCAACTGTCACTCTGGGGTTCCCCGCCATCACTACCTAGAAGCTTCTGGTCTCTTTTATGCTGCAGCTGTTACTTTCGGTTATCACTTGCCATTTTCCTTCCTACTTTGCTTCCTCGCCAGCTAGAGTTGTTTCCGGAAAACATATACAATTCCACCCTGGTGGCCTTTGACCAAGAGTTTGACTGGGTACAAAACTGTAGCTTCAAAATAAATTGTTGGAAGGCAGAAGGCAGGCGGAGAGGTAAAAAACAACAAACACAATAAAGCATCACTGTCTTAAGCCAGCAGCTTAGAAGGCGGGAAGCCAGCGAGTGTACAGCAAACAGTGCAAACCACTCAGGAAGGTCTGGACTTCCTTCACCCTGACTGCGTCTGCACGTACCCCTTTAGCCTTTTGCCTCAAATTTCGGGACATCCCCTCCCTCCTTGTTCTGTTTACAGTTGTAAATTTAGCCCTGCCCCCCCCCCCCCATAAAAGGTTTCCATAGCTCACTGTAAAGACCAGAGAATCAGAGGGTGTGGCAGTGATTAAAGACAAGCTTCTGGGCCAGAGATCCCAGCTTCTAAACTGGATGGGAACTAAGTGACAGGAAACAGCAAGCCTTCCTGTCCCTTGGGCTGGGTTGCCACCATCCTGTGAGGCCTTGTCTGTGTACAGGAAGAGCGACACTTGGAAAGGGGCTGCAGGCACTATGGCTGCCACACCTTTGCCCTGGCTGTTCTGAGGAAGGGTGACATTCATAGAACACTGCCTCAAGTAGTTATCAGAACCCTGGGCCCTGCCACCGCAGACACTAGAGCGCTCTATTTTAAGACTGCCATCCACTAAGGAAAGTATATTCCAAAAAGAGAAATACATGATTATAGGTAACAGGCAAGCCACGGCGTTAGGCTCACCCTAGTCTTTCCAGAAGTTCTCTTAACACTGTGAGTTCCAAAACATCAACACTCAGCTGCAAGGTGTGAATGTTTTCTTCATTAAAAACAAAACAAAATAGAAACCCTATCTTTGGATCCATTACTTTCACAGTGGAAAACCTTGAATTAATGATTATCTCCCCCTCCATCCCCAATGCTCATTTTCTAGAAGATTCTGGAAAATGAAAGCAGTGAAGGATCTGAAGAACCACTTCCTCCTATTTATTAAAAAGTGCACCATCCTTTCTGTAATAGCCCCAAAGCCATTCCCACGCCGCAACAGGTGGGAACAGCAGCTGTACCCACTCACACCTTAGTCTGAGGAGTTCAACTTTGGCTTAACCAGAAATTAACAATGGGCAGAACATCACAGAGGAAGAATCAGAATCTGCCCAGAACAGCTGGGATTGTAACTCTCCAGTCGACTTGGTGCGATTTAGAAACAAACTGCCAGGCAGAACTGCACCTTCAAGGTCTAGGATAGAGTTAACTGAGGAGGGAAAACCCACTGTGAGCGTGAGCAGCACCGTGCATGTATCAGGTCCTGAGCTAAATACAAAGAGAGAAGAAATGGGGCTGGACACCAGCACACATCTGTCCACTTCTTGATCTAGGAGAGGAGAGAGCGCGGGCGTTTGACGCTGCTTCCCACTGCAGTCACCCTGGGCATCACTCCCTGTCTCTCTTGATTATCCCAAGTAGTTAGAAGGGCATGGGCATTTTCTACAGAATCAGTCACATAGAAGATGAACATCGATGGGATGGAGAGATTTTTGTCTCCACACCCTTAGGAGGACAGAACACACTGGCATCCTGAAAGCCACCTTTTTGCCTGTTTGCATCGCCCACATTGGTCTCCTTATGAGGTGTGGCCTTCAAATGGTAAGTGATTTAAGAGCAGTGATGGCTGACACATGGGCGCCCAGAGAAACCTCATTCAAACCCCAGTGTGGTGGTCAAACTGGATGATGACAAGCTGGGAACAAAGTCTGTTTCGTGCTAGGTGTTTGGGTGGTAGCTTCACCTCAGCCCCTAGTCTCCATATATCCAAAGAGTCTGGAATGTTTGGGTGGAAGTTCCATCCCAAATCCCCTCCCCTGGTAGTTGCCTCAGTCCCGACTCCACCTTCGGAGAAAGTCCACTGAACAATGACCCCTCCCCAGAGATGCTCAAGACAACTCCCACGGAGTATTTCAACAGCACCCTAGAGAACAAACACGTGGTTTCCCAGTCTCCCTTCCCCGGCTCCTCTCTGGGGGACTGGAAAGCCATCTGAGAGCGCTGGTATCCAGTATGCCTGGACTTCTTCTAATTTGGTTTGATTTGGTCTGATTCGATTATTGCGTCGGTGAAGAGGCTTATTGGGGTGCAGAAACTTTTCATAGGAAACCCCAACACACACACACTCACACCTACTTCTCAGCAACAGGGACAGACAGAGGCAGACACACTGTGTAATAACGCTCTCAGAAAATGACAGTGATAACTGGGAATGTGGCTCGAGGGTAGAGGGCCTGCTCTACATGCTTGAAGCCTATAATTCCTGCACTCAGGGGGCAGACACAAGACGATCAGAAGTTCAAAGAGAGTTTGAGGCCAGCCTGGGCTAGGAGAAAAACCCGGAAGTTAGGATCATCTAATACCTTATGTTTTAGCTCTTTTAGGTTTTCAGGTTACACCAGTGTGTGTGTGTGTGTGTGTGTGTGTGTGTGTGTGTGTGTGTGTGTGTATGTGCACGTGCACGTGTGTGTGTTGCTGGGTCTCATGTCTACTGGGCAAGCATTCCATCACGGGCCTACCTCCTCATCCCCCAACATTCTCGTCTGGAGTCTGCACGTCAGAAAGTGACCTTTGTTCCTTCCAGCTGATCCTTGAGCACGTTACTGGGACTTCTAAGGCATTTTATCAGGATTCACAAATGAGAAATATTTCTTGGCACGCTCCTGCAGAATAATTACCAAAGGCGACAGAGTACTGATTTTGAAAACAGGCATCTTTATTCAGCTGGGGTCAATATTTCAAAAGAACTATGCGAGTTTCCTAAAACCAGTGGTCATGTGCACTTGCTATTGTTGGACATGTCTGTAGACAAAACACAGCTAAATGTATTTTGGCCACGGGGCTAGGAGGCCACCACTGTCCAGAGGAATGTGCTGGAAGCAAACAGCCCGTGAACATCCACGTGTTGATTCATGTCAACACGTGACCTTTGAAAGAACGAATGCGTCTTCAGCCACTATTTTAATGATGTGAGTCAAAATTGGTCCATGGGTGAAAGTGAGATGCACTTGAGATGTCATCTTCCTGATTAAAACAAAAGCTGTCCAAATCTGCCCAATAGAGCTCAATTGAAAATTACCCTCTGTGCACGAGAACTGAAATAAAATAACAAACGATAGAAAAAAAATGCTCAAAATACCTGAAAATAATTTTTCATCTACATTTGAGAATACAAACTCTTTCCCAATCTGTTTTCAATGCAAAATAACATGAAAGTTTTTTTTTTTTTAATTTAAATTCCTGGCTGGGCGTGGTGGTAAATGCCTTTAATCCCAGCCACCTCCCACCTCCTAAAATGGAAATTCCTTAGAACTGACTAGCACCAGGTACCAGTCTACAGTCCCGACACTTGGGAGGTTGAGGCAGTAGGATTATCTTGACTTCAAGGCCAGCCTGAAGTAACTCAATTGGTAAAGTGTTTCCCAGCAGGTACTGGTCCCTGAGATCAATCCCTAGCACCTCATATATGAGGCGTGGTGGTGCAAGCCTGTCAACCCAGCACTCTGCTCCAGAAGTGGAGTCAGGAGGGAGTTTAAGGTCATTTTCAGTTCCTTTGTAAGGTTGAGGGCAGCCTGGTCTAGCCAGCAAGTTCCAGGACAACCACGGCTACATGGAGACCCCCACCGGCGCCTAGAAAGATGGTTCAGCAGAAAGTGCTCACAGCTCTTGCAAATGACGTGGATTCAGTTCCCAGCATCCACATCGGGTGGCTTACAACTACCTACAACTCCAGTTCTAGGGGACCCAGCAGCCTTTGGCCCCCATAAACACCTGCATGGACATACATGGACTACATAAACAAATGCAGGCACATAAACATGCATACAAATTAAAGTAAGAAGTAAAGCTTTTAAAAATAAATTCCTGGGGCTGGAGAGATGGCTCAGTGATTGGGGGCACTGACTGCTCTTCCAGAGGACCTGGGTTCAATTCCCAGCACCCATATGGCAGCTCACAACAGGCTGTAACTCCATTTTAAGGCGATCCAACTTCCTCACACAGATATACATGCAGGCAAAACACCAATGCACATAAATCTTTAATAAAAAGTCCTTTCATTAAATACAACAATTATTTTTTTAAACAGAAACATACATAAATAACTTCAGAATGGTTCTTCATAAAAGAGACACTCAGAAGTTCTCACGTATTAAGTATGCAGTAACCAAGTGTCTGGCACCAATGGGCCCAAGTAGCCCCCTGCTCCTTGAGCACCAAGGGTTGATAACCACAGCCCAGCCCACGGGCCCAGCCACTCGCTGGCTCCAGTAAATACAGTTCTACTGAAGTACAGCTAAGCCTGCTCATTTACGCTGTCTGAGGGCAAGGCTGTGTTCAACGGCAAAGCACAAGTGTCTCCAGACACCGCACTGCCCACAGAACCCAAAATACGCACAAACTGGCCCTCTGCAGACGGCCAACCCGAAATCTGCCTGAATCCAGCCTCGACTGGAGGAGAACCGGGCAGGGCTGGCTCAACACTGATCCAAGGAGCTTTGGACTCCGCACCAGGAGTTTATGAAACAGGAAGCCAGTATCAAAAAAGGAAGAGCCCCACCCCAAGTGTCAGAGACTAGAAGCTTCTGTCCAGCCTCCCCAGTCACGTGACAGACAGCGCAAGGTCGGCAGGTTGCTCTTGGCCTCTCTGGGGCTACTGACCTGTTAAGGGAGAGTATTGATATCCATGTGACCCGCCTTCCTCAGTAGAGAGGGAAGTAGCCTGTGAAAACACAGCCCGGGGCGGGGCAGGGGAGGGCGGGGAGGAGATGGGGCGGGCCGGTGCGGAGGAGATGGGGCGGGCCGGTGCGGACAGCTCAGAAGCCACAGAGTGTACGATCTCCAAGTGCCAACCAAGCACCAGCTGCTTTCTGTGTGTGTCCCTTCATCCTATCTGCACACCCACTCCCTTACAGGGTTGTCAATGGTGAACCCCTTTCACAGACAAAGGAATGAAGGCTCTGAGAAGTCAGGGGCTTTACCCACTGTCACACAGCAGTGAAAGATGAGTTAAGCTGAGTCTCAAACTCAAGACTGTCCCGAGTCTCCAAATTCTCACTTGTTGTATGGCAGCTGCCAACTCTGCCCAGCTCTGAAAAGGATGACCGGAACTATCCCAAGACAGATGCTGAGCCTGAGACCGATACTGAGGTGGTATCTGTGGGACAACAGCCTCCCTTACACATATACTACAGGTTATGAATGGCCCATAAACTACAATGAAAGTCTATGTAGGGAGGTGAAAAAGAGCCCAGAATCAACAACAACCTCAAGAGATGCTAGGACCAATTCACATGAATAAATAGCCCACAAAGTGTGGCTTGAAACAGGCATGATGGCACACACTTCTAATTCCAACAGTTAAGAGGCTGAGGCAGGAGGATTGCTGTGAGTTGAGGTTAGTTTGGGATAGGTAACAAAATTCTTTCTCAATAAAACAAACTTTAAGCCGGGCGGTGGTGGTGCACACCTTTAATCCCAGCACTTGGGAGGCAGAGGCAGGAGGATCTCTGTGAGTTCGAGGCCAGACTGGTCTAGAAAAGCTAGTTCCAGGGCAGGAACCAAAAGGTACGGAGAAACCCTGTCTCAAAAATCCAAATAAATAAATATATAAATAAATAAATAAAACTTTGGGGTCTGGAGAGAGGGCTCAGTGGCTAAGAGCACCCTTACACTCCAGCTCCAGGGACCTTGATTCCCCCATTTCCTTCAGGACAGTGAACCCATTGCACATACCCCCAGATATGATTTAGACCCACACATATAATTAGGAATAAAATTAAGGGGCTGGAGAGATGGCACAGTGGTTACGAGGCCTAGCCATTCTTACCGAGGACCAGAGTTCAATTCCCAACACCCACGTGCTAACTCACAACTATCTATGACAGTTTCAGGGGATCCAGCGTTCTCTTCTGTCCTCCTCAGGCACTGGATATGCAGGTGCACATATTCAGGCCCCCGACCTCCACCCATGTAGGACAACACATGTACACCCCACAGTAATTAAATAAATAAAAACTTAAAAAGCAAGCTACTAGATCACCCCAGCATAAACTATCTAACTAAAATCCAGTGGAATATTATGTAGTCACTTAAAGAACACACACAGGGGGCTGGAGAGATGGCTCAGAGGTTAAGAGCACTGGCTGCTCTTCCAGAGGTCCTGAGTTCAATTCCCAGCAACCATATGATGGCTCAAAACCATCTGTAATTCGATCTGGTTCCCTCTTCTGGCATGCAGACAGAACACTGTATACATAATAAATTAATTAATTAAAAAAAAGAACACACACATACACAAGCCCAAACTAAATAAACAAACACACGGCTGTCATTTTTAAAAAGAGCCCATACCCAGCACGACAAACAGCAGCTTAAGAAAGGGAGCCATCTTTAAGTCTAGAGCCTTGCAGTGCCAACAACTGGCAGAGACTGGATTTTCTTTTCATTATGTTTGCACTGTTTTTGTTACTGTTACTTTTACTTTGTTTAGAACACCGAGTTTTACTCTACAGCCTAGGCTGACTTCAGACTTAGGATCCTCCTGCCTCGGCGCCTCGAGTCCTAGACTGCAGGCCTATGATACCATGCCTAGCATTTTTACCGTTTCTTTTTTAATCTCCCTTGGATAATGGGCAAGTGGTGTTTTCATAGTCACGAAGGAATGGCTCACATAAACATCTGAGTCAGGCTGCAGACACTTCTAGGTTCCAGCCTGATGCTTCACACCCGTGGAATGTGCAGAGAAGACATCTAATATGAGCACACTGAATTCTGTTTGCGGTAGTAACATCACATAGTTCATTTTACAACACAGAAGAGCAGGGCTGGATGGGTGTGTGACAGGGCTGACCCCCAAACCTTCTGCCAGTGTCTTCCCAAGAGGATCCACTGACAGCATAGCTTTGGGGTTCTCAGGAGAATGTTGTATTTCTTATAATAATATTTTTTCTTTACCTATTTACAATTCGAAAACTGAGAACATTACCAGGGTGTAGCTCAACTGACGGTGTCTTTACCTAGCGTGAAATGAAGGCCTGGGTTCGATCCCCAGGGACTCATAAACCAAGGTGGGGTGATTATACACACCTGGAGTTCCATCCCAGCACTAAGGAAGCAGAGGCAGGAGGATCATAAATTCAAAGTCATCCGTGGCTACACAGTAGTCAGCCTGGCATATATGAGACCCTCTCAATAGATTGATTTTAAAATTAGAATCAATATATGGCATGTATATAATATTTTTCTGAGTCCACTGTCGAGTCCATTGTTTTGACTCCGTGAATTTTCCTAAAAAACAAAGCCAGCCTCAACCTTCATCAGATTCTAGTTCTTGAATCCCAGACCCCACACAAGATGGTCCAATTCAGGGTCCAGAGTTCCGTTTAGGTCTCATATCATTAACCTCTTCCAATCTGGAACACCACATTGATTTTCAATTACTGCTCACGACTTTTGAACATCACAGACCAGCTATTTCATTGAGAAACCCCAAGTTCAAGATAATATAATATAAAATACAGAAAATCTTACAAGTGGGGTTGGAAAGATAACTCAACAGGTAAGAACACTTATTGGTCTTCCAGAGAACCCAAGTTTATTTCCTAGCGCCTACGCTGGGAAGTTCATAACTGTAACTCCAGTTCCAGAAGATTCTTTTGACTTTTGAGTACAATGTATTCGTGTGTGTGTGCGCGCGCGCGTGCGCGCACACACACATGCACTCAAAAATAAAAAAATAAGTTTGGCAAGATGGCTCAGTGGTTACAGGAATTACCTGTTCTTCCAAAAGAGCCAGATTCAACTCCTATCGCTCATATTGCAGCTCACAACTGTCTATAATTCTAGTTCTAGGGGACTTGACACCATGGCAAAATATCAATATACGTTAAACAAAAATAAATAAATTTTTTTAAAAAACAAGCAAACAAACTAGATTCACCCTACCCGGCAATTGGATACCTACAAAGCGATCTAAAAAGTGTCATAGGCCCATATCTCAAAGTCGTATCATCAGGCCAGGAGTTACAGTGCACAGGTCTCAGTTCGGAGGACTTCCCCATAGGAGAGCAGTCTGCTGTCTTCTTTACTGAAGCATTCCTTTCCTGAAGTCTGTATTTCACAGGAGACAGAGCCAGCGATGACGCACTGACACACTGGCGCTCCAAGCACCATGGGTTCAGATGGACTCACAGATGAGAGAGGCCTCGGGGCCGAGTGCTGAAGGCTCCCTGTGCTTTGGAATGCATGATGAGGTCATCATAAGAGCAAGAAAGAGCTGATTGTAATTTTCCTTTCTTGTACCTGGCAAGCCCAAAAGTAGAGACCTCGCCTTAGGAAACACTCTACAGTGGGTCTAGATGCTGGGGGAAACGTCTAGAAATGAGAGTAGTGTCTCTTTCCTTTGAGTCCACACCACTGATTTCTATTTTCTAGTAGAGATTCACCTCAGAGAATCAAAATGGAGTTGGCGTTGCAGAGTTAAGCCAGGAAGGAAGGAAAGGTCATCTGAGGTACCACATTAGATTGAGGAAGCCTAATGCAGAATTTAGGAGGAGAGCCAGCTTGGGGGGTTGATAACCGGGAGGTAAGCAGAGGTCACAGGGAAGCGGAATTAACGAACCCGAGGGCAGTTGGAGAACGGAGCTATCTGGCATTTATTTGAAGCTTGGTTCTATTGGAAGGCCTTCACTCACAGGGACAGATTGTGCCTCCAAGTAGCTCACACACTGATGGAGCATTTTTACCCCTAAGCAGGACAGTCTCATCCTAGGATCAGCTTCAAATCCCACTCGATCCAAGGTCCCCTCTAGCTCCATCCTTCCAACAAAGCCTTACTCTTCAAGATGCCAGAAGAAAAGACAAGCTATTCCTCTTAGTTCCATCTTCAGCTTCTTTTCCTTTTCCACAAATGATACCATCGGCTAACTCTATTACCACTTGATTCTAGAAAGATCTAAATTTAATAGCGGTCCTCTGCCAGAGACCTCTGAGATCAGTGACAAGAGGTGTGTTGTTGCAGTGAGCCCCTCTTTGATGCTGTCAGCCAGCCCATGGAGACCATCCCATTGTTTCTCTTCGGTGCCAGCCTGGCTGTGAGATGCTGTTTACGAGAAGCAAGAGTTGACTTGGTAAATTCCTAGAGCATAATGTAAATGCCAGATCTTGAAAGGGTGCTGTGGAGTCCTGCCCTGGCAGAGCAGGAAGGGAAAAAAGAGGATGGATAGGGAAGGGAGCCAGGAGGCGTCAAACACAAGGTTGGAGGGGAAAGAATCGGTTTCCTTGTCCTTGCTGGACGCTACAACATCCTCTAGGTCTCTGAGAAACTCACTAAAGGAAACTGGTCAGAAACACTGCAATCTGTCTACACTAAGTCGTGTTTCTTAATATGGCAATCTGTGCTGGTCAGGTTTTTGGTCAACTCGTTACATGCTAGAGCCACCTAGGAAGAGGGAAGAGATGAGGAAATGCCTCCATCAGAGGCCCGTAGGCTAGTCTGTTGGGGAATTTTCTTGGCGAACGATTACTGGGAGAGGACTCAGCTTACTGTGGAAGGACCATCCTTGGGCTGGTGGTCCCAGGTTCTGTAAGAAAGCAGGCTGAGCAAGCCGTGAGGGGCCAGCCAGTAAGCAGCTCTCCCCCATACATCAGCTCCTGCCTGTAGGTCTTCCCTTGACTTCCCTCGGTGATACTGGGTCATGATCTTCAGGACAGCAAAGCTAACAGGGACAGAGTCTGAATGCTATGCCCCACCCTGTCCAGGTTATAACATTGCTGAGAGTCACCCCGGCCCTACCGCACAGAGGCAGAGGAATCTATTCTCTCAATTTTTCCATTTCTTCAATTTCCTGCCTTTGTCTAGATTTCAATACCAATAAGATGCCTAGTGCTAAAATTATGCAGGCAAGTAAAACAGACGGCATACACTTTTGGTTTTCCTGAAACAAGAAAGACCTCAAAAATGTACATGGCGAGGTGGGTGTCTTCACTTGGTACGTGAAAGTAGAGTGGGTGAGGTTTTACCTAAGGTTTGCTTCCCTCTTCTCCTTTCAAAATACAACAAACAAAAGGCTGAGCCAGAGTCAGGCAGGTAGCACAGAGCTGAAGTCCCAGCACTGGGAGATGGAACCAGAAGGACCAGAAATTCAAGGTCACAACAAGTTCAAGGCCAGTCTAGGACTCAAAGAGACCTTATTTAAAATAATAATAATAATAATGAAGGGAGGTGAGATGGTTCTTAGGTAAAGGTACTTCCATGTACTGCCAAGCCTGATGACCTAAGTTCAACCCCTGAGACCCACATTGTGGAAAGAACTGACTCTTGTAAATTGTCCCCTGACTCTGAGAGAGAGAGGGAGGGAGGGAGAGAGAGAGCGAGAGAGAGAGAGAGAGAGAGAGAGAGAGAGAGAGAGAGAGAGAGAGAGGAAGAGAGAGAGAGAGAGAGAGAGAGAGAGAGAGAGCAAGCACTGTTTGCCACCCCCACCCAGCTGTGGTGACCCAGTTGTGCGTGTCTTAGTCTTCTTATCTGCAAAAAATGAACGGATTCGACCAAAAAATTGATAAGAACTTTCTTTCCATTTTCTAAAATTTTAATGACAATTATTCAAAAATTTGTCCTTGTTCCTTGGGGACTGTCCAAACAGCTGCTGCCTACTGGGTTGTGAAGTCTAGGATGGGAAGACTCTCCTGACTTTGAGGGTCTGGATCCTTCTGGAATTTTGATGGAGCGTATGTGACCTTGAACCACTTACACCTTTCTCATCTTTCTTTCTTTTTTCTTTCTTTCTTTTTGCTTTTTTGAGACAGGATAGCTCACCCTTCAGACTGGTCTTGAATTCCCTACGTAGCAAGGCTAGCCTTAAACTCCTTAGCCTCCCCTGTCTACACCTCAAGAGCTGGGACCACTGGTGTGAGTCTCTGCTGGCAGCTCTGGCCAAGGTCACCATCAATTCAGCCCCTTTCAGGGAGCTGGCCATGCTGAGGTGAATGACAGGGTTCCCACAATTGGCTCCATGCTGGGCCGTCCATCACTCTGCTGTCCACCAGCACTTGCTTCCCTCCGTGCAGTGTGCCAGGATCCCCACTGGGCGGGGATGCTGCCAACCCCTTCCTCTCCAGGTGCAGGGTTATTTAGCTAGCAGCCACGCACAATGACTCAGGGCAATAAATTCTTGATCTACTCAAATGACAATAAAAAACTATAAATAATCACTTGATTATGACTTATCCAAAGGAAAACGGTCATAAGCCCTCTAAGTCATGCTTGCCTCCCTCCTGATAAACTAGACCACATGGAAACTGAAGCATGTGGGCCCATATCAGGACTTAATCGGTGGCAGCCTTATCTCTAGCATATTATTTTTGTCTGCAAGGTTCTGCAATCAGGTGGCCCCTAGGAGACCATCTTTTCCTCCACAGTTCATCCATATCTCAGCAATAGAGTGAAACAGCCCGTGAAAAGGCTTGTGTCACCATCTAATCATGGAGTGAACAGGAAGACAGCTAAAGAAAGGCTCTGCTCCAATCCCAGCACTTGGGAGGCAAAGGCAGGTGGATCTCTGTGAGTTCGAGGCCAGCCTGGTCTATGAGAGCTAGTTCCAGGACAGGCTCTAAAGCTACAGAGAAAACCCTGTCTCGAAAAAATAACAAAAAACAAAAACAAAAAAAAAAGAAGAAGAAAGGTTCTGCTCTATCAAAAATGTGGACGAAGACATTGACAAGATGGCTCTGTCAGTAATGGCACCTGTCACCAAGCCTGATGAACCAAGTACGACCCCTGGAACCCATGAAGTGACACCCCTGGGTGAAGCTGAGACTAGCGTATTTCTTCCCTCTCACGAGAGCAGCTAACAGCTTGGCCTCTGTCGGGGTGGAGGAGGAATTCCTTGTTCACACCCTCCCCTCTCAGGTGCCTTTTTAAAGAGGATTGTGTACGAAGCCTTTTAATGTCTCTCATTTGGGCTGTTCCTCCTCTGGACTGATAAGGGACTTCATTGCCTTGAAGTGGGAAACACCCACCCAACAGACAAACACGAATAGAGTAAGGAATGTTCTAGAGCAGCAGTTCTCAACCCGTGGGTCGTGACCCTCTATCTCCAAAAAAAATATTTACATTACAATTCGTAACAGTAGCAAAATTACAGTTATAAAGTGACAACGGAAGTAACTTTATGATTGGGGTCCCTGCAATGTGAAGAACCGTATTCAGGGTCACAGCATCAGCAAGGCTGAGAACCACTGCTCTAGAGGATGCTGTACCCCAAATACACAGTCTAGAACACCCTGGGGAGCTCTTCAATAGAAAAATATTCATCAATTCTACTCATTTTCCTTTAGCTGTAGTTTTTATTTATTTATTTTCAAATATTTATTTATTATGTATACAATATTCTGTCTGTGTGTATGCCTGCAGGCCAGAAGAGGGCACCAGACCTCATTACAGATGGTTGTGAGCCACCATGTGGTTGCTGGGAATTGAACTCAGGACCTTTGGAAGAGCAGGCAATGCTCTTAACCGCTGAGCCATCTCGCCAGCCCAAAGCCTTTCTTGTGACACAGGGTGTAGCTGTTAAGGATGTTTAGTTTAGGGGTGGAGCATGTGTGTTGCCAATTTTAATCCCATACTAAAATGACTATCAGTGTTATTATTACTAAAACAATGAGACTATCTTGTTATCTGGGATTAAAATAATCCACATATGAAGCTTTAACTGAGAGAACTGCCCTGAACTGTCACTCCAAGGAGACTGGGCCCTGGCATTGGCTCTCCCCACTCTGCCTGAAGCTAACTCTTCAGTTAGAAGCACTGAGCTAACACACTGAGAAATGGCCGTTTTCCTTCCTTCTCCTCTACCTTCCCAATGATAAGAAAGTCAGGCTCTGCGTGCTTTCATTATCGCTATCTGGTAAACCAGTTATTATCTTGTCTCTGTACATGATAATGAGGCTCACAAACAGGATGCTGAACTGAAACCACTGACACAGAGGGATAGAGACCAAGAACACTTGAAAACTGGCAGCAAAAACTGGGTGTGGCGGCACACACTTTTAACGCAGGCACTAAAGAGGCAGAGGCAGATGGATCTCTATGTGTCTGAGGTCAGCCTGGTCTGCAGTGTGAATTCCAGGACTATGTAGAGAGACCCAGCCTCAGAAGAAGGAGAAGGAGAAGGAGAAGGAGAAGGAGAAGGAGAAGGAGAAGGAGAAGGAGAAGGAGAAGGAGAAGGAGAAGGAGAAGAAGAAGAAGAAGAAGAAGAAGAAGAAGAAGAAGAAGAAGAAGAAGAAGAAGAAGAAGAAGAAGAGAAAAAAAGGAATGAAGAAAGATGGCAGAGAATAGAGATGTTCACAAAAAGACAGCCAGACTGATGTTCTGTAGACAGTATTCCGTTCTCTTCCTTCTGATTCTCAGGACTTACTGCATATCAGGTCGTCTATTAAACTCTGTGCCCGTTTACTCCTAGCTGTGAGCTAAGTACCATTCTCCAAGCTGGTGAGGACACTGAGCTTACTCACCAAGGCTTAGTGTGCTTGAGCTGACAAAGAGAATGACAAAGCCAGGATGTGAAGTCGGCTGTGTTCGTTCAACTCTCTACTCTCAGGAACAACCCTTCACCTGCCACAGAGGCCCACAAGGCCACCTAATCAACCTGCACTGCTCCTTCTGTGAGCCCTTGAGCAGGAAGCTCGCTTCACACACCTTTCAATTTGCATCTTTCTTGAAGGTTAAACCCCTTCAGGGTGGAGATGGAGAAGGAGAATTCTTCCTGTCTCCTGGGGACCTTAGGAATGGAATGTGCTTCTCCAAAGCAAGAGCAACAAGATAAACCCACGTGGTCATGGAAAGATGGGTGGATTTTAAAAGTTGGCTAGTACATATCGTGAACTATTATATTACTTCATTATATTTTTTTGTCTTGGAATTACAACACACATGTATTCGGTTTTAAAAGGAGTAAAAGAGCTTGGGTGTGGTGGCACACACCTGCAACCCCAGCACTTGGGAGGTGGAAGCAGGAGGATTAACCCAAGACCAGCCCTGACTGAGAAGGTATCTCAAAATACTGAGAGAGAGAGAGAGAGACAGAGACAGAGACAGAGACAGAGAGAGACAGAGACAGAGAGAGAGAAAGAGAGGGGGAGGGAGGGAGGGAGGGAGGGAGGGAGGGAGGGAGAGAGAGAGAGAGAGAGAGAGAGAGAGAGAGAGAGAGAGAGAGGAAAATGCTTTTCTGAACCACGCATTCATAGGCTTTCAGGCAAAAGTCCACTGCTGTCATGGATACCAGAAAACTGGCTCTCTAACGGAAAGTCATTCTGCTGACGTGACACCAAAAGCTTTCTAACAGGGACAAGCCATGCAAGGCTGCTAGTGCTGTGTGCCACATGAAGAAACTCATGCATCAGTCTCAGGATACTCCGTTTCCAGCTCAGGAAACATCCAAGACTAAGAAAGTATCTTCAAGACTGTGGTGGGCTCCCCAGAAGTGTGGGAATGGGGGTGCTGTCCCAGTCCCCGCACAGAATTCAACTCATATCCTCCTACCCATCCAGCAGCCAAACACACAGCTCTGATGGCCCAGCCTGTGGAGGTCGGAGACTGGATCCCCCGGGAGCTGGAATTTCAGGCAATGGTGAGCTGCCCAAGACACTAGGAACGGAACTCAGTCCTCTTAGCCACCAAGTCTCCGGCCCCACTGGGTATTCGCTAACTGAATGGAGGGAGCATTTGGACCCGCAAACACTCTGAGCGACCCCACTCTTGAGTATGTCTTGCTGACTGTGCTGTCCCACCTCCAGGGAGGACAGGTGTGTCACCATTCCAGGGAGTCCAGCTGGCTCTTCTTCTCTAGGTTTCACACATCACTTTTTCACGAGCCCTTGTTCAAACCACAACCAACACTTTTTCAACTTCTTTGATTTTCTCATCCTCACTCCTTTGGTGGGCAGCTGTGGTACTCACTGCTTGCTTCTGGATGGGGCATTGAGTAACTAAAGCCCTTCCTGTGGTGGCACATGTCTTTTGTTAAACTAAAGAGTAAAGCCATCAACACGACGAAACCAGGTGTTCTAGAAAGAGCCCTGGCTGCCTTCACCCACGGGTGTTTTGAACAGTTCTTTAGAAGCTCCTAAGAATGTGAACAGACTTCAGGGACTCTCTCTGCTCCAGGTTCCCACACTTACCCAGGGTTCCCAGAGCCTCAAACTTGACCTCACAGGACACAGAGCAATGCCCACAGCTATTATGGGCTGGATTATACATCTTTTTTTTAAAAAAAAAAAATATATATTTATTTATTATGTATACAACTTTCTGCCTCCATGTATACCCAAACGCCAGAGGAGGGCGCCAGATCTCATTACAGATGGTTTGGAGCCACCATGTGGTTGCTGGGACTTGAACTCAGGACCTCTGGAAGAGCAGACGGCGCTCTTAACCACTGAGCCATCTGTCCAGCCCTACATTATACATCTTCTCTCACCCTCAAATCTTCTGTTGAAATCCAAATGTGAGGAGTTCACACTTTGAGGTGATGAGGTCTTCAGGATGCACCCTTGTTCACTATGACTGCTTTTCTTATGAAGAGACACTCCCGACACAGAGACTGGGTATGGGTAGCCATACTAAACTAGTAGAATAGGCACTGGAAACCACAGGCAAATCCAGGAAGGGTGCCAGGTGTGGTGGTGCATACCTTTAATCCCAGCACTCAGGAGGCAGAGACAGGCGGATCTCTGTGGGTTCAAGGCCAGCCTGGTCTACAAGAGCTAGTTCCAGGACAGGCTCCAAAGCCAGAGAAACCCTGTCTCGAAAAACCAAAAAAGAAAATAATTTGGAGCTTAATTTTCTTCTTGTTGTTTTCTGAAACAAGATCTCTTATAGCATAGGCTGGCTTTGAACTCACTGTGAAACCAAAGATGGTCTTGAATTTCAGAGTCTCTTGTCTATAATCGCATATGCTAGAATTATAGGTACCCACACCTGTTTTATGTAATGTTGGAGACTGAACCCAGGGCTTTGTGGATGCTAGTTACACACTGTTAGTGAACTAATCTACATTCTCAGCCCCCAGTGCTCAATAAAGTCATTCTTGGGGTGCTGGATGCCTTGCCTATACTCCGTGTGTACTCAACCATAGACCTATGGAATTAAAGGTGTGTGCCACCACCGCCTGGCCCAAATTATTTTCTTAAGACAATTGCTAAGACTCAGTTGGAGGAGGCAAGCCTTTCCTTTGATGATCTAGCATCCTGCACAGCATCCTCTCATGGTCCATGGTCTACCAAAATGACTCCTGGCTTTCTTCACTTAGGGCCCTTCAGAGCAGATCATCTGGGAAACCACAGGCCTCCCTGCCTTGAGAAGCCACATTCCACTCTGATCTGAGGCTCAGAGTTCTGGCTCCTGAGTCCAAATGCTGGAGCTGACTGTTCTGCAGCCAGCTGAGTGCTGCCCATGACCACTTCTCCAGCCAACGGCCCTGCCTCTCATTTGCAAGGGAGATGAACAGCGTGGAAAAGAAACAGCACAGAATTCTCCAAGGGCTTTCTTTTCCTTGGGATGACCCCATGATAAATTCGGTTTGCTTGCAAAGCCCGATTGAAAAGTAGCAGGATGGGATTCCTCTACCAGTAAAGGCAGAAGGACGTGAGACTGGGGGGGGGGGGGGATGGAGTAAAACAAGAAAGCAGGTAAAGGTAGCTGCAACTAGAGAACTAACAGCTGGGATTGCCAACTACAGATGTAAAGCAGAGGCTACAGATGTAAAGCAGAGGCAGAGCATTTGCCTAGCACGCTGGAGGCCCTGTAGATTAACAGTGGTTCTTTAATGAATATAATACCACAAAACACTGGAGGGAAGGCCCCAACATTCAGGGTGTTGGCTCAATCCAGGTCTCGATTCAGGTTCAAAAGAAGGAAAGAAGGAAGCAAAGGAGACAGACGAAAGGGTGCACAGCATCTAACGAGAAGGTGGGAAGAGAAGAAAGGAGCACAGCATCTAAGGAGAGGGAGGGAAGGAGGAGAGTTCGGCAGTGATACCCATGAGATCAACATGCTCCAAAGGAGAAAAGCAGCAGCCAGGATCCTGGGGCTGCAAGTCCACTTCTGCCCCCACTCCCCAGCCTCCAGGTGGCACAGCTGGCCTAGCACAACCAGCTTGGGTACTGAAAGCGAAAACTCACTCCTGGGCAAGTCTCAGGCGTGAGATAAGGAAACAGAGCAGGTACTGACTGGTGGCAAACAGGACCGGGTCGGCTGTCATCCAGCGGTAGCCTCATCGCGGTCCCTTGTTTAGAAGTCCACTCAGTATCTCCTGTGCACGAAAGCTTGTGACTTTAGGAGTGCTGTTAGCATCACGGGTGTTTCTGATCCGTGGCTTTCTTGCTCAAGTCCCAGGAATATGATCACAGCTGCATATGGCAGAGCAAACTACAGCATCTAAGATGCATTGGCCAGGCATAAGGCGATCAGCAATCAGACTAAGGTTCCTTTCTTGTTTTTGTTTTTTTTTTTCTTAATGATTTACTTATTTATATTTTATGTGCATTCATGTTTTGCCTGCATGTCTGTCTGTGTGAGGGTGTCAGATTCCCTGGAACTGAAGTTACAGTTGTGAGTTGCCATGTGGGTGCTCTGGAATTGAACCTGGGTCCTCTTGACTGCTGGAGCCAGTTCTCCAGCCTCTTTTTTTTTTTTCTTATTTTTTAAAGGGAGTGACAAATTTGCTTTCTTAAACACTTTATTTAGTCCGGTACTTGTTTTGAGGCAGGCTCTCTCTCTAGAGCCCCAGCTGTCACGGAACTACAGAGATCCACCTGCCTCTGTCTTCTGCGTACTGGTTATTTAATTGTTAAATAGTCTTAGGTAGCTAAGTTGGCTCATATTCAGTATGTAATCAAAGATGACCTTAAACAGCTGATCCTCGTGCCTCCGATTCCAGAGTTCTGGGATTACAGACCCATACACCTACTCTTAAGAAATCAAACCCAAGGTTTTATGAATGCCAGGCAAGACTCTACCGACTGGGCAATACAACTAAATTCTGTAAGAAATCAACTCAAGATTTCATGAATGCTAAGCAAGCCTCTACTGACTGAGCAACATCTCAGCTCTTAAGACCCTTTTTATGTTTTTTTGTTCCTTTCATTTTTTGAGTTAGGGTCACAGTTATAGTTCTAGGTGACCTGAAACTTGCTATGTAGACCAGGCTGGCTTTGAACTCACAGAGATCCACCTGTCTCTGTCTCTATTTTAAATATTACTTTTATTTTAATTATGTATAAGTATGTGTAGGTATATACACCTAGTGAAGGCACCTCAGAGATTAGAAGAGGGCCTTGAAGCCTCTGGAGCTGGAGTTCCAGGCAGTTGTGAGCTGCCCACCATGGGTGCTAAGAATCAAATTTGGGTCTTCTGCAAGAGTGACGAGCTCTCAACCAACCCCAAGGTAAAAGTTTCTTAACGGAGTCCTTATTGACAGGTGGAACAGGGTAATTCTCTGTTGGGGTGAGGAGGCTGTCTGTCTGTCGGTGACTGGTGAGGCAGTCTGTCTGGTGATTAGGTGAAGAGGCTGTCTGTCCGTGATTGGGTGAGGAGGCTGTCTGTTTGGTGCCCTGCAGGATGCTTAACTGTATCTTGGTCTGTATCCACTCTCCCACCCTCACTAAGATAGGCTCATCTTTCCGTTCCAGTCTCCTAACTCCAGTCCTAAAGTGTGGACAGTTTTCATGCCCAGCCTACTTCCAAATCAGAAGGAGCAGAACTTCCTTGCATATAAATCCTTGGAAATTTTGTCAAAATGCAGACTGTGACTCAATAGATCTGAGACAGGGGTGGGGCTCTCTCCTCCCTCTCCTTAGTTTCATAGAAAATCTGCCTCTGGGTGTTGAGTTTGTAAGTATAAGCAAAACATATCATTTCCTATCAAAACTCACTAAAATCGTTGAACTTCATACTTACATTGAGCAATTATATTACATTTGAAACTACCAGTGGCTGGCACAGATTATCTATCCAATCATCTAAGCACACTGGTGACTCCCGTGTTTTTCCGCCATCCTAGGAGCTGACTGGAGCCGCAGCATCAGGTCCACCAGCCCCGGAACAGTGTAAATTAAAGCCTGGAACTAGACATCAAACCTTTGGTCTTGAGGAGTTAATTTCCAGCAGTGCTCCTGTTTCAACTATGAAAAATCTCTTAACCCCACCTCCATCCAAATTCAATTTCATCTTTATCTAAACTTCTCATTACCCTAGTAAGCACAGGTCACTAATAACTGTGATAGAAATCTGGGCCATGGGTATTTTAGGAGCCCACTAATTTTCATTTAAAAATATGTGGTTGGTTACTTTTTTCTTTTCTTTTTGAGACAGGGTCTCGCTATGTCTTCTTGAGTAACCTAGTGGTCAGGCTGGCCTCAGACTCATAGAGAGCGACCAACATCTGAATGCTGGCATTAAAGGCATGCCCTCCTTCCTTTAAGAGAGGGCTCATTCTGTAGGTCAGGCTGACCTGGAACTCAAAGTTCTTTGGCAATCCTCTTGTTTCTGCTATACTGAGATTATAGGCCTGAGCTATGTGCCCTACAGGCCCCTGAATCTATGAGGACAAAATCTACACAGCATCAACAGTAACTAGACTGGTTACAGTGCTAGTGTGTTAGCTCTATAATAAAATATTGACTGTTTGAGAAATAGAGTAACCAGCAGGGTCATGTTCCCCTCATTTGATCAGTAAGTTAAGACAACCTGCTTCACCTTACTGGCTGGAGATCCTCTGGCTATCGGGTCAGAACAAACCACTTATGAAAGTTAGATGAATTCTAACAACACTACGCCGCCCTGGGCAGGCAGCAAGCAATGCTAACTATCATGCCAGAGCTATGAGATAATGGGGATTTCAAAATGTTTGTCCTAACTCAAAGTACGGCCAAGTCATTCACAATTGCACCTCAGCATCCCAGAAAGAAACCAAGCAGAACTCCATGATGCACTCTGATGGGGCGAAGGTGGAGACCTAGGCTGGGTTACTTTTGATGCTCAAGGCTCGGAGCTAATTTTGTTGTCTCAGTAAAGCTATCTGGGAAAGAGAGGGCACCCACATGGCTCTTGAGGTTCCCCTATTCAAGAGAAAGGATTCTCTTTTAGAAAGAAAGAAAGAAAGAAAGAAAGAAAGAAAGAAAGAAAGAAAGAAAGAAAGAAAGAAAGAGGGAGAAAGGAAGGAAGGAAGGAAGGAAGGAAGGAAGGAAGGAAGGAAGGAAGGAAGGAAGGAAGGGACAAGGATCAAAAACAGAGAGGACGGAGCAAGAGTAGATGGCTGATCAGAACATCCACATCTGCGTTATAAAACGATAAAACAGATTCCTTTCCATAATACTATAAAATCTAGCCGGTCAGAATTGGAAATGGTGCCAGACTGGAAGAGAGGATTTGATTGGTTAACAAGGAAGTGCTGCCAGAGAGGCGAAGGCGATGCTTAAGTGAACCATCAGAACAAAGACAAACCTGTCCCCAGAGATGTGGATGGCAGGTGCGCGTGTCCCTCCTCACCCTCCGGGCGCCTGCGAACATGTGCTGGGACAGAAAGAGCTCCCAGGGAAAAGGAAAACTTGTTCATAGATCCAAAGATATAATATGCCAGCTGTGTGGACGTGTAGGCAGATAAAATCCTCTTTCAAAGACAAATGCCAGTAGTCAATTTGCGGGGCTATTGCCACTGACTGGGCTTGGAACCTCCGCAGAGAAAGATGCTGATTTGTCAAAATCCTCAGTATGCAATCTTTGGGGACAAATCACTACCGGGTCTGACCCACTGTCATCTCTTTCACAAACACCCCTTTTATATGACTTGGGATGATGGGTCCCTAGGGTTGGTGAGTGAGTGTCTTGCATCTGTGCTGCGGAGCTCAGCAAGCCGGCTGCCGGCCCAGCCCCTTTGGCTCAGCACTGGCTGCTCGGACCCCTGCCACCGGCTCTCATCCGGCCACCTGCGCCACTGCCGTTCTCACGGGCTTCCTTTCAGTCCCTTCTAATGCACTGGCTTTCTCTAGAATTTCGCGGGCTCTTATCCCTGCCGGTGTGCCGCCTCCACAGACTTTACCCTCGGCGCTTTCCTCTGCGATCTGTTCTTGGCATTTCCCTCAAAGTGTTCTCAGAGACTCGCACTTGGGCTTCACTCCGGGTGAAACCCCAGATCTGGACTCCTGAAGGCGGAGCCTCAGAACAGACAAACCTGCTCAGCTCGAACCCCAACTGTCCTGTGGCCCAGAACCGTTGCTTCCTCAGTACACTGAACTCTAAACCAAAATCGCTCCCGCTGACCAGGGGCCACACTACCCTAGGCCCCAGTTTTCCCTGCAAAGCTCTGGACTTCCAAAGATGCCGCCAGCGCCTCCACCCGAGCAGGCAGGACTTGCGCCCTTTTGGCTAGCTGACTTTGGTGGCTCCATCCTCCCTGGCTCTTGTGCACCGTCACATTTGATTTCACCGTTTTTCCTGTATATTTTGGTGGAAGGCAGGGCTTTTTATTTAATTTTAAAGCATCTGTAAACACTGAATAAAGCAGTCCGAAGCCCGGCTCTGCCCCAAACCTAAGCAATTCAAAAGCACATGGACTCTTCCAGCCTGACCAGACACTAGGCACAATCTTGCAGACTGAGTCCTTCACTGGCCACCCTTCCCCCATGCCGGAGGGCACTCTAACCCCAGAGTTTCGAACCGCCGTGTCTCAACTTGGGCACCCACCTCTGGGTATCTCCTAGGGCGCAGTCCTCCGGCTTTGCTCCTACGTGGCGCGGCCGCTGCCTGCTGCTCCGGGCGTCCCGGGAAAGACGCGCCACAGCCCCAAGCAGGGGCGAGCGCATCTGCCGGGAGCAGCAGCTTCTGGGCAGGCCTGGGACCCGGGAGCCCCGCCCACCCGTCCGGGTCCGCCCCATTCCAAGCCGGTGGTCCGCCCCTCCTTTTCCACCACTCCTCCCCATCCACCCACACCTTTTCTTGGTAGAGGAGACAGAACCCAAGTCCGGAGAAACGAGTGAATGAATGCATGCATCCATGCCTACATGAAGACAGGAGAAACTGAAGGGATGGAAAGAAGTGGAGAGAGAACCTGTTTCTTAAACGGGGGGAGGGGGACGGGACGCTGTGTGTCTGCAGAGTGTTAGTGTAACGCCTGTGAGGGCGTTGCTGTATGTATTTGTGTGCATGAGTGTGTGTGGAAGTGTGTGAATGCCTTTGGGCGCTCATAGAGCCTGGATGCAGACCTCCTACCTCAGGGGGAGAAAGCCATGGCCCGGGGGTAAGAGCCACCGCACAGGGGTTGGCTGGGAATTGTATCTTGGTTATAATACGGATTCAATGTGGTGTCCAGAGGCTGAGAAGCGGACAGAGATTCTGGAAAAATCCCTGGTTCACCCATCCTTCAGGCTGCGAAGCTCGCGTACTAGTCCTTAGCTTCGTGGTGTCAAAGAGCGCCTGTTATTGCCAGAGGTGGGGAGGAAGCCGCTGAGACGTAGAGTTGGGCTCCTTTAGGCAGGTGGCCAGCCACCCCTCATTTCAGAGGTCTGAAATTTCAGTCTACCGTCCCCTCCCCCTACATGAATATTTAAATAATGTTAATGACCCTTTGAGACCCGACCTGTCTAGAAGTCCTTAGCGAGGACACCAACTTACTCATCAATGTTTCTTTCACCCAGAAAACAACATTTTCAAAAAGCAAGCTATAGTGTGTCCTACTCGGCTTTAGGGAATGTTCTCTGCAGAGGAAAAAATCTCATAGAGTGGAGTCGTTTTCAGCTTTCCAGGTCTGATTCCCTAACAGACCCGGGGTTTTCCCAATTCTCCCCAGCCGCCCCACCCCCACTCACAATCACGGGCCCCCAAGGCTCAACTTCTGAAAGTCAGTTTGAATGACAAATAAACCTGGCCTGAGTTCACTTCCCTAAACTCTCGAGGTCCCAGATTTCCAATACAAAGATGCGCGGGGGTGGGGGGTGGGGGGGGTGGGGGGGTGGTAGGGGGGGGGTGGGGGGGTGGGGGGGGATTTCCCTGAAACCTTCACTTAAGGACCAGGGAACCAGGTCTTCTCCAGGAAGGGCTCTCTCTTGCCTGAACCTTACCCCAACACAGACACAGAGAACCCGGTAAATCTTGCAAAAAAAACTTCCCTGGTCCTCAGTCAACAGGCTTCTTTTCCTTAGTAGTTAAGAGATTGTCTAGTACCTAGTTTTCTTCTTCTTCTTCTTCTTCTTCTTCTTCTTCTTCTTCTTCTTCTTCTTCTTCTTCTTCTTCTTCTTCTTCTTCTTCTTCTTCTTCTTCTTCTTCTTCTTCTTCTTCTTCTTCTTTTTGGTTTTTTGAGACAGGGCTTCTCTGTAGCTTTGGAGCCTGCCCTGGAACTAGCTCTTGTAGACCAGGCTGGTCTCGAACTCACAGAGATCCACCTGCCTCTGCCTCCCAAGTGCTAGGACTAAAGGCATGGACCACCACCTCGCGTACCTAGTTTTCTTTTGGTTTGTTTGGTGTCCTTTATCTTATCTCTCTGTAGGCCTCCTTGGTTTGAAGAGGCCTCCATACCTGCCATTCACCATTGGTTTTTCATAGCTTTTAGACACGATTGGATTTCAGTAGTATTTATTAGTTAGCATCAATTTATTTTCCTTCCTCCCTCTGCCTTCTTTCCCTCTTTCTTCCCCTTCCCTCCTTCCTCCCTGGCCTGGAATCTCAGCACTTAGAGACTAAAGGAGGAAGGACTGCTACCACTTTAACACCAGCCTGGAGAATTCCAGGCTAGCCTGGGCTATAATCTAGTAAGTTCTGAGCTAACCTGAGCTACAATGTGAGATCTTGTCAAATAAATAAAAGAAGCCAGGCATGGTGGTGAATGCCTTTAAACCCAGCATTCCAGAGGCAGAGGTAGGCTTATTTCAGTAAGTTTGAGGCCAGCCTGGTCTACAAAACAAGTTTCAGGACAGCCAGAGGTGCTACACAGAGAACATTCCCTAAAGCCGAGTAGGACACACAATAGAGAAACCCTGTCTTGAAAAACAAAAACAGACAAACCAAAATGAAAAAGGAAAAGAAAGAAAAATATTTGGGTGCCTTACATCTGGAGCTATTCTGAACACATCCCTATGGCAGGAGAATGTCCCATGTGCTTGGATATCACAAGTATTTGTCTTTATGGAGCACAGACTGGTGTGGAAGGCGTCTGAAGTCCCAGCAAACCCTCCCGTGGCACCTGTCTCTTTTCCCTCTTCTCATGTGTGCATGAATTAGAGTGAGCATAAAGGTTACTAATGTAATCTGCTTCACCATTGGAATGAGTGAATGTTGAGTTATTTCTTTTCCAAAGCAATGTCAATGTTTTATTAAAGTTAATTTGATCTGTGCCATGGTGGCAGACACCTTTAATCCCAGCACTTAGGAGCTAGAGCTGCAGCACAAAGAAACCCTGGCTCAAAAATAAACCAAAAAAAAAAAGTTAACTTGAAAGTTTGCATCATTATACAGAAAAGCACTGGTAACACTGCCAGGGGAAAAGCTTGTTCAATGTATGCTGATATTATATTGGAAACTCTTTTCTGTTACTTTTCAAAACATTGAAGAAGTAGCCCTGTTTAAATTTCTTTTTGGTGGTGATGGTGGTGGTGGTGGTGGTGGTGTGTGTGAGTGTGTGTGTGTGTGTGTGTGTGTGTGAGAGAGAGAGAGAGAGAGAGAGAGAGAGAGAGAGAGAGAGAGAGAGAGAGTATACCATGTGGATCCCAGGGACCCAACTCAGGTCATCAGGCTTGGCAGCAAGGGGCAAGCGCCTTTATCCACAAAGCCATCTTGCACACTTCCTTAAAAAGTAAAAACAGGGTCTTCTGTATCCTGAGCTGGTCTTTTGATTGTTTGGTTAGTTTATGCACTCAGGTGTGTGTAGTTTTTTGTTGATTTTTGAAATTAATTTATTTATTTAATGTGCATTGGTGTTTTACCTGCATGCATATCTGTGGAAGGGTGTTGGATCCCCTGGAACTGGAGTTACAAACAGTTCTGAGCTGCCATATGGCCATATGGGTGCTGAGCCCCAGACTAAGACAACAGATCCTTCGAAGATCTGGAAGAGCATCCAGTACTCTTTACTGCTGAGCCATCTCTTTTTTTCTTTTTCTTTTGGTTTTCCAAGACAGGGTTTCTCTGTAGCTTTGGAGCCTGTCCTGGAACTAGCTGTGTAGACCAGGCTGGCCTCAAACTCACAGAGATCCATCTGCCTCTGCCTCTGCCTCCCGAGTGCGAGTGCTGGGATTAAAGGCATGCGCCACCACTACTGTACTAAGATTTGTGAGGTGGAGGATGGAGTATTGTCAAGAATCCCAGCTAGGGCTATGTTAACAAATTCTGTGAGCCAGTGTGAGCCACAGAATAAGACCACATCAGGAAAAAAACAAAACAAAAAATGGACAAAGCCTTACCCTTCTAAAGAACAAAAACCTTGCCCTTCTCAAAAAAGAAATACAATGAACTCCTCCATTCCTGCAAAAGGCCGGGATATAACAGTAAGTGGAGAGCCATGAATAAGAAGCCAAAAATCAATCGTTCCCACGGTATGTACATGTGTGTATGTGCATGGCTGTGTGTGGCTACGTTTGCATGTGTGTAAGAAGTGTGTTTGAATGCAGGTACATGAGTGTGTGTATGTTCGTATGTGTGTAAGAATGTGTGTTTGAATGCAGGTACAGGAGTGTGTGAGCGTGCACGTGTGTGTGTGTACTCATGTGTGCATGTACACTTGTGTGAGTGTGTATGTCTTGAGCTCTTTTCCCTCAGTTCTGGACCCAGAAATCTGTATTTATGTGTTTGCATTCGTTTCTGCCCCACAGCCTGGTTTGGGGAGCAGTCACCCCGAGTAGGGAAAGGAGGATATAGGCAAATAGGACAGGGGCAGGGCCAGCACCTTCCAGAGCACTGGCTCTGGGATTATGTTTACTTCAGCTGTCAGCTCCTGGCGCAGGTTGCCAAGCCTGCCTTTCTTTGCTTCCTCTCAGGGGTCCCTCACTTCCTGTGCCCAGAGAAGCTTCTTTCCTGCCTATTTCATGTTTATTTCCTTTTCCCAAATCCTCACACTTGGCTTCTCCTTTGCCGAACTTTCTGACATAAGGAAGTGGTGGCCTGATTCCATCTTCCTGGCTGTTTCAGCCCTTTTTGAACAGTTCTTTTAAAAGTGTGCCCATGCTGGGTGACGGTGCACACGCCTAAGGCAGACAAAAGGGTCTCTGTGAGTTCTAGGCCAGCCTGGTCTACAGAGCAAGGTCCAGGATAGCGAGGACTGCACTTACCTGTCTCAAAAAAAAAAAAAGAAAGAAAGAAAGAGAAAAAAGAAAAGAAAGAAAGAGAGACAGAAAGAAAGAAAGAAAGAAAGAAAGAAAGAAAGAAAGAAAGAAAGAAAGAAAGACATGTACCCATGAAAGCCAGGTGAGGTGGCCCATGCTTGCAACACTCTTGAACTGAACTGGGGATGCTGGGAATGGCACCCTTATGCAAGTTCAACAACAACCTGGCCAGTTCTAGAGTTCTAGGTCAGTCTGAGCATGGTATGAGTTGTCCTAAAAAAAAAAAAAAGCCCGCTCAGTCTATCATCCCCACCATAAGGAAAGAAGCAGCGAATTAAATTGTAGCACATTCATATAATCCTAACCTTCAGGAAGCTGAGGCTGAAGGATAGCAAATTTGAAGCTCGCATAGGCTACATGATGAATTCAGGCCAATCTAGGTTACCGAGTGAGACTTTGTCTCAAAAACTAAAAATCAGCTGGGCGCGGTAGTGCACCCCTGAAATCTCAGCACTCAGAAGGGGAGTCAGGAGGTCAGACATTCAAAGTATTCTTGAATTCACATAAGTTAAATGCCTGGACTACGTGAGACTCTGTGCTAAAAAGGGGCTGTGGAGGAAAGGGGAGCTGTACAGGTATATACTCCTAGATGCTGCTGGGCCTTAAATGTCTTGGCTGCAGAGGTCTGTACACTCATTTGCTGTTAACACACTCTCCCAGCACTCGGGAGGCAGAGGCAGGCGGATCTCTGTGAGTTCAAGACCAGCCTGGTCTACAGAGCTAGTTCCAGGACAGGCTCCAAAGCCACAGAGAAACCCTGTCTCGAAAAAAATAAAAATATAAATAAATAAATAAATAAATAAATAAATAAATAAATAAATAAATAAATAAAAGAACACACTCAGGGGAGCTGAAGAGATGGCACAGTAGTTAAGAGCACTGGCTGCTCTTCCAGATGGACCGGGTTCAATTCCCAGCACCCGCACAGCAGCTCACAACTCTGTAACTCCAATTCCAGGGGATCCGACACCCTCACTCAGATGCACATGCAAGCAAAACACCAACGCACATCAAATAAGTGATTGATTAATTAAAAAAAGAAAAAGAACACACTCGTGTATTAGTTTGGTCATTAACAAGGAAGTCCTAGGAGGTCTAAGGTCTTTGTGTCCTGGCTGAGAATTTTATCATTGTTTAACCGATGGAGCAATTGAAAATTCTAGTAAGCACTCCAGAGACGAGGCCCTCAAGACAGAAGCACAGAGCAAAGTGCTCTTTAAGCCCGGTGCCGCACACTCACAAGATGGTCACGATACATGGAATGCAAGCAGCCTGCTCACATTCTGGGATAAGCCAGCGCCAACAGCAAGAAACCCTTAAGTTCTCATCAAGACTTCTCACCAGTGACCCGCGGTCCATGCAAATCAACCTTTGGATTCCAACGATGCTTAACTCTTTTCTCAGTGTTAAGTACGATGGAGAATTTTTGTTAGCTTGTGTCTGGTTTCAGTTTTGATACTGGGAATCATACCCAGGGCCTCACTAAGCAAACACCATATACCACCGAGTTACAGACCCAATCTGGAGAATTTTGTTTAAGCTGATTGGTGCCTTGGGTTTGGTGTTTGGTGTGTTAATTTGCGACCCAGGCTAGTTTTGAACTCCTGGAGAGTCCATCCCAGTGCCACAAATGCTGGAATTACAGACAGGTGCCATTATGCCTATGTTATTGTTGCTTTGTTTTGCTTTGTTTGTTGCTTTGGTTTTTCAAGACAGGGTTTCTCTGTGGAGCCCTGACCATCCTAGAACTCCGTTCTATAGACCAGGGTGGCTTCAAGCTCGGAGATCCGCCTGCTTCTGCCTTCAAAGTGTGGGGATTAAAGGCACGCACCACCACCACCATGCCCAGCTTTGTTTTGTATTGGCAACAGGCTAGGGTGCTTTACTAATATGAACAAAGCCTTGAGTTTGACTACCAGAAAAATGAGAGACTGTGAGAGACTGTAAAGGTTTTTTTGTTTGTTTGTTTGTTTTTTAATGTTGCTGCCTTAGTTGTTAAGAGCACCTGTTGTTCTGTAGATGACTTGGGTTTAGTTCCCTTAATTACATCAGGCCACAACCACCTGTAACTCCAGCCAGGTACGGAGGATCTGACTCCCTCTTTTGGCCTCAGCAATCACGTGCACAGACATACAAGAAGACAAAACACCCCATCATAAACTATGAACAAAAGTCTTTTTAAATCTTGTCAGAGTGGGGCCATGGTCAACACAAAATCACTTTTAGAAACAGGAGTTGCGCTGGCTACGTATGGTACAATAAATAAATGAAAGCCTTTGCCACCAAGCACAGCGACGAGGGCTTGATCCTGGGGATCCACAAAGTGGAAGGGGAGAGTTATCTTTTGCCCTCTGCAAGGATACTCATGACACGCACGCGCGCGCGCACACACACACACACACACACACAAGTAAATAAATAAATGAAAATTTTAAAAATTAAAAAGAAACTGCAGTTGGATTTTATAATAGTTTTATAGTTGCCCAGTGGTGGCGCACGCCTTTAATCCCAGCACTCGGGAGGCAGAGGCAGGCAGATCTCTGTGAGTTTGAGGCCAGCCTGGTCTACAATAGTTAGTTCCAGGACAGGTTCTAAAACTACAGCAAAACTCTGTCTCAAAAAAACAATAATAATGATAATATAATAATAATAATAATAATAGTAGTTTTACAATCCCAGCATCCAGGAGGATGAAGCAGGCATTGAAGGCCATAAACCAAAACAGAACAGAACTCTCAAACAGAACTTTTTATAAAAGAAAGAAGCCACAATAACTTATAACAAAAATAAAGCAGGACATACACCACAAGAGTTTTCATCTTATCCCATCTTCTGACGGGATAAACCCTGTCCACTGTCCCACACTGGCTCCTGGCTACTAAGTAATTCATAGACGGCTGAGATAAAGCTGCCCGCGGGAGGGAGAGCAGGTGCTCACGGGCTGGGAGGTAGGGCGTTGCTGCTCATGTGCTCCTGTGCCAGACGTGGGCTCTTTGTTCCTTGTTTTCCCTCCCTTGTACGGCTGAGGACATGACAGAATGTTAGTGATATGACAACTAGAGCAGAGATGAAAATCCCAGGGCACTAAAGCCGTTCTTCTTTACAATACGGCAGCACGTCAGTTAAAAAGTAAATAAACAGAAAGGGCCAGGAGCACAGAGCTATGCTTAGATCTTGCTCCATCACTGTGTGAATTCAGGAAAGTGGCTCAGCCTCTCTGTCCCTCCAAGTCCTCCCTTGTCTTTTCTAAGACTTAGGCTCAGCAATTATACCCTCGCCTCCCCTGCATCAGAAGTAGTCTGGCTGCCTGGGTATGGTAGTACATGCTTTCCACTGCTTGTTGGCCCCACGATTCCGTCAGATAGGTAAAGCAGAAGGATGGAGAGAGAGAGAGAGAGAGAGAGAGAGAGAGAGAGAGAGAGAGAGAGAGAGAGAGAGAGAGAGAGAGAGAGAGATCTGTGCTGGGCAGATTGTTTTAGTCAGTGAACCAATCATCTTGCCTGAACATTAGCTTTCTCTGTTTTCTTTTTTGTTATTTTGAAACAGAGGCTCACTGTGTAGCCCTGGCTAGCCTAGAACTCATTTTGTAGATCAGCCAATCCTTGAATTCACAGAGATCCTCTTGCCTCTACCCCCAGAGTATGGGAATTAAAGACATGTGCCACCACTCCTGGCTTTAATTTTCTTTACTTTTGATTTAAAAATATTTATTTACTTTATGTGTGTTGATGTTTTGCCTGCATGTATTTCTGTGGGAGGGTGTTTGATTCCCTGGAACTGGAATTATAAATAGTTGTGAGCTGCCACATAGGTGCTGGGAATTGAACCCAGGTCCTATAGAAGAGCAGCCAGTAGTCTAAACTGTTGCACCTTCTCTCTAGCCCTGAGTTTTAGTTTTTTAAAGATCTTTTTATATATGAGTGTTTCGCCTGTGTGTATGCATATGCCTAGTGCCCACAAAGACCAGAAGAGGGTATTGAACCCCTGGGACTGGTTGGAAACCACCATATGATCATTAGAAACAGAATCCATTTCCTCTACAAGATCCACAGATGCTCCTAACTGCTATGCCAGCTCCTCAAGCCCTACATACATTCATTACAACACCAAGCAGTAAGATCAGGCGTTCAAGTCCCGCCCTGGCTACATAGTGAGCTCGGGGCCAGCTTGGGCTATGAGAGACACTAAAAAAAACAAAACAAATCACAAATAATTTATAGGAATGTCTTGATTGTCATTGCAAATTTTGTTTTGTTTAGTTCCAGGTAGGCCCTTGTGTGTAAGACAAGTATTTTACTACTGAGCTACGCCCTTGGCCCCATCGAGCGCACGTTTAACCACCGTCGGTTTTTACTACAACAGACATTAGCATGGGAGAAAACCCTGGAGGATGAGAAGAAGAGATGGGAAAGGTGAGGTAGAAGCACTGGTTGCTCATTTAAACAACCTTCACTGTTGAACAAGGTCGTCCCTCCTGTGAGGCCAACAGTTATTCCTGGGGTTTGGGCTGGAAGGTGAGGCCTTTGGGCTCTCTAACTAGCTCAGAAACATGGGGTCCAGGGCAAATGACCACGTGAATTCCACTCAGGCTTTCAGAACCACTTCTGATCATTTGGAGTGTGCTAAGAAGCACACATTGGGTCTGCACAGACAGCCCAGTTCCCTGCCTACGTGGGATCCATCTTGGCCACCTTTCCACAGCACTTCAGGCCGTGGTTTCCGTGGTTGCCGTCTGTGGGTTCTGAGTTTGGCTTGGCTTGGTTATTTCTGCTGGGAAGCCGCAGGCTCTACCTCTTACACGTGAACCTTGTTTCCAAACTAGCCGGAACCAATCATTGTTAAGATAATGTCTGTGTCTTCCCCTGGGCTGACACAGGAATTGCAGATAACGCCGAGTGCCGTCAGACACTCCCATCGCAGGAACGCTCCAAATGTACTGTGAGGAAACACAGGGACGTATTGAGGAAATATCTGGGAATGTATAGCCCTGCCAATGCCATCTATTTTAGGAGGCAATCACTCACTGAGAAGTTTTCTTCCTTTCTTTTTTTCTTACAAGACAGGGTTTCTCTGTGTAGCCCTGGCTGTCCTGGAACTCACTCTGTTGACAAGGCTGGTCTCGAACTCACAGAGATCCACCTGGCTCTGCCTCCCAAGTTCTCGGATAAAAAGCATGTGCCCTCTCTATTTATTTATTTACTAAATCTTGTTATATCTATAACCAAGGCTGGCTTTGAACTCGCAAAAGGTTCTCTTTGCTTCTGCCTCCCGAGCACTGGGGTTGCCCAGTATGCCCATCATGGCTGGCTTCTGAGAAAGAGGACATCTTAGCAAGGAACCTAGTTTGTGACAACATAGGAATATTCCATTGGGGCTGGCGTGATGGCTTGGGGGGCAAAGGCGCTTGCCACCCACCGACACCCACCTACACATACTCAATATAAAAATAAACGGAATAAAAGAGAATATTCATTAGCATTTTAAAAACAGGAATGATGGCTTGATCTGCAATTCCAGCTACTTAGGTGGTTGAGCAAGAGGATAAGAAACTTAAGCCTGACACAGGCTCTCAAAGTGAATTCAAGGCCAGACTGGGAAACAGAGTGACCTTGTCTCAATATTTAAAATAGGCTGAAAGTGTTCTTAGTGAGAAAGCACTTGTCTAATCAGCACAGGACCCTAGGTTCAATCCTTGTCACCTCCTCAGATAAGCAATAAACCAAACACACACACACACACACACACACACACACTGGCACACACACACACACACACACACACTGGCACACACACGCGCGCGCGCACACACACACACACACACACACACACTGGCACACACACACACACACACACACACAGAGGACTGGCATGGTGGCATACACTTGTTATTCTAGTGCTTGAAAGGTAGAAGCAGGATGATCAGGAATTCCAGGTCGTAGTCAGCTACGTGACAAGTTCAAGGCCAGCCCTTGGGTTCAAGGGCTTACATGAGATAGCGGGGAAGCCAATGGGTTTTGGGCAGAGTTTCCTACGATTTTACTTCGTAGAGAAACTGGATCCAGTTAAGAACCTTAATTCCTAAGGAAAAAATGTGTCTAGAGAGATGTTTACAAATAGGTCATCAGGGCCTCAGTACGCAGCTTAGACTGACTTCAAACTTCAGGGCAGGCACTGCAGGGCCAGGCCACTATACTTGATTGTTACCAGTATACTGTGCACAGCGAAACTACACCTCTGTCTGGTTTAAAGTTCCATAAAATACATGTCTTAAATAATCATGACTGGAGTCCATAGTTTGGGAGTAGGCATTCTCACTGAACCTCAACAGACCAAACGTGCTGACTAGTCTTATGTCAACTTGACACAAGCTAGGGTTATTTGAAATGAAGGAACCTCGATTGAGAAAATGCCTCCATAAGATCCAGCTGTAAGGCATTTTCTTAGTGATTGATGGGGGAAGGCCCAGCTCATTTTGGGTGGTGCATCCCTGGGCTGGTGATGCTGGGTTCTGTAAAGAAAGCTGACTGAGGGGCTGGAGAGATGGTTCAGTGGTTGAGAGCACTGGCTGCTTTTCCGGACAACGTGGGTTCAATTCCCAGCACTCATATGGCAGCTCACAAGTGTAACTCCAGTTCTAGGGAATCGGGCATCCTCACAGACATAATATCATAGGCAAAACCACCAATAGACATAATATCATAGGCAAAACCACCAATGCACATAAAATAAAATAAAAATATATAAATTGAGAGAGAGAGAGAGAGAGAGAGAGAGAGAGAGAGAGAGAGAGAGAGAGAGAAGCAGGCTGAACAAGGCAGGAGAAGCAAGCCAGTAAGCACTCCTCCATGGCATCTATATCAGCTCCTACCTCCAGGTTCCTGTCCTGCTTTCCTTCAGTCAGGGACTATGATATGGAAGCATACGTGAAATGAACCCTTTCCTCGCCAACTTGCTTTTGGTCACAGTGTTTTGTCACAGCCCAGGAAGCCCTAACTAGGACACCAGAATAAAATCAAAGTGGACTCATCCACATGGAAGTTACTTGTCATCAAACTCAAAGAGAGTGAGCTGCCATCCAGGCCTTAAAGAAATCAGGCCAATGAGAGGCAGCCAAATTCTCCAAGCAGAGCATCACAAAGGGCTTCTGCTTCAATGCTTATGCCTGTTCATCCTTGGGTCCCCACAAAGGAAGCTGAAGTTGATCTGCAGCTAACCATCACTTCTATTGTTCCGTCTTCCTGGCCCCTCCTCTACAAAGGAAGCAGCTCCGAGACAACCAATCTGCTTTTACCATTTGTTTTTGTCCTTTGCATCTCCTTTCAGACTATAAAACCATCTGTTCAGCTGACGAGGCAACTTCCTATATCTTACAGAACCACTGACTGTTTCTAGAATCCAAAACAAGGCCACTTAAGATCATCAAACTGAAGCCAGGCATGGTGGCTCACAGCTGTAGTCTTAGTACTTGAGAGACTGAGACAGGAGCTTTGCCACAAGTCTGAGACTAGCCTGGGCTACATAAGCAAGACCTTGTCTCCCCAAACCCATAAAATATCAAGAAACAGATGTTTGAGCTAGACTGTAGTTTTTATTGACACAGTTATCAGTTTTGAAATAAAAAAAAATTTCAACAGCCGGGCATGGTGGTGCATGCCTTTAATCCCAGCACTTGGGAGACAGAGGCAGGCAGATATCTGTGAGTTTGAGGCCAGCCTGGTCTACAGAGTGAGTTTCAGGACAGCCAAAGATACACAGAGAAATCCAAACCCACAAATAACTAAACATCAAAGTGCAGTGATCATGCTTTCTGCATCCTCCTGCCTGCGGCTTCTACACTGAGCAAATGGAAACACAGACTATCCAGTGAAGCTGAACTTTAAACCAACAGCAAGCGGTTTCTTAGGGGAAGTTACGAAGCATGCTCTATGCAGTATTTGGACATACTTACAGCTAAGAAAGCATTGCTTAAGAATTATTATCTCCAGTTCAAATTTTAAAAGCAAAGCTTTATCTATTTTAACTTTACGTGAACAAGTGTTTGCACGTATGTAAACCACAGCACTCAGTTCCCACACAGGCATTGAATCCTCCGGGACTGGAATTATAGGTAGCTGTGATCTGCCAGATGGGCATTGGGAACCAAACCCAGCTCTTCTGGAAGAGCAGCCTGTGGTTTTAACCAGCAAGCCATCTCTCCATCACCTTAGCCTTGAATTCTGTATCTTCCTGCCTCCACTTTCCAAGTGTTAGGATCACAGGCATTTCCACCCCTGGCTGCTTTTTGTTTGTTTTGCTTTTTTTTTTTTGTGTGTGTGTGTGTGTGTGTGTGTGTGTGATTCTAAATATAACATTTTAATTTATTCTTTGAAATTTTCATAAATGTGTCTTGAACATATCTATCCCCCACTTTTCTCCTTTGACTTCCCCCCAACTCCCAACACCAACTTCATAACTTTTTTTTTTTAATAATTTCCTGACTCAAATTAGGGCTACCTGTTTCACATGGAAGTGAGGCTGTACCCTGGAGTCTGGGCAGCCTACCAGAGACCACATCCATTAAGGAAAAGGGATAGATATCTCCCCACCAGCGGTCATCAGTTGTCAACAGCTCAGTTTATAACAGTGCTCTGTGGACCAGGCTGGCCTCGAACTCGTCCAAATCTACCTGCCTCTGCCTCCCGAGTGCTGGGATTAGAGGCGTGTGCCACCACCGCCAGGGGGTAGCCAGTGCTCTTACATGCTGAAGGAACTGTCACTCCAGCCCCGGCACTGGACTTCCAACTGGTGTGATTTTGTGCGGGTCTTGTGTGGGTTCCCACAGCTACAGTATTCAACAGTATTTCATGTGTTCTTTCCCACCCTGGCTGTTAGGTTCTTTCTGCCCCTCCCTCTTCTGTGATGTTCCTTGAACCTTTCAGAGGTGGATTGTGGGCTGACTTTTTGAGATGGGTTTTTCTTGTGTGCACTAGCCTGGCCTCACATTCAACATTCTGGGATTATAGGCATATGCCATCACATCCAGCCACGGATGTGTGTATTACGTAAAATAAATAAATAAATAAATAAATGAAAGATAGTTTTTTACATACCTCATGATAGACTTGAACTCACAGCAATTCTCCTGTCTCAGCCTCCCAAGTGCTGGGATTACAGGTGGAAGCTATCACACCCATATAAAAATATGTTTTGTCTTCGGTTTTTGTTTTTTTGAGACAGGATCTTGCCATGCAGCCCTGGATGGCCTGGAACTTGCTATGTAGACCAGGCTGCCCTTGAACACACAGAGACTCTTCTATCGCTGTCTTCCAAGAGTTGGGATTAAAGGCGTGCCCACTGCACCCCAATGAAAATATGCATTTTGAGAAATCAAGACCGTTCCTCTCAGAGAGGAAGTATGATGAAAATGTGCATGCGAACCCCGGCTGCCTCCTCCCCACCACAGCCAACCCCCACGGCCAATCGGCGGCCTTAAATAGACTCACTCGGAGACCTAAAAAAGGGAAGGCACGGTGAAAATGTCCTTTAGCCAGGGGACAAATTTAGAGCAACCTCTTTGTGAGTGCACAGCATAGGCGGACGTCTGGTCCCAGATGTGTCTTCTCGCCCTGGGTCCTCAACACAAAACAATGCCCCTCAACGTTGTCATCCTTGAGAACAAAGGGCAATGACTCTCCACAATGGGCAACAAAAGGCTCTCAGAGTGGCTTTTTATACCCAAAGCCAAAGAAAGCCATAACCTGTGACCTCTATTCACCGCAGAAGAGCCCGGCCGCTTTCCCTGCTTTTGTAACAGAGAACATCTGCCCAGTCTCAGGGGACAGCGTCGCTCACGGCGACACGTTCCACACGAACAGAAGCATCCTCTTCACATGTGGCGGTCCCCCCAGAGCCTTCCTGGACTTGGAAATGTGCCCTTCGCAGTCATCCTACCCACAGCCTCCTAAGGGTGCGGGTTTTGTTTACGGCTTAAGCAAGGGAGGGATATTGCCCATGCAATGAGAAAGCAAGGCTCTTCCTAAGGGAAGCCGGCATGTTTGCGCTCCTCTGCGGAGACACTCAGCTTTTAGTCTTTTTTTGTTTTGTTTTTCTTTTTTAATTGTTTTTATTGCACTATACATTTTTCTCTGCTCCCCTCCCTTCCTCCCCTAACCCCTTCTACACTCTCCCAATTTACACTGGTGATCTTGTCTTTTTCTCCTTCCTATTTAGATCCACGTATGTCTCTCTTAGGGTCCTCTTGTTTTCTAGGTTCTCTGTGGTTGTGGACTGTGGCTGGGTTTTCTTGGCTTTATGTCTAAAAGCCATTTTGAGAGGGTACATATTATGTTTGTCTTTCTGGGTCTGGGTTACCTCACTCAATTTTTTTTCTAGATCCATCCATTTGCTTGCAAATTTCAAGATATCATTATTTTTTACTGTTAATTATCAAGACAGGGTTTCTCTGTGTAACAAACAGCCTTAGCTGTCCTGAAACTAGCTCTTGTAGACCAGGCTGGCCTCAAACTTCCAGAGATCTGCCTGCCTCTGCCTCCCGAGTGCTGGGATTAAAGGCGTGCGCCACCACCGCCCGCCCAAGATAGGTTTTCATTATGCAGCTCAGGTTGGTCTCAGACTCACAGAGATCTGCCTGATGCTGCCTCCTAAGTGCTGGAATTAAAAGCATGCGCCACCACACCAGGCTAGTTTTTAGTCTTAATATGCACAGAACAAGAGAGCGTAGTAGAACCCACCATGTTGACATTGAAGAAGCCATATATTGTTATCCAGGACTGGAGATGTGTCATTACGAATAGAAAATGGAGTATTTTATGACCAGGTTTCTAACAGAATAGGAGTTGCTTTGAGGGTGTAATATAAGCTATTAACAACAGAAAGGAGGTGCTGGAAGCAGCTTTGGAGCAGGTCTTCCCAAACCTGCACTGTCTTGTTCTCTCCAGTCACAATGAGCTTCTTCCCTGGGCAGGGTTTTAAAAGAACAGGCTCAAGTGCTGTTCCCTCTCACCTGACCCAAGTGGGCTTGTAATAACAAATTACATCCCAAGGGCTGGAGAGATGGCTCAGTGGTTAAGAGCACCACCTGCTCATCTAAATTCACCTGAATTCAATTCCCAGCAACCACATGGTGGCTCACAACCATGTAATGAGATTTGGTGCCCTCTTCTGGCCTGCAGACATGCATGTAGGCAGAATACTATATACACAATAACCAAATTACATCCCAGCGTTGAAGAGTTCAGTGAAGATATTTTCTTTTCATTATAAGTAACCAGGCAACAGGGAAATAACATAGTCAGTAAGTGTTTGCAAGCTTGAAGATTGGAGTTTGACCCACAGAAGCCAAATTAACAAGCCAGGCATAGTGGTGTGTGTTTGTATTCCTAATGCTGGGGAGGTGGGGAGGGTCCCTGGGAGTCCCAGGGCATCCAACCTACTTGATAAGCTCCAGGGCCGGGGAACAATCTTGTCTCAAAACCAAAGGTAGATAGTATCTGAGGAGCAATGCCAAACGTCCTACACACACGTGCACACACACATATACACACACGCGCGCACACACACACACACAGATACACACACGCGCGCGCGCACACACACACACACACACCAGAATTACCAGGGAAGCAACATTACATTATGGACCAGATGAGAGTAACCTCATGAAATCGCCACATTTTACTAAAAACAGTCCAAGACCTTCTAGCTTGTTCACCATCCAGATTTACCGCATCTTCCAAACAAGAGGTCTAACTGCTACTCACATCTCTTAAGATTTTGGATTGTTTCCAGGAGTACCTAACCTCTTCCTTGGAAGAGTTCTGCCATCTTCATGGTACATATCATCACAGATAGCCTGCCTAGCTCCACATGGAAGTTTCTGGGAGCCTGGTTACTCTGCCCACATGCCGTCTAGAGTTAACGTGTTGAAAACCGTGTGATGTATTATCTCCATGGGTTCAGAAAGTGAGAGCGCATTTAATGCCTGGAAACTATGTTGTGATGTATCCAGGTAAACGAAAGACCTTTTTAGTACAGTTGTTGCTAGCAGAGGCAAACTTTTGAGACCTCTTCTTGTCCTCTCGCACTCTTCCTGATTTTTTTTTTTTAATCCAGGTTTCCACAATCAGCCTGGATGACTAGACCAAATGCTGCTCGTTCAACCAGGTTGAAATTCTGAAAGAGCAACTGTGCAGCCGTAACTCTGCAACACGTTTCTCGAAACAGTTCAGTTCCATCTCCTTTCTTCAACTACCTCCCTGGGAATTTGGGTTTATAGTAACATTACTGACAGCAAGCAGGAACAACTCCTAAGTCCAGCAATTTGTGAAAGTACAAAACCAAAACTAAACAGGGCTGGGATGTAGCTCAAGGCAGAACACTTGTGCCAGGCCCTGGGTTCCTGCCCCAGGACCCCAAAACAAACCCCCAAACAAGAACGTACTGGCACACTCATTCAGCCAAATGCTATTCAGCAGTAATAAGAATGAGAAGGGTTCTGCCTGGCGCTTTCTCGTGAATAGACCAAATGATGCTAAGACAGACGCAAATGCTCAGCCCGTAAGACTCGAGAGGCTGGAGTTGGGGTCGGAGTGGTGATGACTGGCAAGGGAGAGGGCATGCAGGGCCTCACTGTGGTGATGACGGTATTTTAAGGCTGGTGGGGTCGGACATACAGTTACATGGTAGAGTACTTGCCTTAGGCTTGTAGTGATGCATTTGCTAAAAAGTATTGAACCAAACACACAGATGATCTTTATGGTATAAAAAGTATATGCCTCAAAAAGTTGTATTTTTTTTTTTAAAGCTAAAGGGAACAAACTGGGTGTGGTGGCAGAGGTGAAGGCTGAAATAGGAAAGTTAGAATGCAAAGTTGCCCTTAGCTACATAGAAAGTTTGAGGTCAGCCTGGGCTACATAAGACCTCTTATCGTGTGTGTTTCAAGACAGGGTTTCTCCATGTATCCCCGACGGCCCTGCTACTCACTCTATAGACCAGGTTAATCTCAGACTCACAGAGATCCACCTGTCTGTTTCCCAAGTGCTGGGATTAAAGGTGTGTGCCAATACTGCCTGGTTTATTTTAAGGAAAGAGAAAAGGAAGAAAGGAAGGAAAGAAGGAAGGAAGCAAGGAAGAAAGGGAGGGAAGGGAAGGAAGGAAGGGAAAGGAATGAGGGAGAGAAGGAAGGAGGGAGGGATAAGGGACAAAGGAAGGGAGAAAATGAATTTTTCTGTTTGTTTTTTTTTTTTTGTTTGTTTTGCTTTGCTTTGTTTTTAAGGAACTGAAATTTCAGAGCCTCTAAAATGTGAAAAACAAAAACAAAGAAACTGTATGCTACAAGAGAATCATGCTTTGGATCTCTGGCTGGCCTGGAACTCACCGTGTGGAAGCAGCCTGGCCTGGAACTCGATCCACCTGCTTCTCCCTCCTGAGTGTGAACACGGGAACTGAAGGTACCACCACACCTGGTGAGGGTTTCTTTTCTTTTCTTTTTGTATTTTTCATTTTCTTATGTTTTTGAGATAGAGACCCGTTAAGTAGCCTAGACTTGCCTCAAACTGCCATGTAGCCAAGCTGTTCTTAAACTGTCAGCAATCCTCCTGCCTCCTGCACTCCCACAAAAGGACTGAACCTAGGGCCCTCATGTGCTAGACAAGGTCTCCACTCCCCCTCCTTTTTCTTTTCTAAATTAAACTTTATTGCCTCTAGTTATGACAAACATCCAGCCAGAATACTGGACAGAAAATGCCACTGGAGGAGGGAACATCTGAGTGCTAGACTTGAAGAACGAACCAGGCTAGGAGGGGGGTGGGCTGGGGGTGGAGAGGAGGAGCTAGCCAGGAAACTATGAGAAAAAGCCAAATTGGTTTGTTTTTTGTTTTTAAGTAGGAACACTTCACCAATTTGTGTGTCATCTTTCGGCAGGGGACATGCTAATCTTCGCCTCATTCCAATTTTAGTACATGCAATGCCAAAGAAAACAGAGCCACAGGGCTTTAAAAAAACCAGCCACCTGCCCCTGAGTTTGGTCTGTTTTAAAGAGTGAGGAGGCTGGGGGCTTCAGACAGAGGGACTCATGGGATTGAAAGGGGACTCTGGCTAAAAACTGGATAGAGAGGGCAGGGAAGGACACAGTGAGTAGTGGAATCTAGTCAGAGTGAAGACGGCTGAGCCTCAATCACTGTGCAGAGGAAGCTTTTCGACTATGCCTGGCATTGTAGGCCTGTAATAGTTGCTTAGGAGGCGGAGACAGGAGGATGGCAAGTTCAAGGCCTGCGTGAGCTCCAGAGTGAGTCCCAGTACAGCCTGGACAGCAACAGTGTGACCTTGTTTCAAAAGGATATAGCTCAGTGGTAGATTAATTTGTCTAGAATGTTCTAACATGTTCAAAATCTTGGGCTTCATGCTCAGGACTACAAAAACAAAAACAAAAAGAAATAACCAAGGAATGATGATGGGACAGGCAAGTCCCTAAACTCTGTCTTGACCAGTTGGGCCCAATGACCCAAGGTTGGCACAACACAGTGGCCAGTTCAATCCCCCCTCTCTCTCTTTATTTTTTTTAAGGAACTGCGATTTTATCTCAGTGGTAAAACACTTGTTTAGCATATGTGAAGCCCTTGGGTTCAATCCCCAGTACTTGACCAGAAAAAAAGAAGAAGAAAAAACCACTCATTTTTAAATTCAGATCTTCTGAAATCTGAATTTTAAAAGCAGCGGCCTGGAAAGTTTCTCTTTCTGCTGGAAAGGGGATTCCTACAGCCAGGCAAGCTTTAGCAAACAACAACCCATCCCATTCACTCATTCATCCATTCATTCATTCACTCATCCATTCATTCATTCATTCATTCATTCATTCATTCATTCATTCAGTGTCTAAGTAAGTATCAGCCAAACAAAGACAACTCAAAGCTCCCTGAAGCCTGACTGCCCCTTTCTTGTGGTGATGGAGATGACACAGCTCAAATAAAGCCAACATCTCTCCCAAACAAGGACTGGTGAAAGCAGGTCCTAAAGGGTGAACATGGGAAAGGGAGCTGATGTGACGGATGCGCACAGTCCTGGTTTTCTGCCTCGGTGGCTTAGGGAGTTAGCAAGCGTGAGCACTGCTCTGGCTGGCCTGGAACTCACTATGTGTATTAGGCTAACCTTGAGCTCTCAGAGATCTGCCTGGCTCCACCGCCATGCCTGGAAGCATGGTAGAACCTTCGTGTTTTAGTCTCCCAGAGTGGCTATAACAAATCGCCACAGATGGAGTACTTTAAAACCACCGACATTCCTTTTCTTGCATCTCTGGAGTCAATCCCAATGTGGTTGGAAATCACCATGGCTGTTGCTCTGCTCCTCACTGGGCTCTGAGGAAGCTCTTTCTAGCTTTTGAAACTTCGCTGGTTTGGGGTTCTGGCATGCTAGGGATTGGACTGGAGCCCTTACAGATGCGCCACTGCTGGGCTACCCCTAAGCTCCCCGTTTGGTTTTAGCTCAAGGCTGCAGAACTCTTTTGGCCTATCTCTCTCTTCATATGGCCTCCACGCATGCCTGTTTCTCTCTTTCATCTCTTAGAAAGACACATGGCATTGGCATTGGCACCATCTGGTAAAAGCGGAGTGATCTCATTTCAAGATTCTTAATTATATCTACAAAGATGCTTTCTCCAAGTTAAGATCATATTCACAGGCTCCTGAAGTTAGGACAATTGTTTCTTAAGGTGGGGGGTGATGGTCTTTATTTTATTTTAATTATCTAACCAAGCACCAGGTTTCTTTAAGGAGTCTTTATATTTAGTTTTGGTTCATCTCCCCACCTCCTCTCATCTCCCCAACCTTCATCCCAGTGTGTAGACCCTTCCACCTCTCTATTCCTCTCTCCCCTTCCATGTCACGTGGTTTATTACCCACCCCTCCCCTAAGGCTTTTTTTTTTCTTTTTTGCCCCCTCATGCATCTGTTTCTAATTCCTCTCCCACAGTTGGGATGTTTTTGTTCACTTCTGTGTTCTGGAACAAGTTCATGCCCAGCCAGCCTGGCCTTGAACCCTTCAACTTTTGGCCTCAGCATCCCAATGCTGGGGCTACAGGAAGGATCACCAGGTATGAGTTTCTCTCTCTCTCTCTCTCTCTCTCTCTCTCTCTCTCTCTCTCTCTCTCTCTCTCTCGATGTAGCCCTGGTTGGCCTGGAACTCACAGAGATCTTCCCGTCTCTGTCTCCAGAGTGCTGGGATTAAAGGTGTTTACCTCCACACCCGGATGATTTTTAAAATAATGTTTGTAATCATGTATATGTGTTTGGATCTGTGTGTGGGTGTGTATAAGAATGTACTCTCTTGTCTCCCTTTTCTTCTCAAATAGTGCCCTAGCCATGCAGTGTTTTGTTTTGCTTTGCTTTGTATTTATTTATTTTTTTGAGACAGGGTTTTTCTGTGTATCCCTGTCTGTCCTGCAGCTTGCTCTGTAGACCACCTGCCTGCCTCTGTCTCTCGAGTGCTGGCATTAATGGCAACCACTGCCCAGCAAGATGCAGTGTTTTATGATACACAATTCAAACCACTACACCGAGCAATTTTAAACTATCAGACAGGTTCATACGATGCTCCTTTCTCACACTGATGGATTTAGTGAATATTTGAAATATAAGAGTTGGTTAAAAAAAGAAAAAAAAAAGAAATACAAGAGTTGGAACTGGGTCTGAGTTGAGAGAATGCTTGCCTGGCAAAAGCAAGACCTTGATTTCAACCCCCAGTACGACAAATAAATAAATACATAACAAACTAGAAATAAGCTCTTCATCCAATGTACATAATGTGTGTTGATCTAATCTCCCCTCCCCCCTTCCTTCCTTCCAATTCCTCCCCTGCCCCTCCTACCACTTTTCCCTGTCTCAAAACACCACAAAACAAAAGGAAGCCTTTTTTGGTTTTATGTTTCCGGAAGAAAACATTCAGAAAATGGCACACACTAAAAATTCAAGTCTTCCAAGGAAAGACGGGAGGAAGTCCCTGCTTCCAGGCTTTGTTAACAAAAACACAGCAGAAGAGAGGAGGCCGCTTCCTCGGTATCCAACCCCGTGCGGTGGAGCCTCCCATAATGTTCATTAGAGTCCTTAATCCACGTGATGATTATACATTTCATGCATTTCATCTGAACGACGCTTATCTCATTAACTTCCAGATGACTCACCCTATAAACCTCTGGCCATCACCATTCCCGCCTGAGTGGGCCATGTGCTGCCTTCCAGCTGACATCACTGGAAACCTTGTGTCTGTACCAAAGCTGCCCCGGGCCTCCATGACCTTTCTCCATGATGCGCAGCAGGGCTGGACTTCTCAAAGCTCAGAATATTCATGTCTGCTGCTCCGGCCCCATGCAGGCTACCGTTTGAGCTCGGCCCATTCTTAGATGTTTATGAATACCCTACAGCAGCCCCATTGAAAATCAAGAAACGGATTCTGGCTTTCAAAAACTTTCCTGGGGCCAGTGAGCTGGCTCGGCAGGTAAAAGTGCTTGCAGTCAACCTGACGTTTTAATGCAAGCCTCAGAACACAACTGGCGGAAGGAGAGAACAAACTCCCACAAGCTGCCCTCTGACCTCCGTCCACACTTGTGTCATGATGTATTCCAAGCCCACTGTTGCACACTCACATTCACATGCAATACATAGAAATGTAATACAATGTTTAAAAGCTTTCCTGATCTGCTCCAGGATTTCAGGAAGCCCTGTGTGTCTGTTTGCTTCAGAGAAGGCCAGCAGGGCAGAGGGAGCCTGTCACTGCCTCCTGCTGATTCACAGAGGACCTTGGAGAAGTCACCTGAGAAAAGTCTTACCTCAATGGCCATGTCTGCATCGGTTCCTATGGTTCTTATGGGATCTGCAGTTGTCTCATCCCTCTGTAGCAGCACACCGGACCACCCAGATGCTGGAAAAAAACAAAGCACATTTGAGCCAAGTGGATTTGTCCCAATGGATGGGAAGCTGCAACAGCTGCCATTCTGCAGATTCGAAACCCACGTGACTTGTAAGGGAACCCAGTGGTAGTGAGCATGTGGCTCCAGATCTGTCTGGTGATCGCTGGTTGCTGGCAAAGCTTTATTGCCAAGACACAGTCAGCTGGCACATCCTTTGTTTTCACTGAATTTCCAACTTCGGAGTCCTGTACAAGCCCTGTATCTTTTTGCTACTGTTTGAGACATGGTCTTGGGTAGCTCAGGTTCTCCTGGAGCTTGCTCTGTAGAAGAGGCTGGTTGAGCCCCTTGTTTCCACCCCCTGCCCCAGGTCTGGTATTACAAACCTGTACCACCAAGCCTGGCTTCGACTGTATTGCAATCCCAGGGTCTGCAAGAGACTAGAACGGTTTCCATAGGCATACAAGCCTCATAATGAGGTCTCACTTGGGACACAGAGTGAACCTCCAAGCACAGAAATAAACACATCTAGTTCAGTACCCGGTAGAAGTGATTCCAGTGCCGGGCATGGTAGGCCATACCCTCAATCCCAGCACTATAGGATGCTGAAGCAGGGGGCTTATGAGTCTCCTGACAGCCTGGAATAATAGCAAGGTCAAAATCAGTCTAGATTGCTTACTAAGTTCCTGTCTCCAAACATTAAAAAACAACAACCCGCAAAGCAACAACAAAATGACTCTAGATTAGTTCCCCTTTTCAGTTCCGCATACATACCAGAAATAACTAGTCCTTTACTGTCATATTTATTTATTATTTATTTTAGTTTCATGGTTGCGAGACAGAGTCTTGCTATGTCTTCCAGACCAGCCTGGAATTCTTGATGTAGCTCAGCTGGCCTCCAACTCTCAGCTATCGTCCTGTCAGCGCTGGGGTCACAGGTGTGTGACCCCATGACCAGTCTTGTTCGTTCCCTACATTGTCAGACTATCTGTGAATGTAGACATTTGGCAAGAGACAGTTTCGGGGCAAGGTGGAGATGGCAAGGCATGGCCATAATCCTAGCCCTACAGAGACAGTAGCGGGAGGATTGTCCCGACCTCAAAGTCTACTTCAAAGGTAAACATAACAAGCTCTACAAAGTGAGTTCCCGGCCAGTTAGGGATACAGAGTGTCTCACGCCCCCTCCCCATTAAAAGAGTGAGAGAAAATGGATTTTAGCTTTTGAAATGTCAGTAGTGATAAGAGGATAGACATACTGATGTCCACAGAGGTCAGAAGAGGGCATTGACTCCGCCGGAAATAAAATTACAGATGGTTGTGAGCCACTAGCTCTATAGACCAGGCTGGCCTCGAACTCACAGAGATCCGCCTGCTTCTGCCTCCCAAGTGCTGGGATGAAAGGTGTGTGCCACCACTGCCTGGCTGCAATAAGTACTCTTAACCATTGAGTGATTGCTGTTTTTTTGATAAATGTTATGTCAGTCAGGTTGCCTTCTTTGTATTTGTATCTATGGCCATAAATAAATCAGCTTTGGTCAGAAAAGTTTCTTTTTTGAAGTGGGTCACAGTAAACTGGTCAAAATACTGCAAGTAAGTAATTGCTGAATTCTCTCGCCTAAATCAACATCTATATCACTCCTTCCAAGGCTCAGGGAACATCATGGAAGAGGAGGAGGGAAGAATGGGCGTGTTGGAGAAAGGGCCCCGGGATGTTGGGGAATGCTGACTCCCATGCATGAGATGATCACGACACTCACAGCAGCTGTAATGACAAGACCTGTACACAACTGGGTGGGTCAACATCCCACCATGGAAGAGGTAGAATCTTACAAGGCTCCACTCCATCCTGAGGATCCACAGGCAGTTGATGGTTGCAGGGGGAGGGAGAGACATTTTCTTCAGTGGTGTAGCCACTGGTAAATGCCTAAGATGCAGTAAATAATCTTTTATCCATGCTCCTGTGAATAACACCAATTAAACTCATTGGTTCACATACAAGGTGCAGGTGTGTATGTGTGTGTGTGCACATGCACACATACACACACACACACACACACACAAAGTAAAGAAAATGTGGTTTCCTTATCACAGGGGAAAAGAAGAAGTGTGTCTAGAAGAGGGAATGAGCTTGAAAGAAGCTGGAACAAAAAGTGGGGATACTAAAAAGGACTTTTGAGAAAACCGATGTCCACAGACCAATGTTAAGTTCTCGTGAGGTGTCACGATGCATTTGTCTCCCGTGCTCAAAACTGCAGTGGTGACCTGTTCTTCACTGCTCTCTTATGTGGTGCTGTCTGGTGAAAAATGAATAAAGTCTGAAGAGTCAAGATAGAGAGAAGAGCACCTGTGTATACATAGGAACTCCCAAGTATGTAGACTCCTAGGAAGACCATGTGGTAGCAATGTCAGAAGGTACTCAGCCACACTCTACACAGGTTAGGGCTACAGGCCAACTTGATTTGAACAGTAGAGAGAAGGGGACCCCGTCATGATGAGGACTCAAAGATGCAAGACAACTGACAGCCTTTGTGGAGTGATTCTTATCCATCTGAGCACGCCACTTCCATCTTCAGAATGGTGACTGTCATCCTGCCGGGGTGTAAACACAGGCAGGAGGAGAGCTTGGGATGTTTGTCTGCGAGCCCTTTGGCTCCAGCACACTGTCAGAGACTTCAACATCTGCTTGCATGTCAAGTTCCGGAGAAGACTCTCTGTCCCACCAAGAGCCATGATTTATTACCATTGCACAAAAACTCAAATAGCTCAGATGTGGAACGTGAAAAGACACTCCAGATGCACACGCCGCTATTATTAGTTACAAGGGCACAATCTCCTTTTATGTGAGGAACATATCTGAATAATTTGACCCAAGTTGTGAATTCTATTATACATGCATGCACACGCAAACACGTGTTTCAATATAAAGTGATCCTCGCTTTAGCTTTTTGAGATAGGGCCTCATTATAACTCATGTTGGTCTAAAATTCACTATGTAGATTAAACTGATCTCAGCTGAGGTTGAAGCAAGCCTCCTGCCTCAGCCTCCAAGTATTAGCATGTGCCAACAGGCCCATCTCCATAAACTACTTTTTTCTATTTTGTATTAAAATTATTTTATTTATTTATGAGTGTGTGTATGGCAGAGGTGGGATGTCCAGAGAGGCCAGAAGACAGCATTGGATCCCCTGGAGCTACCTGACAGGAGTCCTAAGATTTGAACTCTTTTTTTTTTGTTGTTTGGTTTTTCTGTAGCTTTGGAGCTTGTCCTGGAACTAGCTATTGTAAACCAGGCTGGTCTTGAACTCACAAACTGGCCCTGTGACATTAGACAAGTTCTGTAATTCCCTTGACTTTCCTCTCTGTTCCTGAGATGGTCAGAGAAGCACCTTGAGTCATGAAAATGCCCAGAATTCAGAAAGGGGAGGAATTTCCCTCCTTACTTTTTAATTAATTTTGTTGTTGTTCCTCTAGGAAGCCTAGGTAGGTCTTGAACTTGTGGTCCTTCTGCCTCAGCATCCTGAGTGTTGGAATTACAGACCTGCATCACCACAGCCAGCTTCCCTTCACCTTTGAGAGAGGCTTTCCTTCAAAGCCATCCCCACCCCAGCTGGAGCTCAAACTCCCATTGGTCAAAAGGCAATGTGAATCTATTTCTAAACCAGCCATAGAAAAAAAAGATTAAAAGTATCAAAACTCCCCAGATCAATGCCCAGTGGTAGAGAGGCCTAGAAGAAAGAGGCCACCTAGAAATGGAACAAACGTGCAAAATGGGTTCTTGGGTAACAAGCAAGAAAGTGATGCCTACGAGATGAGCAGCCAGTGTAGTCTGTCATGAGACGACAAGTGTGTAGATGGCCAGTTAGAAATGCACATTTGAATGCATGAGCACTAGGGCCCTGTTGGGACTCAGCCCTCCAGGACCAAATCTTCTAAGGCAGCATCTAACCTCAGCCCTACAATGGTGTCTCCATCCTCACTGCTGGGGGCTGAGGTCCCTGACACTTAGGCTGGCGATTCTGCAGACTGATGACTGAGCAGAGCCGACAGTACAAATGTTGCAAATGCAAGAGCCAAAGTTACCTTGGTCTACCTTTAATCTGCTTAATATCCATTTATCACCTACCTCTGTGCCTGTCTTAATAGTCTTTGACTGTGAGGTAAAGCTTTGGGATGTAGTACCTAAAAACCCATTAATTTCCCCCATCCCCAAGGTTAAGCTCCCAATAGATAATGCCTAAAATCTATAGCGGAGCAATTGCTGCTGAAACCTGCCCACTCGGTGCCCCCGCCAGTGTGTTGTTAGATGCACTGATTTGTGTCTGCCTCTCGTTCCATGACCACAGAAGTTCATGTCGCTGCTTCCATGGTGAGTCATGTCATTCGGGGCAAGCTGAGTCTGTGTTTAGGCCACGTTCACTCATTTGGCTTAGAATACAGTGTCTTTTATTCTTTCTGGAGCATACTCTGTGTTTTGCATCAGCAGAACTCACAGTTCTGACCTTTAGCCTCATTTATGGGGACATGAGTAGGGAGAGACCTGTGTGTCTAACATTCTTTGCTGTCAAGGCTGCCTCGCTGGCACCTGTGGGCAGGTACCGGGCCTGAGGTATATACTTAGATTTTATTCCAAAGAGAAGTGTTAACTTAGGAGAGCCAGTTTGGGGGAACAGGAACTTGGGAGTACTCAAAAGAGAGAAGAGGGATGAGGCTAAAGGTAAGAGCACAAGACATGGGAACACAGTCCTGTGTCTTAGCCGATTCCTTCTAGGCCAAAGTAAGGACAGACTGTGGTTGGCCCCATGCTCCGGGGCTGGGGAAAGACCACATGGAGATGCTATGGACAGACAGATAGAAATCACCCTGGTGGTGGGTGTGAGCTCGAGTGCTTTGAGGGTAGAACCTGCCACTCCCCAGCTCCATCCCTGAGTGCTCACAGTGAGTCCAGCACCCCCTGGAAGCTCATTAGCTTCAGCCCACACTGAATAGGAACTTCCGGAAGAGGCCTCAAGGCTGCAGACTTTGCCGCTGCCGCCTCTCTGCAATGAGTCCTCAGTTTCTGCATCACCTTCCCATGGTCGCGGTCTCTCCACTGCACAAGGTCACACGCATAGGACAGCTGGTGTGAACTGAGAACAAAGTGAACCACAAACAGTGTGGAGAATCAAGGCCCCCAGTGCCGTCTTCCATAGTTAGGCTCCTGGAAAGCGTGGAGAGGATGTAGGAGGCCCTCGCGCTATAGAGACCGCTCTTGTTTGCTGGGACTCTCTGGATTCCTTCTCCAAGGCTTTAGATCTTGCCCAGCGCAGTTCAGACCCTATTCCTTCGTAGTTTTTCTCCACCTAATCAACCCATCGACATTGGCAGCTATGGAGCAGCAGAGGTGTCCAATCAGGCCTTTGAACTCTGTGCTTCTGAGGAGAAAAGAGCCAGGCGTCTTCCTGGGGCACAAAGTCGACTAACCCACGCAGAAGATCAGCTCATGGTGAAATCACAGCCTTCTGTCATGGAAAAGACTGGGCTGGGGGACCGGGTCCCATAGTCTTCCCTCTCATCCTCACCCGGACCTCTGTGTGGAGAGCCTCAGAATCGATCTTTTAATTGCCTTTGGCTCAGAGGATTTTCAAAACATCTCATTCTGTTCTTGGAGGAGTTCTCAGCTGGGTGGTTACAAAAAAATGAGCGGAACTTCAGAACAATGATTCGCCTTTAAACACAGGCTCTCTCGGAAGCCTCACCCGAGGATCAGCTGATGGGGCCTGCTTCCTCTAGCTAGGAAGCCCTGCCCAGGGTATAGAGGAGTAGAGCAGGATGTCACCCACCCCGCCCAACCTGTTCCAGGTAGTGTCTCATCCTTCCTGAGGCCCTGCTTTCTCCTGCTTGGGGCGGAAGGGCAAGCCAGGCCCTGAGAGAGCTAGCTGGTAGAAGCAATGGTGGCAGAGGCCTTCTTCCTTCAGGGATGCCTCTCAACCTGGAGGGTTCACTGGGATAGAGAAAGCTTCCCCTTTAAATGACAAAGGATTTCCCCCAAACTGGCCTAGAGATCTACAACCCCATGAGGAGCGTTTTGCTTATCTTGAGCAATGGGGACAGGATTCTTGAGGACAGGGTGGAAGAGAAGAGAGGATTTCCTAGGCTGACGTCTTTGAGTTCTCAGAGCTCGACTCAAGGGAAACTGTTATCATCGTTTTAATTAGATCCTCATCTACTTGTAATTATTCCTTGCCTACAATTTAGTAACCCATCCCTCTCCCCCAAACAAAAAAAGGTCCCTGGTGTGTCTTTCAGTCTACAGGGAAACCAGAAGAATCAATATGCAATCAGTTTCTTAATTGTTAAAACACACCTACCCCTCAGCGGGGCCTCAGTCAAGAGCTAGCTGTAGCACAGAAGCCTGCTACTCAAGTCTAACGGGGAGATCAGATGTAATAAACAGATATACATGGTTACCAACTAAAATAGCTAATACAACTGTGGGGTACCCAGAGCACACACAGCCTTGCTGGCGCCCAGATCCAGGCCCATGCAATTCAAGAGAGAGAAAGAGAGAGGGAGAGAGAGAGAGAGAGAGAGAGAGAGAGAGAGGGAGGGAGGGAGGGAGGGAGGGAGGGAGAGGGAGGGAGGGAGGGAGGGAGGGAGAGAGAGAGAGAGAGAGAGAGAGGGAGGGAGAGAGAGAGAGAGAGAGAGAGAGGGAGAGAGAGGGAGAGGGAGAGAGAGAGAGAGGGAGGGAGAGAGAGAGAGAGAGAGAGAGGGAGAGAGAGGGAGAGGGAGAGAGAGAGAGAGAGGGAGAGAGAGGGAGAGGGAGAGAGAGAGAGAGAGGGAGAGAGAGGGAGAGAGAGAGGGAGAGAGAGAGAGAGAGAGAGAGAGAGAGAGAGAGAGAGAGAGAGAGAGAGAATGCTTCAAAAAGCTGAGTGTGAGGGTGGCATGCCTATAATCCTAGCTCACGGTGACAGGCAGATCCCTGGGTCTGGCTGCCTAGCCATCTAGTCCAGTCTACTGGAGAATTACAGGCCAATGAGACACGGTTTCAGAATACAAGACAGAGGATGCCTGAAAAATGAGATGTGAAGTTGTTCTTTGGCCTACATACACACACACACACACACACACACACACACACACACACACACACACGTGCGCGCATGCGCTCACTCACTAATGTGTTACTGCACAGACACTCATTCACTTATATGTCACTGCACACATACTTATATGCACACATACATATATGTATCCACTCATACACATACACACATGCACACACACTAAAACACACACACGAGCATAGACATGTACACATATACATGCATACACTTAGAGGCACAGAGGCACACCTACTAAAATACACACCTATGCATGCACACATGCATACACTGACACACATGCATCCATACCTACGCTAAAATACATACACACACACACACACACACACACACACACACACACACACACACAGCTCCAGGGCACAGTGCTCCGGGAATCTAGGACAGTCTCGCTTGCAGAGGAGCACCAGAAGAGCAGAACTCCAGGAAGACAGAAAAGATGAAGGGAACAAAAGCACCCTAGGCCTCTGAGCTTCATCTTGGGGTTAGAAACCCAACCGAGAGCCCAGGGCAAACTCTCCACGGTGTACCAGGGATGAGAAGACAGTCTGCTGTTTCTCCCTGACCCTCTTCCTCTAAGCATGAGGTAAGGCGGAATGACACTGTTTATAAAAATAGCTATTGCTTCATAAATATCTGCCATGTGTCTTTAATGCTCTGAACTTCATATATATTATACCACTAATAATGTTTTTAAAACCACCAACTTGCCTTGCATCCACAAAGCTCTGGTTCCATTACCAGCACCACATAAACCCAGCATGGTGATAGATGCCTGTAGTCCTAGCATTTGGTGGATGGAGGCAGGAGAATCAGGAGTTCAGTAACATCCTAGACAACACTGAGACCTCAAAGAGAGCCTGGGATACCCGAGCCTGTCTCAAAGAAAGGCAGGGAGATAGCTCAGTAGTTAGGAACTCCTGCTGCTGTTGGGAGGACTGAATACCTGAGTTCAGTTCACAGCACCCATATGAGTAACAGGACACCCTCTTCGGGCCTCCTCAGGCATACATATATGCCGCACGCACACATAAATAAAATTAATAAATAAGTAAATCCCTTTTTTTTCTTCTTCAAGAAAGGGTTTCTCTGTAGCTTTGGAGCCTGTCCTGGAACTCGCTCTGTAGACCAGGCTGGTCTCAAACTCACAGAGATCCACCTGCCTCTACCTCCTGAGTGCTGGAATTAAAGACGTGTGCCACTACCACCTGACTTTCAATAAAAAAAATCTTAAAACAACAGCAGAACCCAAGTTAAAGAAAAAGAAAGGCACCATTACTATTTTATTTTTATGAAATTAGTAGATAAAAATGAGGCTTCAAGCTGGTATGATAACTTGTGCCTATAATCCTAGCACTCAAGAGGCCGAGGCAGGAGAAATTGCCTCAAATTTAAGGCCAGCATGGGTAATATAGAGAGTGTCAGGCTAGTTTAGGCTACAGAATGAGACCTTGTGATGTGGGAGTGTCATATATCAATCTGATGATTTCATTGGTTAAGTAATAAAGAAACTGCTTGGCCTCATAGCTTAGAACATAGGTGGGTGGAGTAAACAGAACAGAATGCTGGGAGGAAGAGGAAGTGAGCTCAGACTCGATAACTCTGCTCTCTGAAGCAGACGCGATCAAGCTCAGGCCCAGGATGGACGTAGGTTAGAATCTTTCCCGGTAAGACTGATGCTACACAGATTATTAAACATGGGTTGATCGGGATATGAGAATTAGCCTGTAAGGGCTAGAGTTAATGGGCCAAGCAGTGTTTAAAAGAATAAAATTTGTGTGTTGTTATTTTGGGGCATAAGCTAGCCGTTTGGGAGCCGGGCGGGATGAAAAGCAGGCCCGCAGCTCCTACTACAACCTTGCGTCAAAAACAAACAATAAAACCAAAGACCGAGGGGAATAAAGGAACTTTCAAGAGATCAGTAGTTTACCTCGTGCATAATAGACTGCACACTCGCAGCACAGGCACATACTTGTACAAGTGTGCAGATGAGTGTGTGTGTGTGTGTGTGTGTATGTGCACGCGCGCACACGCATGTGCACACAGGCTTGTGCATATGTGGTCACGAACCTAGCTCCATCTGCCCAGAGGACGTATGCCTCCTCTCAAGGGGAAGAGCTTTCTTCACTACAGCATCGAGAACTGGGTCAGAAACCCGGGCGTTTCATCACCTGCTCTATTCTCGAAGGTCTTTTCAGCATCCTTCTATTTAGGAAGGGGAGACAGATTCCAATTACAGGAAAAGGAGAGCAGAAAAGTTGCCTGATGCAATTTTAAATGAGTTTTAGAAGACCCTTGTGGTCTAAACTCATTTTGAAACCAGTTGTTTCTGCAGGCCTGTGCTTAGAAATTAAGGCCCCTTTTAGGCAACAGAGTGACCCATAGGCATCTCAAGGGCTGCTGTGGGACAATGGTTTTACCCTGTAAAGATTTGTTTCTTGTACTTGTTTAATAAAATGCCGATTGGCCAGTAGCCAGGCAGGAAGTAGAGGTGGGGCAACCAGGCAGGAAGTAGAGGCAGGGAAATGAGAAAAGGAGAAATCTGGAGTCAGTCTGCAGTCGTCACCCAGCCACAGAGGAAGCCAGACACAGCAAGCAAGATGTGACTGCCTTGCCGAAAACGGTACCAAGCCACATGGCTAACACAGACAAGAATTATGGGCTAATCTAAATTATAAGGGTTAATAAGAAGCCTGAGCTAATAGGCTAATCAGTTTATAATTAATGTAGACCTCTGTGTGTTCCTATGGGACTGAATGACTGCAGGACCGGGTGGGACAGAAATATCTGTCAACAAAGGGCTGTTCCCCAAAAGAGTTTCCACTTGGGGCAGGAGACTAACAACCTAAAAGCTGGTTTACTCTTTAAATCTTTTGTAAAGATCTATATTCAGTGGGGCTTCTCTATGGGTCCAGTAAAAAATTCTGCTATACTTTCTATACACCTGAACAGACAGGTTGGATGGCCTGGTTTGCTTGGGTGGAAAGATAATTGATATTTATACACACACACACACACACAGACACACACACACACACACACACACACACCCCAAATCCACCCAAGCCACAATCTTAGATCCAATCTCCATTCAGATAAAATGCCTTAGCCAGTAAATAAAACTCCAGGACTGGAAAATTGGTTCAGCAGCTAAGAGCATTTGCTGCCTTTGCAGGGGTTGAGGGTTCAGGTCCTAGCACCCACACAGCAGTTTAGAGCAGTTCAGCTGACTCTAAATCCAGTCCCATGAGATCTCATGCCCTCTTCTGGATTCCTTAGATCGCTGCACAATGTGCCATGCACAGAGTAGGCAAATAATCACACGCCATTAAAAAAATGCTAATAATTAAAACTCCAGGGCACTTAGTGATGGGGACATACCTGGATTCTTGAGAAAGTCAGCCACCTAAGTTGTGCGACTTCATTCTCCTGTCTTGACACATCAGGCTGAAGGCAACCATGGCAGAGAGAACCCTTGGAGAAACTTCTTTCTCCACCTTCCAAAGTCACACCCTCCACCCCTACGCCAGAGCATAAGCTTCTGAAGTCCCCATCTCAGGCCTGTGTCCTCTCTCACGTCCATCAATAACTTTCCAAAATGCAGCTGTGGTCACATCCTTTTCCACCTGTATTTCTGTTGTGTGTCAGGAAGGGGCTAGGAGATGGATGCAAAGGTCCGGCCCTGTTCTCAGGCATCGGCACGCAATATGAGCGGTGAGTTTCTCTCTGGCCACCTGATTTCCACCATGCCCCATCTTCTGGCCTTCCGTACCATACATATCTTCCCTAGTTAGGTGGGCAGGATGTCACACATCTACCCAAAGTCCTAGATGTCTTTCCAGACTTCTTCTCCTGCTCTGGCTTTGGAGGGACATAGTACAGTGGACCCATTTAGGCATCCAGAAACCCACTTGGAGCATACAGAAAAGGATTAAAAATGCCTCTGTGTTAAATTCAGGAAAGGTCTGAGGGTAATCCTCAGACCCCCTTGACCAAATGGCAACCCTTCTAGCTTGGAGCCATGTTATGGCAGGTTGTGATGGTAATTTTAGCACATAAATACATATGGGTACCACTAGGCAAAGGCGCAAAACAAGAAAGCCCTGACCCACAGCTGGTATGGGCAGAGGGCAGATCACAGAATCAGGTGAGTGGTAAGGTTGTATTGCCAGTGCCTCCCATCAGGGTCAGGCCCAAGGAAGGGAGGGACACCACTGGGAGAGAACAGATGTGAGTACCGGGCAGGAGCTTAGAAAGGTTATGTGTAGGAGTAGCAGAGGGGGTCGGACTGCAAAGAAAATAACGATGAGCAGAGAAAGATGAGTAACGGAGGATGGGGAGGCAGGAGGTGGTCAGAATGGATTCCAGGACTTGGCTGGGTTGTTAAATGCTATCAGCAGCCAGTCTGCGATGTGTGTGGGAGGGAGGTGGAGCAGTTTGTTTAAAGGATTTGAGCCTGAGCAGTTACGGGCTGGATATGCTGAAGGCAGTAGATTATTTTACGAAACAGAGTTGTTTTTTATTCTAGCGTGCTTGTATGATTGGGAACAGACGAGGCTAATAGTCACCAAAGTTAAAAGCTCCACTGGGAGTCTGGTTTGATCTACTGCAGAAGTCAGGAGCTGGACCCCAGCTGCTGTCAAAGCTGATCTGGGATGCACCCACAAGAAGGCACAAGAGCATTTACAACCAGAAGTCATCCTTCCTCGATCCGCAGCATGCACAAGCTCATCCAGCTCGTGGACATGGGTGCAAACTCTTAGAGTGCACACAACTCACAACGACACAGTGTCCATCTGGTGACTTGCTAGATGGTGGGGAGAAAGGAATTAATGTCACTTCCTCCTCTCCTCCCTCCCTCCAGCTATGAAAAAGAATCCTGTTTGGCTGGCTCCATCTCTCTCCCTTCCTTGACTTTTAAAGAGAGTTCAGCATTTGCCAGCACAGTAGCTGGGCCTTTATAATAAAAATTTGGAACATTATATAGAAAGAAGCAAGCTTAGAGGCAGGAGGAAAGCTGAATGGGGGAAACACAGCTGCAAAGATGCCTGGTTCGAGACACAGAAACAAAGAAAGGGGAGAGAATTGGAGAGGAAGGGAGGGGTGGAGGGGGGGATGGAGGGAAGGGAGCGCAGTAGATGCTGACTGCCTTGGACTCCTGCCTGTTAAGGACACTCCCACCCACACAGACGTGTTCTGGGTTCTGACTGTGGACTCCATGGGATCAACTCCTGTACAGCTGTTTTTCCTGTCATGACGGATGATACCCTGCCAAAGCCTTCCTTCCCTAAGTTGCTTTTTGTCAGGTATTTTGTGGCAGTAAGTGATACAAGATCTTTGAGACACTGAGATACAATCGATGTGCCCCACACAGCTAGTGTCAAAGGACACTAGCAATTTACCATGTAATCAAGAGGCTGGACTGAATGGAAATGACAGCAGATTTTCAGGGTTCTTCTGTGTGCACTGTCACGTCCTCAGCTGAGGTTGGGAACAACAAATCTCTCTTAGCCTTTGCGTTGTCCCTGAGATCAGTCAGAGGCCCTGAGAAGGGTCTTTCACCCGAATGATGTATTGAAGGTGACCCGTTGTATGATAAACACTAGACAACAAAGCTTACTATTAATAAGATTAAAAGTCCATTCCTCTGATGAATGTGAGAATTCAAGGTGAATAGAAATTTGGAGGCATTATTATAAGAGGTGACAGAGTCAAAGAGGGCCTATCATCTTGATCCCAAGAAAAAAGCAGACAAGAACCAGACCCTGCCCACAGCATCATCTAAAGTTGGAGAACATTTCTTATCCGTTCTGAGCACATGACCCACAACCACTTGCCTCTGTGGTCACCATGGGAACAGATGGCAGAAGGGTACAGCCTATTTCTTTTTTCTTCTCTCTCTCTCTCTCTTCCTTCCTTCCTTCCTTTCTTTCTTTTTCTCCCCCTCCCCTCTAAGATAGGGTTTCTCTGTGTAACACCTCTAGCTGGCCTGGAACTCACTTTCTAGACCAGGCTGACCTTGTATTCCAAGATCTGCATGTCTCTGCCTCCCAAGTGCTTGGATTAAAGGCGAGTGCCATTACCGCCAGGCTTGGAAGTTCTTTGTTTGTTTGTTTTTGTTTTTTTGTAATATGGGCTTACATAATAAATCTGGAAAAATATTAGATATGATCTATCATTCAAAAATCCCGTAGATTGACGAGGGATGGCAAATGAGAACAGGGCACACGACAGGGCCAACGAGTTACAGCAAATACCCATGTGATTGCTATGCAAAATTAGTCAAAATGGGCTTTTCAAAGTCAAAGAAATGATTAATCTCGTAAATCAATACATCTGGAATTAATAAATTCCTACTCAGATTGAAGTGATTATTGTTTCTGATACAGGCTGGGAGTGTGACTCAGAGGTGCAGCGCTGTCCCCCATGTATCAGGCCTTGGATTCGATCTCTGGCGCCCCAAAAAGTTTCCATGAAAAGAGACAGCACTTGGGGCAGTGGGCAAACTGTTTGGGACCCCACGACTTACACAAAAAGCCAAGTATGGCGGTGTGTGTCTGGAACCCCTGACTGAGTACCAGGGAGAAAGAGTGATCATGGGGGATTGCTTGCTAAGTAGTCTTGTTGAAATGGAAAGTTCTGGATTCAGTGAGAGATCCTGCCTCAAAAGATGTTGTGGAGAGTGTTGGAGAGAGACACCAGACTGCCAAGCTCTGTTTCCCATGACAGTAACCAAAATAGCGGGGAGAAGCTCCCAAGTGAAGCCAAGCACTGGGAGTGCAAAGCGGAGAAAGAGGAGACAGGACAGGAAGGAAGGCTCCGCCTCACAGAGTGTCAACATTTGGAAACGTGTTTTCGAAACTAAGTCATAGGCCCAGCCCAAGGCTTGCTTTAATTGGCACAGACAAGGGGATTAGAGAATCTAAGTCAGGGAGGCTGTTGCCCTGAGAAGCTGCGCCTGGATGTCAGAGAAGACTCTGGGAAATAATCTTGGGAAATTCCTGTCAGAAAGTCGGCAGGAACCTTCGGTGGGAGGCACTTACGGCCTTTTATTTTCAGAATTCCTCTGTTAAAGGCCACCAGAAAGACTGAGTTCTGTTCCCAGCATTGACAGCTAAAGTAAGACAGATCAGAATGTCAAGGCCAAGAAAATGACTGTAAAATTGGGAGGTTTGCTATGAACTGTAGCAGAATAATTCAGGAAAACACATATAATAACATCTAATCAAATCTACTTTCCCCCCAAGCTTTCTCACGGCTTTTATGCCCTTCAGTTTCTGTAGTGCCGACTCAAAGAACACATTATTCCGAGGTTTTATTAGACATTAGCTCTCTTTGTATTTTGAAGTCCAGCCCCAGGTTAATTGTTTTCAGATCTGGGTCTTGGTGGTGATGGGGTTCATATTTCTTTTGAATTTAATGAAGAATTACCAGTTGGAGCCAGTTTAATGAGGTGAGAGAGATGTCAGATTAGCTGGGAGGTCCGTGGCAGGATAAAAGACAACTCAGAAGAGTTTTATAAAGCAATTAAACAGATTCCACATGGGAATGAAAATCCGAAATGCATTCTACCTCATTGCAGGTAGTAAATGCTTAGTTTAGAGCATTTACTCTTTCTAAATCTGCTTTCTAAAATCTGAACAAACAGCCTTCCTAGAGTCATAAAGCATAAATCCATTAATAAGAAGGAGCTGCCTTGTATTTCCTGTGATTTGGGCTATGAGAGGTTGGGCCTGGGGTCTCACATGTGCTAAGCAGGGCACTCTACTATGCAGCTCCACTTGCAGCCTTTCAGGACTAAGTCGTCATGTGTATACTATTGTGAATCAATTAATCAGCTAACTAGCTAGCTTTTTTTTCTTTTCTTTTTCTTTTATTGTTTCAATATTTATTTACCTTGATGTGTGTGTCTCTCTGTGTGGGTGAGCAGGGAGGGCCGAAGTCAGTGTCAGATCCTCTGGAGCTGGAGTAACAGGCAGTTGTGAGTTCCCTGGTCCTGGGAACCAAACACAGGTCATCTGGAAGAGCTGTGTGTACTCTTAGCTCCTGAGCCATCTCTCCAGCCTCAAATCAATGTATTTACTTTCAGTGCTGAGAGGGTCCCAGAGCCGGGTGTATGCTAAGCAAGTGCTTTATTACTCAGCCATCCCCTGAGCCCTGCACTGTGTTTAAAACACCTGTCGCTTGCAATGACGCTACAGATAAGGAGATGTTCAGAATTGTAATTTTTACTTCAAGGTTCATCCAAGAGACTACACTATGCATCACAACACTGATTTATTGTATCTACCCCAATAGTATTATTACACCCAGATGGGACCAAGGCTTTCAAAAGCAGTGGAGAAGTTAGTTTTAAAAAAATGGCCAAGAACAAAAGGAGAGGCCAAGCCACACACACCCTAGGAGGATTTTCAGCATTCCACCAGGCCTCTAGGCTTTTGAAAATTTTTTTACCTCCTGATGCTAAGAAAAGAAAAGGTGGTAATTTATTCAATAAATTCACAGCTCAATCATGTGGGTTTATAGAAATTATTTCCTCGGTGTTAACGGGCACCCTTATTCATGGTTTTATGTAAAATATCTCAGGAGGGATATTCATACCCAGTGTGATCCTGGGGCCCAACCTCAGATCAAATTTTGAGTCTTCTTGCCATGAGGAGGGTCTTCTGATCTAAGCACTGATTCCCCTAATCTAGTTGGTCCTTAGGGGGATGAACCCCTAACTCATCAATGTAATATCAGTAATTAGGGCAGAAATAGAAGTATACCCACAGCCACATGATTGAATATTATGCCATCATGCAATAATGCCAACAGCATACTCCATTGGATGGACACATGCACACACATGTGCACAGACACACACACACATTGGTATAGAAAGGTTTCTAGAATATGTCATTAACTAAAAGAAAATTACATGGTAGTATATATGATATAACTTTGTTAAAATATTCAAAATAACTTTGAACCCTCCTGCCTGCACCTCCCAAGTGCTGGGATTGCAGGTGTGTGCCATTGTGCCCTGTTGATGGGGCACTTCTTCCTATCCTTCCTGTAGACTGGCCTTTCTGCCTAACAGCTCCAGGGAAATAAGGATGCCAAGGAGGACACTCTGGTTCTGCAGAAAAGGAAACCGAGGCACAGATCGTGGAACTAGCCCGCACCTGCTTGGGAACCATCCCCCGGCACCATATATAGCACCAGAGACTAGGCCCCTAACCACAGGGAGAGTCTTCCTCTCAAATGGCGTAAGGTTTGGGAAAGCATCCTGTGTCGTGAAATGACAGATCTGGAAACAACCAGCCTGAACAACTGCTCCGTAGGGGCAACACCACTGCCCTGTAATCACCAGCCAGAGCTCCTGCTTGGTGAGTGGCACTTTCCTTTTTTAAATGATGCTGGGGTTATAATCGGAGCCTCACAGGTACCCAGCAAGTGCTCTACTGCTGAGCGCCATCCCCTGACCTAGGAGCCTATGTTTTAACAAGTGGCCCAGGCAGTCATAGGATCTATGTTTGGAAGCCTAGTGAGAAATGAGAGGTTTTGGAGACCAAGTCCTTGTAGGTGTGATCCCACCGCACACAACTTAAGTTGGTGTAGTGTGAGCATTAACTGAGCTCTTCTGCCCTCCTGAGACTCAGAAGCAAAAGAAAATTGAAGACCTTTCCTTCCTTTTCCCTTCCTTCCTTCCTTCCTTCCTTCCTTCCTTCCTTCCTTCCTTCCTTCCTTCCTTCCTTCCTTCTTTTTTTTTTGGCAGAGTATCAATATGAAGCCCAGGTTGGTCTCAAATTCAGGATCCTCCTCCGTCAGCCTTCAGATAACTGGGATGTGAGTGTATACCACCTCTACCACGTCAGGTTGCTATGGAGCCTTTTCAGCATATCTAGACCTTCCAGTTTGAGGAAGAGGACCTCTGCACAAACAACCCGGGCAGCTTAGTATGTTTTTGTTTTGTTTTCAAAGATTTATTCCTCCCTCCCTCCCTCTCTCCGTGTATGTATGTGTGCTTGTGATTGTGTATGTAAACATGTGTGTTTTGGTGCCCGTGGAGGCCAGAAGTGTGTGTCAGGCCCAGAAGATGGATTTACAGACAGTTATAAGTCTCCATGTGGGTGCTGGGGGCCAAACTCTAATCCTTTGCAAGAGCAGCAAGTGCTCTTAACCACTGAGCAATCCTTCCAGTCCCAGAGATTGGTTTTTCTTCCTTCATTTTTCCTTCCCTCCCTTTCTTTTTTTATTTATTTTATCTCGTTTTACTTAAGACAAAGTCTCATAATGTAGCCCTGGCTGCCTTGGAGTTCACGCTGTAGAGCAGGCTGGCCTTGACCTTATAGAGACTGTCCTGCCTCTGCCTCTCAAGCACTGGTATGAAAGACCGTGTGTCATCACGGGTTTGTATATATAAGTGCATACCACTTCATCAAGATGATTGCTTCATTAAAAAGCAAATAAAAATGAAAGCTCTGGAAGTCATCCTTTAACATGGACAAGGAATTTCAAGAAGAATTCTAAGAGAAACAAAGAAGACTTAAAAATATGGGAAATGCATCTCTACTTAGAGATTCAGGATGATGATACAAAAAGCCATAGGGGAGACCAACACCTCTCACTGAGATGGAAGGCCCTGTAAGGTGGAGGCCATAACTAGCTGAGACAGAGATGCTGTTTTTCAAGGAGTGTCTATGTCCATATCTTTGGAAGCAGCTGGTCAACTGGTGACAAGGTTTGACATCACACAAAGGCTTTGCATCCCAATAAGTTTCCCGAGTCTGGGCAGGCTGCTGAACACAGCACTGCTGCACAGAAGTTAGTTGAATTGATGACCCTGGCCTGTCAAGATATTTGATATCCCGGCCATCTCTTCTGAGCACAACTGACTTCTACAGCATGTCGCATCCTGATATGTTGACTGTTGGCACTGGGAAGGATGGGGATTTCCTTCTCCTCCCTCTCTGTGTATTCCATCCACCTCTGAAAGGCAAGCATCCATCCACTCATTCACTCACCCACTCACCTCTAGGGTTTTCTGGTAAAGGCTCCTTCACTCTTTCCAGTGTTATGGTTTTGGGAAAAACTACCATCCACCACCCTTCTCAGCACATTCCAGGTCAGCTCTCTGAAGTGACCCTGGGCCCTGGCCCAGAAATAGACTGGGCTATTACTCAGGATGACCACTCAAGGGCTTTTCTCCTAAATCCAGCAACTGTGTCTCCTTGTCCTTACTGTGAACTGGAAATGGAGAAGCTGGGATTTAAAGACAGCCATGTTTCCGGCAGTGGAGAGAGCCTGGATGAATGTGATGTGTGCTGACCAAAGAGAAAGGCAGGGGGTGAGCAGCATATCTCTATTGGAATCTGGAATCTCTGATTAGTCACACCAAAGCCCTGGTTAGTCATAGTGCCCAGTTGGCCTATTGCCCTTCCTGTCATCAGAATGCGTGAGTTAATAAACACCCACTCCCCCCCCCCCCCCGCCAGATCAGTTCAAACTTGGCTTTGTGTCCTGCAACCCAAGGACTCCTAACTAGCATACACTTGGACCTCCTGGAGTCAGAGAATCGTGAGGAGGCACGTGATTACTCTGTGCCTCCCTTCCATCGCTATTTGGTCTGAGTAATCTGGAAGGCACGTGGAGCCTAGAAGAGAGGTGGCAGAGCAGGGGCACGGGGCTGCCCAATTCTGCAAAGGCACAGCATGGGCGGGGAGTGGGGGTAGAGAGACTGTTAAAGTCCACAGGAATGGAAAGCAGAAAGAGTCCAGATCAGGCCAGCTCTGATAGCAGGTGGAGTTGATATTAGATCAACTTAATTCCAATAAATAAACCTTGGAGTGGAGTTGTTTACATCAAGACTGAGTGTGTGTGTATGTGTGTGGTATATATGTAAGTGTGTGAGTGTGCGTGTACGCATGTGTGTGGTGTGCATGTATATGTGTGTGCATGGTATGTGTGTGTGCTTGCACCTATATTTAAATGTTCATGTTGGGTGTTCTAGTCTCACTTTCTACTTTACTCCCCTGAGGCAGAGCCTCTCTCTGAACCTGAAGCTAATTATTTGTATTAGTTCCCTTTTTTCCTATTGCTGTGTTAAAATGCCACAACCAAGCTCACTTATCAAAGAAATCACTTGATTCAGCTTAAAGTTCCAGAGGGCTGGAGTCCATCATGTGAGAGCAAAGGCAAGGTGTCAGGAACAGTGGGGGAGCTCCCATCTCAAAACTACAGGCAGGAATCAGAGAGAGGATACTGGAAATGGCAAGAGTCAATGCCCACCCCCAGTTGACACACCTCCTCCACCAAGGCCACACCTCCTAATCCTTCCCAAACAGTTCCACCAACAGGGGACCAAGTGTGGAAGCATATGAGCCGGTGGGATTGTTCTCTTTCACACCATCGCTCCATTTCAGTCAGGATGACTGACCAGTGAACCCCTGGGATCTGTGTGTCTGCTCCCTAAGACTGGGGTTATAGGCACATGCAGCAATGCCTAGCTCCTTTACATAAGTGCTGGGGATTTGAACTCAGGTCCTTGGGTTGTGTAGCAAGTATTCTTGTATAGAGTCATATCCTTAGCCTCCAAGGCTTGTTCTGATAAAACTTTATAAACATAGGTAGATGGCCCATATTTTGATAATTTTCTTTTAAATATCTCATTACATTATAGTTTTGGGGCTTTTTTTTTTGATGATAAACTCTCTTCTTCGACAATTTCATCTAGCTACCTACTGCACTCTGACTATTCCTCTCCTACCCCTGCCTGCTCCCCTTCTTCCCTACATACTTCTTTCCCATATTCATGGCTTTTTGTTTCACTTGGTGTCCCACAGAGTTTAACTAGTGCCTATAGAATCTGTGTGACCCTGAATTTAAAACTCTCCATGGGAGTCTTCTGGACTCTCCAGTGGGCGTGCAATCAGACAGTGTGCCTCCCCATTTCCCTCAGAATCTATCCATAGCTGTCCTGGTCTACTTTCATGAAGCTTAGGCTGGGGCAAGCTCGCAAAAGGTGACCTTGGACCCCAGGCCTTCCAAGTGTTGGGATTGTAGGCATGTGCCATCATGTTTTATTGATTCTTATCAACTGAGCTATATCTACCCTTCCCCCAAGACAGAAGTGTAAAAACATTTAACTTGTGTGCATGTGTGTAGTTGCATGTGCATAGGCACATGTGTGTATGGTACCTGTGGAGGCCAGAGGAGGGCCTCAGATCTCCTTGAGCTGGAGCTACAGGTTATTGGGAGCCTTCTGACGTGGGCTCTGGGAACTGAACTTGACTCCTCTGCAAGAGCAGCGAACACTCTCGACTGCTTACTAAAGCAATCAAAATGCAGTCTGTTTTGCTTTCGTTTCTCTAGTTTTTTGAGACAGGGTTTCTCTGTGTAACCTTGGCTGTCCTAGAACTCTGTAAACCAGGCTGGCCTTGAACTCACAGAGTTCCCTCCCACCTAGCTCTACTTCCCAGGTGCTGGGATTAAAAGCATGCACCACCAAGGCCCAAAATGTGTTCTTAAAAGTTTTTTACGGTCCACTCTTGATCCATGTTGGTGGATCCCCGCCCCCATCCTGTTTTAAATCACTCTAACACTGAAATGGAAGGATGCAGAGGAACGAGAGCGGCATGCTCCAGCCATCTGCAGCACACGTGCCACCATGCTGATTCGCCTCGCCAGCTCCAACATTCAAAGCTCACTGGTGCCTGCGGTTTTCTTACCCAATTCTCAGGTGTTTGTACCCAAGAAGAGCGTTTGCACACATACATACTTTGTGTATACACACGTGTGATGACTAATTCCATTTGTCAAGTTGACCAGGATAAGAGATACCCAGATAGATGGTAAAACAAAACAAAGCAATCACCGTTTCTGGATATATCTGAGAGGCTGGCCCCCAGAGAGTTAGTAAGGTACCAGAAGATTGGGTAAAGGTCTGCCAAAGGTCTGCCCTCACCAGTGTGGTGGGCATCATCCCATCTCCTGAGGGCTGGATGAAGCAGACAGCTGAAGGAAGGGCCAGTTTGCTGATTCAGCTGAGACACCCAGCTTTGGTTGTTCCTGCTTTTTAGATCTTTAGACTCAGGGACTTAGACATTTGGTACCCCCAGTTTCCGGACATTAATTTTGAATTGGACAATGCCACTGACTTTCCTGGGCCTCTAACTTGAAGACAGTGGGTCTTGGGGTGTTTAGGCTACCTAATCAAGCATGAGACAGCCCCTCATTATCCATCTCTTCACATTCACCCACATTTACTCTTTTTTTTCCCTTAGGGGATGGGTCTGGACACTGACTAACATGTATGACTACAGAGACGTGTGCGTGCGTGAGCATACTATAAGCCCTTGGCTTTGCAACATTATCTAAAACGTAGGTGGACCACGGCCAAGCTGAGAGCAGAGTCACCTCTTACAAAAACATTCTTTGCAGGTGTGGGATTTGGCCAGAAACTCAGCTGTGGGAAACATGTCTCACTTTCTAAATGGCTTCTCTCCCAGCCCACAAGCTGTTCTGATGAGCAATGACTTACTATGTCATCGGCTTTGCCTGTAGAGCTTGCTGAGCCCCATGCTTTGGTACTGAAGTTTTATGACCAAAAATGTGTTTATTATTATTGTTACTTTGCAAACCACCTAGGGGGTTTTCTCTCCTTCTTCCTTTTATCACCCGATCATTAAAAAGGGCAGGGATCAAGGGAGAGAGAGTGGCTGACTCTGGCAGGCTAAGCCTGTCACCATGTGTCACCATGCTCATTCAGTAACAGACCAAATCTGTTTTCCCTTTTTTTCTTAGATTGACACGGATGCCCTGGATCTTTGTTTTTGTGGTGTCCTTGGTTTTGACTTCACATAAGGCAGAGGCAAAGCCATGAGGCATGCCACTGGGTACATGCCCGCAGACACCGACTTCCTGAGAGCGCCCTTTAGAACTCTGCATTGGAAACGATTCTCAACACTGGCTCCTCCAGGCAGGGCCTTGACAAGAGCCGCATGCCACCGTCTTTTGTCCTTTGGTCTCTATGCTGTCAGAGTAAGGTCCAGATCTTGGGCCAGCGTGGGATGGGCTCTTCCTCTGTCCTGCACCCCACTTGTGCTTCACATTTTTTGCTTTGATTTTAGGCTCTGGGGTTGGGAAGAGCATCTGTTTGTATATCACCTTGCTTCCAATGTCAGGCACACAGTAATTGCTTTATAGATGTTTGTTCAGTGACAGCAGCTGTACACGATGAGAAGCTGCGGCCCTGCCCAAAGGTAGTTAAATGCCACTAAACCCGGCTTAAGCCAGACACTTGTACCAATTACTGGCTACGTCTTGGGCACGATAGTTAGTCATGCAAAGCCTCAATTTTCTATACCATAAAGCAGGGGTAATGAGAGCTGTGTCACGGGGTTATTAGAAGATCATAGTAGACAGCACTCATGACAGCACGTGCACACCGTGTTATCTTTGCCATTCTTCTCTGTCTCCCTCATGAGAAGATTAGATATGCTCACTCAGTGCCAAGACACTTTCAGAGCTACTTCATGGGAACAGTCTATTGCTCTATCCCTCCCGTGCCTGCCCCAATGGAACACACACTACAGGCGCCATGGCGAAGTGTCCACTGTGTGAGTCACGTGGAGTTTGTGAGAGAGTGAGCGTCGTCACACGTGGGGATGCCTTCTTTATCCTGAGTCCTAGAATGAAGCCGTCTAGAACAGGGCTTTAATCACACCCATGAGCAAGCTAGGCGTGGTGAGTAACACCTAGAATCCCAGCACTTGGGAGGTGGAGGCCGCCTTTGGCCACTGAGCGAGTTCAAGGTTAGTCTTAGCATCAGGACCAAAATAATGAAAGAATGATGAGTAATAATCCCCACCCCCCCCCACACACACACAACCTCTGGAGTTACACAGCCTAGAGGGAAAGCAGCCCGATACAGCGTGCAGGCCACAAAACAGGGACAGTTCAGTCCTTCAGGAAGGATGCACGGATCCCGAGGCCTCTCTCACGCTGTTGTAGTGTGATATTCGGTCAACTCAGTCACTGCAGTAAACTCAGGTTGCGTTGTCTGGCGTGACAGGGAAGTAGAATTCTCATCTCAAATGTTTTTATTTATTTACTTGTGTGTGTGCACACATTATGTACAGCAAGTGTGTGTAGGTCAGAGGGCAACTTTTGGGAGCTGGTTCTCTCCTCCCACCACCTGGGGCCCATGAGTCAAGCTCAGGTCCTTCAGTTTGGCAACAGGTGCCCTTACCCACATGGCAAGTCTCACTACCCCCATCATTATGTTTACTGGAGGCAAACCGGAATCATTCTACCAGGGTTTACCAGTAGTATGTAGGGTCCAGGAATTCCACCCAGCATTCCTTTCCTGGATTCTTCATTCCAACTGCTAAGTTTATGTTGACTGAATCCTTCTGTGTTTCTAGAGCTATCACCAGAGGGTGGTGTGCTGTGCATCCTATCTTTACCCCTGTGCAGTGGGACAGCAGTGCACATAAGGCCCAGGGGGATGGCATGCTAGTCGGCCTTCCACCCCCTGCCAGAACTGGTGGGGACCATTTCCTTTGTGCAACCCTGTAGGTGGTGGTACATCATGTGCTGTGGCTTCCCCTTCACTGCGCATACACTCAGTAGAGGGGTAGGGAAGGGGCCAGTATTGCCCTTGTTAAACAGGTAGAGAAGTGGGGGGTTTGAGAAGCGGGAAAGCTCCCCAGAGGCCACAGCTCATCCAGCTAACAGGGACACCTGGACTGGAAGCAGAGGCCCCAGCCTGCGGAACAGTGACCTCCCCTATGTTTGTGCCTAGCCACAGTTCCTTCTGCTTATTCTAGACTGAGTGATGTTAGCCTGTGCTGTTTTCTGTGGGGCAGTGAGGTCCTCCAGCCTGGGTGGTGACTTCGGTCCACACCATGTGGCCACTCTCAAGCCACCTGATTCCCTGTGACTCGGCCCCACACTCATCCTCAAGTCATTAGAGAGTGGAAAGCCCTCAGACAGGGGTCTCTGTTTCTCTTACATCAGCAGGCTGCCCAAAGACTGCCCTAGGCTAAGGAGTGAGAAGCAGGGGCACAAGGGAAGCTGGCAGGGGTCTATTTTTCTTCACCAGCTCCTACTCAGGGACCGTTTTCTTTGCTTGCACGCAAGGCCCTGCAGTCAGCACGGATGGAGCACTCACAGGGTAGCCCCCTGTGCTACAGCAATCCGACCTTAGCCAGAGGACAGACCTGGCAACAGTGCGCGCCGCAGGGGTGGGAGGCTTTTCTTACGGGACTAGAAAAGAGAGAGTTGATAGACATGAACTCTGGTGAGTGTGAGAGCAGGCGGCAGGAAGCCTGGCCTTGAGGGATGAGTAATATTTCTGTAGGCAGGCCTGGCAGAGAACATTTTAGAGGAACAGGACGTTCAGGATAGGGAGATGGGGATGATGGGGCAGGGACTGTGCAGTGAGTCAGAAGCCGGGAAGCCTGGGTTGAAATCCAAATTTCCAGCAGGTAAGTCCCAATGTGAGATGATCTTTTTTATCCTTACAAGGTACTCTCCCGGCCTCTCTTACACACACACACACACACACACACACACACACACACACACGGTTGTTTGGTTTGTTGATACAGGGCATCATGTAGCCTAGGTTAATCTCAATTTACTATGTAGCCCAAGATAACCTCCAGGGTGCTGGGATTACAGATGTGTGCCTGAAGACTTGGCTTCCTCAAAGGGTATATCTTTTTTGTTTGTTTATTTTTATTTATTTATTTATTTTGAGACAGGGTTTCTCTGTGGCTTTGGAGCCTATCCTGGAACTAGCTCTTGTAGACCAGGCTGGTCTCGACTAACAGAGATCTGCCTGCCTCTGCCTCCCAAGTGCTGGGATTAAAGGCATGCACCACCATCGCTCAATCTCAAAGGAATATCTTAATCCAGCATTTGGGAGGCTCAGTTCTGCATCAGCCCGAGCACCGTTAAGACCCTTTCTTACAGCTGTAACAACAGCAGCAACAGACTCTTCAGTTCGATCTTAGCACAGAGAAGCTGAGATCTGGGAGACAGTTCAACTCTTTCTTGGATGTGTGACGCTGAGAGACAGAAACTCCAAGTAGCCTGAGGAGTGGAAAATAGCTTCCAGGGATGCATAGGCCGTTAGTCCAGGCAGCAAGGAGATTTTTCCCTTCTTTGTAAAGAAGGGTTAAGAATAAACATGACTAAGCATGGAGGAGGAGACAAAGCCAAAGGCTGAAATGCAAGTGCAGATAAAGAAACAGAGTCATTCACTGTCTGAGCTATTTAAGCATCATCATCCACAATGGTCTGGGCCTCTGGGCAAGATCATCAGATGAAAATCCCTGCCCTTCTGAAGTTTTGTTTGCTTCTTCGTTTTGGGATATATAAAGTCCAGGCTAGCCTGAAACTTTCTATATAGCTCAGACTAACCTGGAGCTTACTGAAACCCTCCTGATTTAGCTCTCCAGAGAGGTGGAATTACAGGCCTGTGCCTCCATGTCTGGCCATTGAAACTTCCCTTTTAAGGGAACTCAGAGTATTAGTTCCTGTTTTCTGTTTGCCTAGGGCATGATTCTTTATGAGTAGCCACTTGCTAACTCGGACTTGGAGAGCCTGAGAAAGCCATGACCTGGCATTGCAAAGAATCAGTGTAGGCCCGCCTGACCACCAGAGGAGGTCAGGATAAGCATGACTCCTTCCTTTGCAGACCCTCAAGAATGACTGAGACCGAATTGTTTGCAAGACCAGAAAACTTGGTGTTTCTCGCCCATGGGTGTGTGGACTAAGATGAGGGTCTGTTCCTACTGTGGCTGATATTTAGGAATTAAATGACTGAAAAAGGCACTGGAAGGTGAGAGAGAGGAAGAGGGTGTTCAGAGGGCTTGAAGTCCCTTAGGTAACACAGTAGACATAAGTGGATCTCTGTCCCGGACCACCAGAGGTGGAGCTGTAGAGCCTTTGTACTGGCTGCTCTTTTAGTCTGGAACATTCTTGGCCTGGTAGCATTGCTCCTCTCTAGAGTCAGCTGGAATGTCTCATCTCTACCAAGGCCTTCTCAGGAGGCATGAGTGTACCTTTGTGAACACAAGTGTTGGGGCTCACAGGTTGTCCATATATCTAGAAATGAACTCAATTTGGACTATAGAAGGATGTCCAATGTGTAGATGAAAGCCAGAACTCCTCAGGGGACTTGTGAAGCCAGTTTCCCCTCTACGAAAAAGAGCCATTTCCCTCACCTCTGGCAAAAGAGACATATGGCTTCTTATGGCACCTATCAGCATATCAAAGCCCATGCTGGCCTCGAGTGGCTCTTAGTATCACAAGTCCCTATTATACATTTCAAAGTCCGTGCTCATCCTTCCCTTCCCCACAACTCCTCATCCTTCTTATAATCTTCATGTTTTGCCCCCCACCCCCTCTCTTACTATCTATCCTCTTCTGCTCAGTGTTCCCTTGCTATTTTCTCTATCTCTTGCTGTCCTGCGAGTCCACTATTCTTTCCAGCTTTCTCCCATTCCTAGTCTGGACACATTCTTTCTGTTTCTCTCTGCTCTGGCTCTTCTAGAGGACTCAGGATATTTCCTCTCTCTTAGTCACAATATTCAGTGGTATGTCAGCAGTTTCTTTTCTGCACTTCCTCACGTATAATACGCATGTGTGCATATCTGTCTGCGCACATGCATAGCGTGTTTGTGCATGCGCACAGTGCCCGAGGGAGTGAAGGGAAGAACTACCAGATTCCAGGCCTTGCATTTAACAATCCTACAGTGGCTTTCTGTCACTGTCTCCTCTGAGCTTATGTCTCACTGCTGATGCCGAGTTCTCAGTATTGGAGCCAGTACATAAGCCAGGACACCCCCTGAAAAGTGGGGGGTTGTATAATACCATTGAAAGAGATCCTGAGATAGACAATCTGATGGCTAGCTAGCCTATACTATGCCTGATAAGACAGCCTTTCTGGTTACACAGACTACTACTACCGAGTAACGAAAAGCCAAGGAAGGCTCTTGATTAGCCCTGACCATCACATGAGACTCCCGAGGGCTCCCTCCCTAATTTCTTTGTGCTGACTGTGGGGCTTGGAGCCAGTTACAAGTGGGAGATGCTGGAGTGGGTGCAATGTGGATATTTGTGGATATTCTCAGGGTGCAACCAGACCTCCCAACTAGCCAGAAAAGTGGGACTTTTGCCTTGGGAAATTCCTGCCTCCTTCCTGCTGCTGATGTAGCTTGAAGTTCCCAGGGAAAACCCCTGAGTGCGGTGGTTGTTTCAGTTTAGGCTAGAAACAGGAAATGGAGAGAGAGCCGCATCAACTGACACAAAATGACACATTGTAATACACTGGCCACTGGCCGTATTCATTTTCCTCTTGAACTCCTGGTTTCGGTTTCTACTTACTGCAAGTTGAGAGGTTTTCCATATCTATCAGGCCTCCCACAGCCACTAATCCTACAAGGAACTGAGGCTGCAGGACATGACAGGTTCCTACTGCTCTGGTAAACCTCCTAACAAGCCTGAAGCCAAGATTTCTGAGGGCTGACTGTATTGTCCTCTTTTCCCTGGGAGAAGTGCCCAAGAGGCTCGTTCTAGCCAGGTTTGCAGAATTCCCAGTTTCTTTCTTTTTCAGACCCAAGACTCTCAGTCCTAAAACCATATCCTCCATCATTCCATCCATCCACCTGCCCATCTATCCAACCATACATCTATCAGTCCATCCATTTATCCATCCATCCACCTGTCCATTTATCCAACCATACATCTATCAGGCCATCCATTCATCCATCCATCCATCCACCTGTCCATTTATCCAACCATACATCTATCAGGCCATCCATTCATCCATCCATCCATCCAAACATCTATCCACCCATTCAACAGATGTTTATTGGGTCCCCTTTTTTGCACCAAGCATCGTGCTCAGACACAAAACCTCCTGAAGAGAAAGAGGTTACATATCATAGTCACAAAGCCACCTAGTCGGGGCCATCTTGGCTTAGATATCCCTAGGCCTATCCAGCCTGTTGAAGCAGGGACCCATTTGGCTTCCATGCCATACCTAGCCACACACTTGGATAAAACTCCAGTAGGTGAGTCCACAGCTTTCTGTTCGTGTTACAGCTTTCTTAAACAAGCCCTTTCTAGTGGCTTGAAGACCCATCTATTTTTTTTTTTTATTTTACACTTCTCCCTTCAGTAAAGTGTCCAGTTGCTTTACCCTTGCCTCTGGGTGGCCTTAGTGACTTTCTCATAGCATTCAGACGAGACAGAAGTGATGTAGTGAGATCGTGGATACTCCGTAAAATGACAGTGCTTCAAGCTTGACTTTCTCCCTGGACAGCTACTCTGGAACCCAGTTGCTGAGCAACCAACGGCTCCTTGCCATGTGAGGATGCCCTGGGTGGCGTAGGTAGGTGCTGTAACTGACAGCCCCAGCTGAGGTTTCCAGGGATAGCCAGCATCATGTACTAACCTGACAGTAATAAAGCCCTTGAGGTGTCTGTCTGTCCATCTTGGGAGAGACCCGGAGCAAGAACTGCACATAGAACTATGAGTGAGGTCAGTAACAGCAACAATGATAAACACATTGAACCCACAGGGGATTGACTCCAGGACCTTCAGAGGACATTAATTCCACTGACACTCAAGGCCTTCCTGTAAATAGCATGGTGTTTGCATATAATACACACTTCTTTCTGTTTACCTTATATAGTACCATTGCTACCCCATGCTATTCTCTAGGGAATGATGAGGGAAAACTCAGTAGTACATATTCAGTAGAGATGCATTTCCTCCCCCAACTTCCAGTCCATCTCAAGTGGTTACAACCAAGGCTGTAGAACTCGGGTAGGGAGGGCAGATTGCAACTGTTTGGACTTTAAGTCACCATGTGTGAGTGTTCTGCTTCATACCCTAAGATAACAGAGCCACACTCAGTCCCAGTGACTTTGCTGCTTGAGAACAGCCTAGTGGCCTAGCAGTGGTAGGCCTCCTGGAAGTCTGTGGAGATGCAGCCCTTGCATCTACCTGAGCACAGCCCAGCCAGATCCTCCTGCTTTTAAACAAGGGTCCCAAATATTTCTACTTGAAAAGCACTGACTTCTTAGCGATATATACTTTTTTTTGGTTGTTTTGTTTTTTACTGGTACCTTATTTTCATGTTGTTAAAAAAAACAAAAATTCCAGAGCTGGAGAAACGTCCCAGTGTTTGAGAGTGCTGCCTGCTTTTCCATCCCCAGCACCCACGCAACAGTTCAACTTCTGTCCCAGGAGATCTGACTCCCTCTTCTGGCCTCTGAAGGCATGCACAAGGTGCACAGACATACATGCAGACAAAGCATCCACACACATAAAATAAAAAAGTAAATATAAACTTTTAAAAATAAAATAATCCAAACATACAAAATAAGCTAATGCATATCAACATTTCATCCTTACTCCCCACCTCTCAGATTTGACAGATTAAAAACAGCAAGCGTAGATTCTGTGTTTAACATTCTCTTAATAATTTCCTTTTCTATTGTTGGACAAAATTCTCTGACAAAAACAATTTAAGGGAGAAGGGTTTGTTCCAGTTCCCAGTTCCAGGGTGCAATCCACTGTGGTGGGGGAAGCCGATGAGGTCAGAGTTAGAAGCAGATGGCCACATCACCCCTACAGCCAAGCAGCAGAGAGCAATAAAGGCTTGTAGCATTCTGCTAGCCGTCTCTGCTCGTACCGTTCAGGATCCTCTGCCTAGGGAATGGGCCTGCCCACAGTCGACATCACTCAGTTACTGTAATCCCCACATCCATGACCTGAGAAGCCCACTTCTCAGGCAATTCTAAATTCTGTCCAGCTTGACAATTACCATTAACCCATCCCAGACACTATGCATCATTCTTCTCAAACATAACTCAGTTAACTTTCCCGGCACCGGAGGAGAGAAAGACACTCTCATGTCATGCATCCTTATGCTATGGATGAGGAAACTGAAGACAGAGAGCTGCGTTACCCACAGAAATCCATGCAAGTTCATTAGCTACAGTGGTTGGTGGTGGTCTCTGTGAAGGACCTGTCTGCAGGCTGAGGCTGTCCTGCTTCGAGCTATCTTGGTATTGCTTTCCTCCTCCCCACATTGAAAGTCTATTAAGTCTCCTGTGGTCCACAGTGACCCCCATCCATTTGCATCGAGAACACTTGGCTGCCCCTCAGGCTCTGGTCACACCTCAGTTCATTTCTGTCATGCCTCAGGTTGCTCTTTCGGCAGCCTCTGCCTCCTACATTGTCCCTGTCCACACAGTTAGTTCTAGGGCCCTTGCCTTGCCTAGCAACCCAACAGGTCACCTTGGACTCCAAAGCCCTTAAAATCCAGTCTCCTCTCCAATATCCAACAGACATCAGGCTACAGCACGGCCTCATCATCAAGTCTCCTTCAAACCGCACTCTGCTTTGCGGTTGGCTGGCTCATCCCTGCCTGCCTGAGTTTGCCTCCTCCTTTGGCTGCTCTCTCTCATTTGGCGAATTCATCCTTTAGTTAAGTATGAGCCTATCTCTGAATGTAATGAACGTTTAATAGGAACTTAATATCATCTTTAACTATCTTTATGTTTACAGTTCAGTAGTATTGACTATATTCATACTGTGGTGCAACAGTAACCACGGCTCTCCCCTGGAACTTCCCCTTCATTCCAAGCAGAAAGTCTGTTCCCATTAAACACTCACTTCCCAGTCTTCCCTTCCTTGTCCTTGGTAAGTTCTCTCCTACTTTCTGTCTCCACGACTTTTACCAGTGTGGGAAACACACATATGTAGAATAAGACAACATTTGCCTCTTTCCTGCCTGGATCACTTAATTGGCATAATTTGGCAATGTCCGTGTGCAGTATACCTCAGGATTTCATTCCTTTCCATGGCTGAATAATATTTCCCTGCATGGACATATCATATTTCATTGTAGCTATCTGCTGATAGATAACTGAGGGTTTTCCCCATATTACGACTATTTGGAAGACGACTGCAATGAACAATATACAAGCAACCTATTCAAATCCCTGCTTTCAATTATCTTTATTATTGTTGTTTTGAGAGAGGGTCTCCTGCAGCCTCGCTAAGCATTCAAGAAATTCCCTCCTCCTGGACATGTGGCTCCCAGCTGGTTAGAGCTGAGTTTTCAAGAGAAGATAAAATATGAGAATGATTGGCTCCTGGCACAAAGGGAAACCAAACCAAACCAAGACCCTTGTGTGAGTCAGCTTGGCATGTCTGTGGTCAGCCCTTGAACTTGCAGGCTGTTACTTATTCGTAGAGAGACAATGTGACCATCCACAGCCTGGCCTCCAGCTACTGCTTCAGTCCCTTCAGAGGCCTTAGGTCCTACCCTATGAGACTAGTGAAGATGGTCCAAGCTTCCTTCCTTCCTCCTGCCTTGGAAGGTTCTCCCATGAATGTGCCACCACACCCCACTTAAAATATTCGAAGCACCATAATGTAGGTATTGTTTTATCAGATGGCTTAAAATTGATCATCTGAGGGCATCCCACTGTATAATGCAACACTTTGGATTTTACTTCACTTTTGAATCCCAAGCTCACAACTTCTCTTTCCTGCGAGAGCTGAGAGGGTCAGAAAGAACCTGGGCTGTGTCGGCCTACCCCAGGGGCTTCCAGGTATTGTTCCCAGTACCAGACACACAGCAGACTTACCTTAAGAGGCTTAAGAAATTAGTATCATCACAAGTAGTATAATATGTAATAAATGCCTCAGATTGGCCCAGGCACCAACTAAATTGTGAACTCTGGGAGAGGCCCTCATCATTATTGTTTTTTCAAAAAGTCTCCCAAACTCTGCTACATCAAAGGCAAGAAGCCAAAAAGCAAAATCATAGAACTCCAGGGCACAGTGCTTCCTGAGAATTCTCCAACTCCCTACGGTGTTCACCTCACCTGCAGATGGTGCTGAGCTCTGAGTGTGGCTTGTCTCCTCTAAGACGCTCCCTGAGAGCTGGGGGCCACTCTAGTGGAACTGGAGGTGGGGCCTTTAAGTTGTGATTGGTTAGGTGCTAAAGAGGAATCAAGTCTTTTCTCAAAGCAGTGAGTTCTTGTTTTCTGGGGACTGTGTTAGTTACAGACACAGGAATGTTATCCAGCGAGAAGGTGCTCATCCAATGTGTCCCTCTGAATTCACCTGCTTGCCCTTTCACCTTTTACCATGATATGACAGTACTGGTAGCTATGGACTTTCCAGTTTCCAGACCGGAAGCTAAATAAATTTCTGTACTTCATAAATTATCTAGTCTCGGGTATTTTGTTGTAGCCACAGAAAATGGACTAAGGAGAGATGGGATCTCAGGCAGAAAACGGGCTCATCTGATAGAAAAGAGAAAGGGTGGGGAGGGGAGGAACGGGAAGGGAGGGCGATAAGAAGCAAGAAGTCCCGTGGGTGCTGCTTTTTCTACTCAGCCTTCCTTATTACCTTGTGATCAGCCAGGTTACAGTTCACACTAAGTCCTGTCTCGTCAAGAATTCTCTGAGCTGGCACCGGGGAGAAGGCACCCTGAAGCTGAAGGTGGGCATGCTTTACCACGATACCATGAGCCCACCAGACGCCCCACAGGCTTGCAGTCTGCTCTACTCCCCTTTCCTCGGCTCCCTGCAAACCCACATCTGCCACCCATTTTCTCCAAGAAACACAGCAGGAGACAATCAGATCAGATCTGCAGCTAAAAACACTGCGCACGCCCAGGTCGGCTCTGGCGGAACAGATGCTACTGCTCTTTGGTGAAGCAGTCCGGATCTTGCCGCAGAGTCTGAACGTGCATGTGGCTGGCGTGGTCGACTTTAAGCAAGGGTCTGGTTCAGCAGAGAGAACATGAAGTCACCCTAAGCGTGCTAGAACCTTGGTTGTCCCTTCTCTTCCTGTCGCTTTGAGCAAGTCATTTCACGTGTCTCACTCTGATCTTTGAAATGAGGAACTGTGGTTTTACTTTTTAAAAATCCATACAGGGGAGGCAGTATCACCCCGGATTTTGTGGGGGTGCTGGCAGTATGGAACACTGACACACATGCCAAGAGAACATCTGACGTTTTGATTCTCTTTCTTTTTGTCTGATCTTGGTAGACAAAGAGTAATAATTATGACCATATTGTCTACTGCACTTTTTCTTTCCTCTCTCTCTCTCTCTCTCTCTCTCTCTCTCTCTCTCTCTCTCTCTCTCTCACACACAATAGAGCTGTTTTCAGTTGATTTCACCGACTAGTAGTCATCTGGAAATTAATGACTTTCATTTAATTTTATTTTGAATTACTTTTATGGCGCGTGATAGCTATTTAAGGGAGCGCACTAAAGTTCAGTCTTGAGTAAGTTTATATGGGCCAAAATATTAAACAATACCACACACACTGGTATGTGCGCAAGGTCAAAATAATTGACTTGATGCTCGAAAGTCCTGAGTTGTGGGGGTACTGGGTAGGGGAGTGCCAGCTCTCTGAGATGGGGCTATTACTTAGCATTTCAGAAAAAGCAAAATTGTCTTGTTCCCTGTGTGATATTAATTTAGGCAGTTCATACAGACTGCAGAATTGTCCTCACCTTGAGGTTGTCCTCAGCCTGACTGAAGGACCCTGACCTGAAAAGAACAGATAGACCAATGAGGTGGATGAAATGGCTCATCAGGTAAAAGCGTCTGCTGCCAAGCCTAAGGATCAGAATTCAATCCCCAAGACCCAAGCAGGAGAAGGAGCGCACTGACTCCACAAGCTGCCCTCTGACCTCCACCTCCCAATAAATAAACATAGTAAAAACTTCTAAAAATTGGAGCAGGCATCTGGAATGCATGTTTTCAGTACCCTGTAAAATGGTCATGAAAAAGAAAACTGGAAATATTACCATCACTTTTACATTTGACCAGCCTTTGGTTAAAACTTGGAGGGAAAGGTTGTTGCCTTACCGTTCTCCAAGCTGCCCGTCTTTGATGCTCATTCTTATTGTCAGTAAGACAAGGAAGCGAGCATTAAAGAATATCGTTGCCCTGCAAGTACCAGACCTAAGAAACCTAATCAAGGAGTACAAATTAAAAGCAGAGGAACAGTTACATCTGAACTTCAATGCAGAATACCTTTGAATCGGACTTCTAACGAGCTGATGTTGACATCACCTTGTTTCTCTCTGGTGAGGAAGGGTTGCAGAGACACCTCCCAGCCTACAGGGGCACTGTTACTGCCAAACATTTCCTTGTGTGTTTAAAGGTTCAAATAACTGGGGTCACGTTGTCTTTTCTGGAAAGAATAACCCAGGCTTTCCCAGTCTTTCTGCACCCAATTTCATGGTCATCCTTACCCCACTTCTGTGACAAGAGAGCCTTCAGAACAGGTTTGAAGTGGAAGGCTGAACGCAGAACTTGTCTCCTGGAACTCCTGATCAACGTTTTGCACTGCTCTGTGGGTAGAGTACTTAGTATGTCCCTAACAGCGATAATGTCAGCCTCACAGGGTTGGTGGATTAAAGAAAATCCTACCCTCCTAAGGGGGATGCCCCCTCCCCATCAACCTTGAGGGTGCTGAACTGGATTCCTTGCCAGAGTTCTGCTATTTTCCCTCGTTGGAACGTACCAGAGCTGCGGGTTACATATTATAATGTACTGTCCTGGCTGTAGTCCAAACCTACAAGTTTCACATTATAATTTGTTGTTGTTGTTTGTTTTGAGACAAGGTTTCTCTATGTAGATCTCGTTGTCCTGGAACTTACTCTTAGACCAGACCCGCCTCCAACTCACAGAGATCTGTCAGCCTCTGCCTCCCAAATGCTGGGATTAAAGCTGCGTGCCACCACTGCCCAACTGACATTATAATATTTTTTCCATCAAGGAAATAACATAAAGAAAGCCCTGCTGTGGGTTGCAGAAATGGCTCAGCAGTTAAGAGCACGGGCTGCTCTTCCATATGACCTGGGTTCAGTTCCCAGCACCCACACGACAGCTCACACCTCTCTGTAACTGCAGTTCCAGGGGATCTGACACCCTCACACAGACATACATGCAGGCAAAACACCAATGTACACAAAATAAGATTAAATAAATAAATAGATAAATAAAAAGAAAGCCCCACCACCTACAACATAGGATGGCTCAGACAACACACGGGTCTCCAAACACTTGGGCTGAATGCTTAGATACACAGGAGCCAAGTAGTTACAGCGTCCCTAGCACTTTTGAGAAGGAGAAGATGTCTTTACATTTCCTCCGCTTTGTATTGGCTGAAATTCTTACCAGCTCCAATCCAGTAATTGGATAGCCTACAAGGTGCCTTTTATAGTTCCCTCTTTCATTACTTTCCAAGCATAAAGACATTCACCCAAATCCACCTTGAAATCCAAAAGGATAGGCATCCTCAATTAATTTAATCTACTTAATGTCCTCCTTAATGCCAGTTTTCTGTGACACTTCCGTAAGGGCGTCACATGCTTTTTTTTTTTTTTATTCTTTCATGCCACAATTTAATTTTTCTGTATTGAGTACCCAGTATGTGACAGGTCCTGTCCTAGGCCAAAAGAGGAGAAATTACAAATCAATAAGCCGGATTGGGCCTAAAGCCTGCTTTGTGAATTAGTTCATTAAAATCCAGCCACATTCTCTCGTTCGTATGTCGGGTAGAGCTGAGGGAAGCAATTCTGACAAGGACCACTCGGCTCACAAAGCCAAAACATATTTCCTATCTGCTAATGTATAGAAAAATTTGTCAGTCCTGTTCTAGGTAAAGTAGATGGATAGGGAGAACAGGAGAGATAAGTGTGTCTTTGGGAGTGTCGGGGTAGGGAGCACACTGAACAAAGACTATTCACTTAACCTCCAGGGAAGCCCGAGTTTACCCAAGAGATAACCGTCTGAGCCACTGCTGAGACTTGCAAGAAAGATGAAAAAGCAACCCCAGCAAGACAGGTGTGGAAAGAGATGTGTAAAAAGAAGCCAGAGAGAGATTGGCTCGGTTAGTGTGGAAACCAGCTGGAACCGGCAGGCTACAAGGGGCCCCCAAATACACGGATCAGAATCACTGCAAACATCCTTTAGATTGAGGATTAACAGTTGCCTCTAGGAATCAATGCTCTGTAGAAAGATCGGGCTTTCCTATCATTCCTAGGCACACCCAGGTGACTCTGGAACAATCCACAGTATGTGGGCTATTGGATTTATCTTAGGTTGTAGAGATGACTGGAGGACGCCTCCAACGGGGTCAAGCCCGAAGTCCATTTAGAGCAAGTGAGAAGCGGAAAGAATTAGGGAGCAGACACGGAGAGGTGGGTGCGGTGAAAAGGCAGTTTATTGTCTATTAACACTGTACAGAGGAACAGAGAGAAGCTACACGTACAGCATTGATGTCGCTGGCAGTGATTATTATTTTTTTTTTCTGAAGTTGGTTTTTGTTGTTTTGTTTTCATCCGGAGGATACAGAACAGTCAAAGTACACTTCGGGTTACAGAGCACAGCAGCTAAGCCCAGCAAGTCTATTTCAGAGTAAGCACAACAGACTCCCAGCCCCCCACCCACCGACCAACCACGAATGGATGTATATACAGACGCGTCACACGCCCCACCCCACCCCCGACTGAGCAGGTAAAGCTGAAAATCCCGTCAACAACCTACATTCAACTGAAAAGCTGCATTAGACACAACATTTTCTGGAACCCTTGTTAAGATTTTTTGTCTCTCCTAAGCCAGGAGTTTGAAAGGAAGAAAGAATGTTCCAGAATCCTGCAAAGGACAGAACTCTTCTTCCCACTTGTCAGAATAGGATATCGTGGAAATCAGTGGAGCTACGTGCAGAACGGTACAGATCAGACAGGGCCTGGTGACCTCTCACCTCTTTGTCACTGCAAACCCTAGCAATGTTGCCCTGCCCACCCAGTCTGGAAGCCAGGAGGTTTCCTTGGTAACAAGAGTGTCTGGCTTTCCCTCAGCTCCAGGCAGCACCTTCAGGCAATTGCATAGTTCTTTTTGCAACTGTCTCCATGGCAGTGAGGTTCACACATAGGCTTGAGCTGGGCTTGTTTTTTTTTTGGGGGGGCGGGGCAGGATGTGGATTCTGGTGATGAAGATTTTAAAATTATTTGCCCTGGAACTATAGGGGTTATTTTTATTGAAATAGAAAGAGATGTTTATGACCTTGCCTTGCTGGGAAAAGGATCCTGGACTCTTGGGGCAGGGAAGGATGCTGTCTGGGAAGGGGGTCAAACAGGAAAGGTGGGAAGACTCACTCTGAGGTTTGACCCGCTCTGTCATCTGGTTACAGGAACAGGCATGGATGAAGTATCAGCTAAAACACACTGTGACAAATGGGGACTCTTAAATTTAGCATAAAATTGGGCAAAAGAGTCAAGAACTCTACAAACTCACAGTCCCATCTATGGATAAAGAGAAAATTCTTTCTGGTTTCTACAGATCTCTGTAAGTACAATGCAACCTCAGCAATGGATACAAGGCCTGTGAGGGGAGTTGGATGTTTCTATTTCTGTAGAGACTATAGATCAGGCACAGCCAATCTGCAGATTATACCCTGCAAGCATTCCAGATAATGAATGCCTGAAATGTTTCATATGACATCATCATGTTACAGTGTTAAAAGGTTGGACATCCCTACCAGTGTAGATGGTTATATCCAGTTCATCATCTCATGCATCTGATACCATCTATGCAAATGCACCGTAGGGAATGGTCCCTTCACCATAAATGCAACAATCACTTCTTGAGTGTGTAAAAGAACTGGATTTGGGTCACTGCTAGGTTTCTCTTGCATAGAGAAACCTCATCTCTTTCCCAAAGGCAGTTATGTATTATTAAAGGTGTGGTCTAAAGGCCAGAAACTAACACAACCTAATGGACCAAGCCCAGAAAGCTCAGGCTTACAGTGCACATCTGTTGGAAACCTTGGATTTCATGCCGAGGCTGAGTCACAAGATCTGAGATAGTGCTATCGAATTCACCAGAAAGAAACCATAAGGGAACAGAGAAAGAACTCAGTCAGTGGAGGGGGTTTTCAAACTCAAGCTCCACGATACATATAGATTCCACTATAAAAATATTATTCTCTAAAAAAATACATAAATGTAAATATTCCATTTCTACAGTGACTCCTTACCCCTACCTATGTCGTGCTACTCCTTTGAGACTATGGTAAATACATACCCTCAGGGGGTCCCCCCACAAGTCTATCTCGCTTGCCCTTTCAAGCCAGTCCAATTGTGCTTCCAACTGTGCTCCTGGACCCAGAGCCTAAGAAGGCCCCTCACAGCGGGTAGTCTAGGGCCCCCACGACCTGCCCCTGGAATGTCAGAGTGATCCTGCAGGCTCAGATGGGAACCAGAAACACTCAGTTAGGTTCTGCCTGAAGCTCCTGTAATGAAATTCACAGCTCTGGGCTGGAGTGGGGAAGAGAATGTTGTGTGCACACAGCTTTGGAGTTTTTTCAAACGGGACAGAAGAGGAGAACGCAAACAGCAGCGCTAAGGCATATATCCAATGGCACATTAGAACGCTTTTGTTGTCATTCATTGTGTGGACATCACAAGGCAGATACAGTCTGTAAACATATATGCTGTACAGTACATTAACCATACATGGAAAGGAAAAGAAAGTCACCCTGTATGTCTTTTCTTTCTGGGATTCTGTTCTTTCAAGTCAAAGGAGTTGCCGGGGGGTCTAAGGAGAATTTTAGGGTTGGTGAGACAGATGCTTTTCTTTAGACTTAAAAAAAATGCAGTGACTTGCAGAAAACAAACAAAACAAACAAAATGACTAACACCCTAGGTGAGCATTCAGGGGAAGTAGGGGAAGAAGTGACCATTCACGCATCAGCCTGTAGAAACTTAGAAACCATCACAGAAGATACAAAAGTCCTCGACAGCAGGAGATAGTTTGCTCTCCTGCTTAGTAAGAGGAAGCAGTGAAAAAAATCATTGTTATTATTGTTACTATCATCAGTATGATTACTACAAAAGTTAAGGCTGTCCAGATGCTGTCTCGGATGCAGAAAGTCTGTGGTCCCTCTATTATGTTTTCACATAGACAGCGAGGTTTCTGTGTGGCAGTTCTGACCCTCTGGTGCTAGACTGGAAGGGAATCAGAGGTCTCTGAAGTTGTGAAAATGAAGCTGGGGGACTTCCCCGGGGGATCACCAGTGGAATTTTCCTTTAAATATTTCAGGATGTAATCTTTATACCCCTCTGCATCCAAACAAGCACCACGTGGGGTTTTAGTGAAGTGGGATTTGACAAGTTTGCTGAAGCCATGAGAAACCACACTCTTCTAAGGAGGGATTTTAGTTTTTCCTCACAAGATACAAGTAGGCCTTCCTGGTAAGTCCTAAAAAGTGCTGGGCTATGAAGGTGAACTGCCAGCAAAAACCTAAGATTCAATTTTTCTCATTGTTTTGAGCTGTTTTCTATGTACCTACAGCGTCAAAGCCCCTGTGGCGTTTACTAACCCAGTAGAAAAAAGGATGCTTCCACAGTCTGTCCAAATCAATACACCTCGATTAACAGACCATGGTATTTTCAAATAATTGCATATTTATAAAGTTTTGAAACATATTTCTTTAAAATGCTTGGAATTTATGGATTCAGTTATAAATGTAAGTATTACAAAAATACAATATGAAACTGTTCACCTTGGAATGGCATAAACTGTAAACTGACATTGCTGGAGATGGGGTGCTTTTACCAGGGAAGGGCACGCCAGTGAGTTAAATCCTCCAGTGGGACAGCCACAAACAGAGGTGACTCACTGCCTAGGTTTTAAGTGAGGATAATGCCAACAAAATGTGTCCTCACTGTGTGTTCTACCTATTTTCCTCTATGTTTTAAACGGACAGGGTCAGTGTTCATTAAGAAGGAAGGGCCAAGGCAAGTACTTTGACATTTCACCTCTATCAGCTGTCTCACTCTGTCCTTTGCTTTTCTGATGACCACTGATTCTGGCATTAAGTAATTCATAGCTTTCAGGAATGTTCTGTGGTTCCTGAAAAGACACTTCTTTAGGAAGTGGAGGAGTTTGCCTCCAGAGTTTTGTCCCAGAGATGATACGGTATCCCTGGGAAGCTCTCTATCTACGCATTTCCCTTCTTGTAACGCCTCAATACAGAAGGGAATTTTTGGCCCTTTCCTGGACACCGCCAATGATAAGTGGAATCACCGGATACCAGCCAACTATCTGAGAAGCAATTTGTTTTTTGTTGTTACATAAGGAAAATGATACACTTGTGTGTAAAAGTTTAAAAAAGAATGCCCTAAGAAAAAGATGTCAAGAACATTCAAGTTATGAAGATTCTTTAGATATATATGTAGGGCCAGACTTGGCCATCACAAAGGGTCTAATTAAATACCATTAAAATAAAAATAAACAATACCCCTTTCCTCCTTTTTGTTTCTTTTATTTAAAAGGGAACTGATTAAATAATATATATACACATATATATTATACACACATATATGTGTTTCTGTACATTTTCGTCTTTTTTTATTGTTTTGTTTTTTGTTTTTGAGGCAGGGTCTCACTATGTAACCCTGGTTAGCCTGGACTTAATCTATAGATCAGGCTGACCCCAGACTCACAGGGATGCCCTGCCGCTGCTTCTCTAATGCTGGGATGAAAGGTGTGCTCCACTAGGTTTGGTGGAAATGAGTTATATTTTTATGAACAGCCTAACATTGGCTCAAAACGAGATTGTGGTTTGGCAATATCATCATGGATTCTTCACTCTGGTTATGTGACCACACAACCACATACTTTGCTTCTAGAAGGGGCAATACCACAGGTGGGTGGGGGGGACAGACAGACAGACAGACAGTCACTGTCAATAGTCATGGGAGTGGCAGAGTCACGATTACAATCCTGTTCAACAGTTTCGTCATCAAGGCCATAACTTGATGCTGTAGATGGGCTGCTCGAGGATTTGCTGAGCCTGAATCCCCCACAGAGACTGGAATTGTATGCAAACATCTGCCATATTCAAACATACTTTCATATACTGTAGCCACAAATAATTTTAATGAGGGCACTATGTCTTATTTCAATTAAATGGTATTTTTTTAAACAACAAAATGTTAGAGCAAATCCTAACTCACAGTTTGCCAGTCACTTGCTCATACTAATAATGACCAACAGATGATGGCAGACTATCCTTGGTCCTTGAGATCTTATGAAGAGTGGGAGGTACAGACTGCTGTCTTCATAGATAAGTAGTTTTCTTACAAAGCTCCAAAGATCAAGCCCAGGGGGTTCTGAGCTCTGCCATCCACTCCCTCACTGTGCTTCTGAAACCTCACATTGAGCAGTCCAAATCCCCAGGAAAGCAAAAGAGATAGGCAGAGGAAACCTTTCGATTGTAAATTTCCCAAATGAATTCTTAAAATGGCAGATTGTCTGAAGCCACGGGGACTAGTCTCTTCTGTTGTGGAAATGGGTTTGTCCACATGGCGTTTTAGTCCAGGCTTGTGTGCTATTTAACCGTTACCTGTGGAGGAAAAGGGCTGTGGCCCCAGAACCAGGCTTCCAGACCACAGAGTCGCTGCATTCTACGGCAGCTGTGCTCGCGAAGCCCAGACCTAGTGACAATTCTTCAGTTTCCTCAGGGAAACCATGGAGGGGACAATCTGAGAAACTTAGTTCATTTCTTTGCTCTTCCTTTTTAATTTTTCTTGTTTACATATTAAAGATTTGACTCATGTGCTCAGTAAAAATGAAATGACTTGAGAAAAAAAGATAAAAATGTCATTTCTCTTTAATTGTAATAAATATAACTTTAAACCAAGAAATGGACAAAATTACAGATTTGTCCTCAGAGAAGCTAAATGAAACAAATGTAGTTGGTTCTGTACTGTGATTCTCCAGGCTTCCTTAGAATTTTTTTCTGAGCTATTTTTCAGATATGTTGAGACTTGATGTGGGAGATCAAGTGTATGGTTCTTGAGGCTATACCCCATGGGAACATGCATGATTCTGGTATTGATTTGTGACGATATTATGAATGTCTGGGTAAATAAAGTTATCTCTAAAATCAATGAACACACCGCTATTTCATTTTATTCCTGGACTATGGTTCTTTTTCTAAATTCCTTCCCTTTGGTTCCATTAAACATGTGGGTGTCCAGGTTGGGGCGATGCTAACAATGTATTTCAAGGGCTGTTCATCATGTTTTAGGTTAAAAAAATTCCTTGATATTTTAGAATTCTCAGATATTGAAGAAACAAAACTTTAAGAAACCTAGAAATTTGCAACTCAGTCAGACCATGTGGAAGAATTTAAGATCTTTCTTCCTCTTTCAACATTTTTGACATTGAAAAACCTCTGTTGTTTTATTTTATTTTATTTTTTTGTTGTTGAGACAGGGTTTCTCTGCATAGCCCTAACTGCCCTGGAACTCACTCTGTGGACCAGGCTGGCCTTGAACTCACAGAGATCCTCCTCATGTGCCACCACTACTTGGACTTTTTTTTTTTCAAAGAGTGGAGAAAACTACACATTGAAGTTACCCCAAGCATTCTCTTACCCATGGGGACATAACGAAGTAATTTTTAAAAAGCACAGATGCGAGACTAATCAGCTGGGCCGGGGAGACAAACCGCTAATGCGTACAGCACCATCCTGGATACGGTAGGGGTGTAATGGCAGCCCCCATTGGTCAGAAAGACTGTTTTAAGAAATATGGTCACTGCAGAGAGACTTCTCAAAATGATCCCCTCTTTGAAAATAGATGAATTCAATCAGAAAATATCCATGAAAAAAATCAATATAAAACTTTACATTTTGGGGAATATGGAAACAGGGCTTATGGATTGGTGAGCACTAGAGATGCTGAAAACCATGGTGGCCTGAGGTCCTTAGAAAAACCTGTACAAAGGGCTTTTGTACACTGGGCAAGCCACAGGAAGAGAAAGAGCTGCTGACTGGCAGGGGAGAAGTCAGTCCCTACACTTTAGCTGGGACAGGCGCTGGGTTCTTTGCTTTTGAGTCAACTTTGCTTCAGTTTTAACATAAGGGAAAACACAACACTGTAGTCTGGAAGCTTCTGGAAGGCAGCAAAGAAAACGTGTCATCCTAGAACAGCCAGATGAAGGTAGGTCCACTTTTGGCTACGCTAGCAACCGGCTAGAGCCCACCACATTTTGCTACACAAGATAAAAAAACAAAGATCCACACGGCAAAAGAGGCAGGTGAGAGGCAGTGTGTGTGTGTGTGTGTGTGTGTGTGTGTGTGTGTCTATGTTAGAGGAGCACACGCCAAAATGAAAACCCCGGTGCCAACGGGTTTGAGTCCACTCAAGTCAATTAAGGCTATTATAAACCAGTCGCCGTGAAGAGTCCACTCCAACCGAGCAGTACCGCACTGATTCACTCTTGAAGACACAAGGAAAGACTTAGAGGAGAAAGTAAGTTCTTGGGGAGGAAAAAAAAAATGAAGCAAACACATGCACGTTGTTTCCCAAGTGAGAAGGAAAGATGTGAGTGAGAGATCAAAGCAAATCCAGCTGTGAGGCAAGGCAGGTGTTTGCTTCCAGTTCACAGTATCGCAGTTAGTGGTACAGTGAGCTCTATTTAAGAGGTGGAGAGTAGAGAGGCTGCCCGGAAGAAAGGGAAGGAGAAAGAAGTGGTCACATGACAACACAGCATTGACAGCGCTTTTTCTTTTGGGTACCTGGGGCTGGTTCTGTGGCCAGGCTCTCTTCCTTGCCTTCTGGGGATGAGGGTTCTGTGGTATCCGACGTGGGCCTCCCGGACACCAGCTCGGCCGCGTTCCCATCGATGGTGGACACGTCCGTCACTGTCTTCTCTCTTAGCGATTTCTCGTCGTCTTCATCGATCAAGACTAATTCGGCCTTGATGGTTTCGTCATAGCCTAGCACCTTTTTAGTCTCCTCTTCATCTTCGATGTTTTGGTAGCCCATAAAAATCATGGTGACGGGTTGATCCAGGTTTGCCTCTGGCCCTTCCGTGCTGGCGGGCTGAACCTGCTGCCCGGGGTTTCCCGAAGCGGGGTCTTTCCTGGATTTCTGTACCATTTCTAACTTGGCTTCTTTGCAGAGCATGTGTTCCTTGGGATGGCCCAGGCTCCCATCCGCAACAACAGTCCTTTCCGACATGTGTCCCCTGAAGCTTGATTGTCCAGCCTTCTGAATGAGTTCTTCCACGTCCTTTGCGCTTAATTTGTGGACTCCGTTTTCTACCACGGTGCCTCCTGAGTGCACCTCATACACTACTTTGGTACCATCATCATAGACTTTGACTCCTCTCTGATGGACCCCCTCTGGGCCAATGGTGGATGCAGAGAGAATCTTGGTCTCTCCTGTCTGTTTGTCTGTCTCCACATTAATTTCCATGGCGTATATAGCTTGAATGAAAACAAGAGAAAGGAAGTGCATGTTACAACAAAAAAAGAAGCCAGTGAATGGTTAATTGCCAAACAGACAGAAAAAAAAAAGTGATGTGTGCCCTTTCTATTGTAACCACCAAGCATCCTGAGTGTTAGCATGAGGCGTGCAGTGTGGACAGAGGCAGCTGTGTATTCTTCACACAGAAGCTTAATGCCCTGGGAAGACAGAGGCATAGAGTCACCGCATCTCAATGAACTCTTTAGGAGAACAGTTAAAGTAAGAAACTTCAGGTCTAACAGGACAGGATAATGGGAAGGCCAGCAACATGCATGTGATTGTGACTGAGCTCTGCCTAGGCTTAGAGACAGCTTCAAAGATGTGCCTACCTTCCAGAAGCTTACAGTCATTTTCCCAACTCTTTCATCAAATATATGCCTATATTTTTCTCTACGTTTTCTCGAACCTGTTAATGGAGGAGATGCCAAGTGTTTTGCAGGCGGGACATAGCTGCCCCCCTCTACAGTACGATCAGCTATTCTGCAGAAACGGAAAGAATCGGAAAGCATTGGTACGGTGTGCTCTAAGAGGAAATCCAGTCGTTATCTGACCTCCAGCTGGAGTGTAAAGTTACCATCAGGCAACACTTGGGTGGATTCTTTGTAGGACAGAAAGCATCCTTCAAATGGCTCAGCGACCACAGCACCATACAGAAGTCACAGAGTTATTATCAAGGGTGATTTTCAAATCACATGTGATGGAGCACATCTGTGCCACTTAGCAAAACTTCTAAAAAGGAGCCAGTGAAAGGGCAGGCTGTCATGATGCTTGTAACACAGGAATTGAGGATGATGCTCCAAAAGGCCCTCTGTCCTCTCTTTCCTCACTCTCTCCTCCTCCTTCTCCCTCCACCCCTCCCCCCTCCTCTCTCTGTCTCTCTCTCTCTGTCTCTCTTTTTGACTTTTTGAGACAGGGTTTCTCTGTGTAACAGCTCTGGCTGTCCTGGAACTCACTCTGTAGACCAGGCTGGCCTCGAGCTCACAGAGATCCACCTGCCTCTGCCTCCCGAATGCTGGGATTAAAGGCTCTGTCCACTCCTCTCTGAAAAGTGCTAAGGCTCATGATTCTGTCCCATTCTCTGTTCCACTCAGTATAGTGCCTGATGCTCACCACTGTGAGACTCTCCTCTCCCTTTGCCTAGGCTGAGGAGGAGTGGTACCCAAGGCACCAGATTCTCCAACCATCTCACATCCCAGTGCTCGGTGGTATTCCTAAGTAGTGCGCTTCCTTGTCCTGCAGCCTCTTGGGACACCCAACATTTGTGTTCATCCCCTCAGAGACTCCCTGTGAGACACATGTTGTGAATGGAATGGGGTAGCAGGTCCACAGAGTCACCTGATTGCAGGCACCCTTCACCCAGATGGTACCCAGACACGCTGGGCTCAGCAGCCAAGAAACTATCACACCTTCTCTCAACTCTTCCCTCATCTTGGTGTGAGGTGACACTAGTACCGCACTTAGGCGCTTAGTCTTTAAGTCAGAATCCTTGAACCATGTCTGATCTACACTTTCTTTCTAATCTCTCTAATCCAGTCACTGAGAGGATCTGCTTCAGGGCTTCCCATCCATTTCCTCATCCCTATCTCTTCCCAGCAGGCCCCAATCCAGACCACTCTGTTGAGCCCAACAGCCATGTTTCAGGTTTCAGTGACTTCTGTTTTCCTACTCAAGTCCCAAGGACTATATAGACAGAAGGGCAAAGGCAGACTGGGGCCAGTTTTTGTATGGCCAGGGGGAAGAATGGTTTTCTATACTTTTTAGAGGGTTGTGTAAAAAGACAAAAAAGTCATTTGGGAGGTAGAAACAGGAGGATTAGGAATTCAAGATCACTCTCCACTGTCTTGGGACCAGCATGGGCTACCTGAACTCTGTCTCAAAAAGAAAAAAAGGAGAGAAGGAAGGAAGGAGACAGAAGGAAGAGGAAAGGTAAGAGGAAAAGAAGAGAGAAGGGGAGGGAAGAGAGGGATAAAAGGGGAAGAGGAAGGGAATGGAGAGAGGAGGAGTAAAAGAGTTTAGGGAGGGGAGGAGGGAGGAGTGGAGATGCGGGGAGGAGAGGGAGGAGAGAGGAAATACCAGAGGGAGGATTGCTAACAGGGACTATGTGGATCACAGTCTGAAATGTTTACCAATAGGCCGTTTATTTCTGCTGAGCCTGTAGCCACGCTCCACCTGTCTGAATTTTTCTTCTCAGAAACATTATTCTTGCCTGTGTGGGTGAAACACCAACTCCCTGGCTCAGCATCCAGCTCCTGTCAGAATTGTCCCCATCCTTCCTTCCTTCCTCATCTCATGGTCTGTCTTGCTTTCCACACACGCTGACCACCGTAGCCCTCACATTACGTTCAGAACACTGCCAAGACTATCCTGGGCCTGTGGTCCTTCTGCCTAACCTGTTTTTCCCAGTTCTCCTCCGATAATCTCCTAGAGCCTCACATACCTGCTCGTCAGTGCCCGAACCCCTGTCCTTTTCTGATTATCTACCAGCTGGTAAGAAGAGCCTAGTTGTTTTTTCCAGCTGTCAAATCCTCTCTCTCCTTTCCTCTCACATCAAACCAAATCACTCCATCCTGTATCTAAGTAGTTCCTGATTTTAAGATTCCCACCTGCAAAATCCTTTGCACTTTCTACACGTCCACATACACAGCCATCAATGTCAAGATCAACTGCCCCTTCTCCCAAATGCTTTCTTTGAACCTCCCATCTCTAAGTCACCCCGTTCTTCTTAAGACTCCTGGACGCTTTCTAAACTCTTCTGAGACACTGGACAATTTCTACCCAGTGGTGTGATTGTATAGTCCAGAGTGGCTCTGAACCCCAAATCTCCCCCACGCGCTCAGACTGTAGTGTGTACCACCACTAGTATTTGTAGGGATGATTTATCAGGTTCATGGATTTTTTTTTAGTTCCTTGCCTATCATCTTTATGTGATCTTCCACCGCCAGCTACTACCCCAGAACTTTTTCTACAGAAGGAACCTGATATACACATTGAACAAGTAAATGTAACTAAACGGTCTTCACCAGTCACCAATATTTTGTATAATAAAACACCAAAGAAAGGTTCACAATTAATGCTTGCCACAGTTTAAGAAATCAGCAATAATATTGTTCCAGCCACTTGTATGCTACGATACAGTCTGTTCAAGGTGAACACTGAGCTAACCATTCAGAAGGAAAACCCAGTGACTTCTTTTCATGACATCCATGTTGAACATTTGGCTGCTTGGCACATAGAAAATGATTTTTTTCAAGTGACACTATGGGAAGCCAACCATTATTTGTGACAGGGGTACACAGGTTCACACACAAAGACTGTTATATAAAAATGATATTTATCTTGATGATTTCCTGTTTTTCCATACAGCATGTGATCAGAAAAAGAAAATGGTTATTTACGATTGTATATGAACTCCAAAGCTTTTTTTTTAAAATAAATTTACAATTAAAGTAAGAATTCATATTTGGATTAAGATATATTTTACCACTATTAACATAATGATTGACGTTGGTATGCAGAATATTGAATTATCTCCCAAACTTCCAACAACATGTGAGCAATATGATATATTAACCTGCCACCAGTACAGAGCATGGAGCAAAATATTTCTATGTTGTGACAGGATACAGACAATTAACACGGGGATGTTTCGAGCTGTCCATCTCTCTGCCCAGAAAACCCACCTAGTTGGTCCATCATTGCTCCTTCCCCATCATTGCTCCTTCCCCCATCACTCTGCACCCAGCCTCCTTTCACCTCTGCCTGCTCTTAGAACTAGAGGGTGGCGGGGGTGGGATGAGGATGGGGTGGGGGTGAGCAGTTCTCCTCTGGAAAGGTGATGTGGGTCCATGGCAGAAGGAAGAAAGAATTCAGTGGGAGAGAAGGTGGGGTACAGAGAGGTGGGGTGCAGAGAGGTGGTGATGAAGCTGGAGTAGCGGGGAGAGAGAAAAGCAGATGATGGAACTGAGAGCTCCTGCTGAGTGGAGGAGGGACTTAGGCAACAGTAGGAGAGCCAACCTCGAATGCCTTTGTCAAAATCCGTGTGATGCTCAAGCTGGCTTCAAGTTCACTTCCCAGCCTCACCCCCTGGGGTACTGGAATTACAGGCAGGGATCACCACACTGGCCTCTGGATTCCTTTTTATTTCTTGTGTGTCATTTTAAATGTTATTAAATGTGACACGACACGGAGACAGAACCACATGGGAACAGAGTTCCATTAGGGGTGTATGTATATGCACATTTATAAGTACATATTGTACACGCTCAGTTCAGTGTTTCTAGAATTGAGAACAGAATACTTTAAATATCTTATGACTTAGGTTTGTGTTATAAAATACAATATTACACAAATACTTTATTCTTCTAGGTGAAAAGGAAGCTTCAAAAGGAAGCACAGAGATTTCTTTCTTTCTTTCTTTCTTTCTTTCTTTCTTTCTTTCTTTCTTTCTTTTTTTAGTGGTTCACTGGAGATGTGGTCTCTATTTCTCTCTGCATTTACTCTTCCTTGGTAAAGGGTACCTAGAAGGACTGACTGAGAATCTCGGAGCTGACCAAAGACAATCAAAGGCAATGCTTAGTCCGCCTGGATGGTAACACGGAAATGCCAGTTAAACGCCCAGCAAGCTACGCAGGAGGGAAGAACGCTTACCTTGGTGTTTGTAATGAGGGAGATTCCTGTTTTGCTTGTGTTCTTAAACAGTCACACACCAAAATGAATGACAGGAGCAATGAGCCAGCAGGATGCAATCACTTCAGTTTTAGCCCCATTTTCCCTGTTTCTGCCAGTGTTGGGATCGAACCCAAGGCCTATGCATGCTACACATGTGCTCCATCGCTGGGTTACAGGTTCAACCCCAGGGTTTTTTGTTTGTTTTTGAGACAGGGTCTTGCTGTGCAGCCCATTTTGCCTCAAACTTGCTATCCTTCTTCCTCAACCTCTTGAGCTATGGGGTTACTCGTGACTTTTGGGGGATTTTGTTTTGTTTTGTTTTGGTTGGTTTGTTTGTGAGAGGAGTAACTGTTCTAGGGCACCCAGGATTAAACTAAGCTTTTTGCACGTGAGGCAAATGTTCTACCATTCAGCTATACCTGCAGCTGTCATGTTATGACATAGTCTCATACAGTCTAGGCTGTCCTCAAACTCACTACGGGGTCCAGAATGACCTTGAACTCTCGAACCTCCTGCATGTACCTCCCGAATGCTGGGGTGACACAGTTGTACTCACTTGCCCAGGCGAGCCTTGAACTCTCAATCTTTCTGTCTCAATCTCTCCAGTCTTGGGATGGCAGGCTTGTGCCATCATGCCTGAGAACATTTTGTTTTCAGTGCATACAATTTTAAAACACACTGTGCCAAGAAGTTTATAGCCAAAGTCTTTCCCCTCCAGCATGCCTTCACCTCTCGCCATACGAAGGACCTCCAGTTGGCCTGACAGTCCTTAGGCCTCCCCACATGAAGGGCTTCTGCAGTCTGCGCAGAGTTGAGACTCAAAGGAGGGGAAACGAGAAAAGAGCTTTCGTGGCCAGGAACCCCTCCAGGACTGTGCAGGAGCCCCGTGGACGTGAGATGGAGCTGGTGAAAGGCTTTCCACGGTTTCCAGAAAAAGGACCTGGTGGGTGAGGGACATGAGATTCAAGACCACTTAACAAAAGCCGCCTTGAGAGGCTGCTTAGAATCGGGAAGACAGAAACCTTTGTAACGGCCCAGGGCTTTGGGCAGCCTGGAGAGACGGGTATGAGCAGTGGATAATACTTAGTGCTGGGATTAAGGGAGGGTACCCACTACTCTCAGCCTCCATTTCTACCTCTTGACATGAATTCTCTCACACACCCCATCTAAGGACTGACCAACCCTTCAGTAAGATCATACTTCATGTCCTTTTAAGAAAAGAATAGAAAGTTTCTTGCCACAAATTGCCAGGATCCATCAGTACCAAATCTGTAGCAATAGATAGGAAGGCATGAATTTTCAACATCTATTCCCCAGTTGATCTGTAGTAACAGGTAGGAAGATGTGACTTTTCAACTTCTATTCCCCAGCTGACCTTGGACACCCTGGCGCACTTAGAAGAGTCCCCAGCAAGACTGCTAGTGAATCTTCGTATAAGAGCTATAAACTTCAGGTTCCAGCTTAATCCTCCTCCGGATCTCCAGGGATGGGGACCTGCTTTGGGTGTGGCCAAATGCCACTTGCAGCCCCACCAGGCTTCAGAATTCTTGTAAAAACTAAGTGGAAGGAAGTGTTGAGAGATGTCTCCTAGACATTGAAATTTAGTCCATGGATATGCCACCTAGGTCAACGATTAGCTTTTAATTTTGCCTTATATTAAAATAAGGAGGGACTTTTGGCTTCAAAAAAATATTCAGGTTGACCTACATAAGGTTTATTCTGGTCTAAAAGCCCATGATGATTTTGTTTTATTAACTATGTTATTATGAGACTCGTTTTAAATGTGAGTTTACCTTTAGTAGATAAACCAAAACCCAGTGTTCATAGTTGATTCCACCTGTACTGCCACTAACTGTGGCTCAGGGCTACTTGTTCCTTCCTCCACCCTCACCCACCTTGCTGAGTAGAGCAAAAAGGTTGGTGGGGAGATCTGCTGTTTGCATCCCTGTACTCTCGTCTCTGGGGCACATCTCTGAGTGCGGCTCTTCACATTCTACATTCACGAATATGGAGTCTGTACAGCAGCCCACTGTCAGAAACACTAGCAAGAAGCACACATTCTTTAATTGTCTGATCACCCCTAAATATCCTCCAATAACTAAAAACTCCAGAAAAGTGAAGACTTAGGAGTACATATTCATATTTATAGGAAGAGCTTGATCCTCAAAGGATTCTTGCGAGAGGTTCATAAGCTTTGAAAACCCTTCCCACCCAGTCTCAAGCACAGCCCCTTCAGGATCTACAACATCAGTGAGGAAAATCAAAAACCCCAGAGACACAGTACACACAATACAGATTCACCTTAAGAGCAGAGCGAGGTACAGTGACCACAGATACTAGAAGAACATGTCCCCTTCCCACCAAAGCTGGAGAGACAGTGTCCTGTGGTTTCTTTACATCTCCCTCCTACTAGACCTCAGGTACCTATGGGGCCAGGGCCTGCCTTGTGTAGCCATTGTCTGTGCCGCATCACCTGAGAGCTGGCTAGGAAGAGTCTCTCTGTGTGAGGACACCAGGGCACCTATCTCACAAACCAAGCTCAGAAGAGCACAAGGCCCCGGACAGTCCTGGAGTCAAAGCCAAAGGGTTTGGGGACTTACCAGCTTCTCTGCAGGCCCCTTCCTGCCCTGGTGGTGGATCCGCTGTGGGTGACCAGACTGGCAGGCCAGGGAGCTGAGAGGAAGCCGAGCTTACTGTATTTGGGGACAGAAAACAGAAAATACAACAGGCACAGTGTTGGGAGGCCCAGCACTGGTTCACTGCCCAGACAGCAGCTTGCTTGCCCTACATAACGGACAAGGCGATCAGTGTCAAGAAGGCTGAGCGAGTGTTAGCTCAGCAGCTGGAAGTAGGCAGAGTAGCTGAGGCAGGAGGGATCCTGGCCAGAGAGCTCAAGTCCCAAGGGTGTCTGTGTATGGGAAGAGTCATCAGAAAGTTCCAGAACCTAGAACAATGAGTCCAGGTGGTGGAAAGAAGCAAAGGCAGCCCAGTTACTAGAGGCATGATGAAGTCGGTACCACTGAGCCAACACGGGATATCCACTGAGATGTGCAAAGAACAGTGTGTCCCCCTTCTCTTCTTACCACACTGAGTTACTCTTTGTTCCCTCTGCAATGCTGGGGCTGAATCCAGGGCCTTGTTACATGCTAGACAAGTCTGATACACTGACACCGGCCGGCAGAGAAAAGTAACAGTGGCTACTGCTGTGTTCCCTGCCCTACTGGGTGCTTTCATCCCTCTGAAACTACCAAAAGGAACCCCCATCCTTTAAAGACAGACTCTGTCCCCTACTGCCAAAACCTAGTTTTCAGAAAATCTGAATTTATCTCTGAACTATGTATACATATTTACATATACACACGTATAAATACATACATACAATTTTAATTAATTAATTATATTTTAAGACAAGGTCTCTCTGTATAATCTTGGCTGTCCTGGAACTTGCTCTGTAGACCAAGCTGGCCTCAAACTCAGAGATCCACCCGCCTCTGCCTCCTAAGTGCTGCAATATGTGCACCACCACTGCCCAGTTCTTATTTCTTTCCTTTTTCAAAATATATTTTCTTTATTTATTTTTATGTAAATTGGTGTTTTGCCTGCATGCATGTCTGCGTGCTGGGATCAGAGCCCCTAGAACTGGAGTTACAGACAGATGTGAGCTGCCATGTGGGTGCTGGGACTCGCGGGTTCTCTGGAAGAGCAGTTAGTGCTCTTAATCCCTCTTTTTTCTTTTTTAAATATTTAAATGAAAGTGAAAGTTGTCCTTCCCTCCTTGGAACATGCTCTGTAGACCAGACTGGCCTCAAACTCACAGAGATTGCCTGCCTCAACTTCCTGAGTGCTGAGACTAAAAGCATGTGCCACCAATGTCCAGTGAAAGATTTTTTTTTTAAAAAAAATCAGTTACTGTGCTCCTACTATAGAATAACAGAATCGGACTCATTTGCAGCCAGTAGATACTAAGTACACTATGTGGGACTATGGCTAGTATATTATGTCGCAGTCTTCTTTTGGCAAAAAAAATTAAATGCACAAATTATTTTTGGAAATTATAAAAACAATATCACATACATGGCTGTTTATAGTCTTGCTTTAGATCATTTCTTTAGAATTCACTGCCTGATGATCCCCAAACAATAAACATAAATGCCTGTAAGGGTTTTCTCTGACTTTCCCCCTTGCTTTCGGGAGACTTTATGCCCTCCCAAGTCTAGCATCTGTTCCTGTGTGCCTCTAGGCTCACCCCTATGCACTCTGCTCTATGTGTGACTTCCTACACATCCTAAGCGCTACCCCTCCTCCCCATCACTCCCGGGATGAAGTTCTATGCCTTCCAGGTTAAGAACATCTGCGTTTTTACTACAGTACGGTACTTCCGTATTCTAGTCTAAATACATTTCCTGTGATTCCTAACTGTCTTTCCTGTCCTATTCAACTAGGATACTCGATGAAAACAGAGACTGCTCTCTGCTCATCATGACTCCCCTGGGTCTTAGGCCAGCACCAAGTGTGTACACAATGTATATTATTAAGGAAGTTAAATCAGCTCATTTGTAGTATAGATATAAAGATCACTCATGGTAAAATCTAGAACTAAAGCAAAGCAGAATGCCAGGTCATAGTGGAAGGAAATTTCTGCCTGAGTTGAAAAGCAATCCATTCTGAAGATTTTTTAAATGATGTTATTTCCAAAGCATAATTTCTTCACACGTAAGAAAGAGTGACAAATATATTTAATATGTATTTAGCTTAGTCAATCCACTGTTTATTGACAAAAAGGAGACTATACATAATCTATATTAAATCAATATAAAGTTTTAGAAACAGAGATTTGTAGTTTATGTAGTCCCCGATTGTATTAACAAACATAAATGCAAGGCAAGCGGGGGAAAGGTCAAGTGTGTTCTCTGAACTGGAAACAGAGCTTTCAGAGATACATTCATTCAGAAGGCCACTGTTTACACATGTGAGAGCAAACTCCAGAATTCATCCCATAACTTGCTACTTCAGGCTGAGGTTCCAAATAACATGGCCAAGTGAACTCACTGCTGGCTCAGCAGAGCGTGTGTCACTGGGCTAAGGAGGGAGACCATCAGCTGCACTTGGATAAACACCTTGACGAGTCCACTTAGGAGGTGAAACCTGCAGGGGATGAACACTGACTGGTATGCCAAGGTTAAGGTAAGCAAAGTCGTGGAGCCAGACAAAAAGAATTGGGAGTCTCCCAGAGAGAAACAGGAAAGCAAAGAAGGAAGATGCTAGGCAGCTGGGCTCTGTGCGATGCTACTTCTTCTTGTGCGTCGTGGTTAAGTCCCAGAATCTTGGAACAATAATCACTCAGCAGTAGTAGCATGGAACGACCCCCTGTGTCCTCAACGTGCCCCCACCAGAATCTGTGTAGCTATTCATCTGCAGTTTCTCTTCTATTCTATCCTGTGACCTACTGCCCGCAGTTTACTCAGGACCTGGGACGGAAGCCCTAGCTCTTCCCACTTTGGGCCCCCATCAGCCCTTTACCTGTTTCACATCTTACACCTGCCCTAATGCAAAAAAAGTATATGTGCGTCTTGAGTGTATAGTCGTGTGTGTTTGTGTGTGCACATGCATGCACCCACAGAGGCTGGAAGAGGTCGGGAGGTGTCTACTCTACCACTTTCTATTTATTCCTTTGAGGCAAGGTCTCTCTACGAACCTGGGGGCTTGCATTTTCTCGGCTAGCAAACCCCAGCAGTCTTTCTGTTTCTAACACCCCTTGGAGATGAGGTCACAGGGATGCCTGACTTACTATGCTGGGGCTGGGGTCTGGAATTTAGTCCTCATGATTGCCGAGCCTGTGCTCTTAGCCACTGAGTCATCTCTCTAGTTCTGTGCCCTGTTTACACCTATTATGTTGCCTTAGTTCTGGCAGATCTTTTTCTTACTCCCCCGCCCTTTTTAGCCTTTACACTGGAAAGATCTATAAACAGACACTGGACTAGGATCAGTTTTACTCCATGGCAACCGGGCCATGCACACTGACTCACATATGAGTCCGAACACTGCAGGATGTACTGATAATGAACCATCGTGTTCTTAGGGCAAAGGTGGAATTTCTCTAAGACAATAGGTTTATTTTTCCACATCAACCATGTGGGATAAAAACACAGGACATAATAAAGATAAGGTGTCTTAGGCCTGTCATCCCAACATCTGGGAGGTTAAGCGGGAGGACAGTGATGAGTTCAAGCCAGCCTGGGCTACATACCAAGTTGCAAGCCAGCCCAAGAAGAAGAACAACAAAACCCCAGACAGAATATGGTAGTGCACACCTGTAATCTCAGGATTCGGGAGGCAGAGGCAGGAGGATTGCCGCAAGTTTGAGGTCAGCCACTGTGTGTAGAATTCGAGCCCAGCCAGGGCTAGTCCAAGGCTGTCCCAAACAATCCCCCAAGCCAAACAAAACAAGGAACACGACGTAAGCACGAGGTAAGAAGACGCTAGACCGAAGCAAGGTTCGCATTTTCTTCTCTTTCCCCAGCTGCACAGGCTCCGGATCCCGGGCAGGAAAGACAGATCTGAAAATCCTTTTGCTACAGGAAGGAAGTCAGCTGGGAAGCGGTTATGAAGCTGCCTGGAGGGGAATGCCTAAAGACGGGTCTGGATTTGAGCCGGGGGCTGTGTAGCCATACCAACGTTGAATATTTTTCTCTAACTTTGAGCTTCTATTACTCCGGAACTCGGAGACTGCAGCTGTCTCGCTGCTCTCACTGTGGGGAGGTCTCGGAGGATGTATGCCCCAGGCAAGCACAGGGCAGGGCCAGCGATGGCAGCAGCGCGGCATAGTCAGTCTGGAGGGGCTAGGAGCCTTTTGACAACGGCGGTTCATGAAAAGATGACAGAGCTATCAGGTACTAGAGCAACTAAGGAGAGGGACGATGACTAGACCAGCCTTGCAGACCTTCTGAGTTTCACCAAAGACTTCTATACACCTCTGGAATGGGAGGGACCTCCACAAGTATGACCTTTTGCATTCAAATGAAATGGAGGTTTAAGCCATTAAATAGACCAAGTAAGACCTCAGAGATTGAGCACACACGTGTCTAGCACATTCTATGCTAAGCATAGCGTTGCTAGGGTGAACATTTTAGCAGCTGGAAGCAAACGCCACTTACAGACACGAGAGTGAGCTTCTGAAAGAGCCTGTAGCTCAGGGTTTATGTCTTATCGTACTCCAGGAGGTTGCTCCAGGACAGATGTGAATGGGTGACGGAAGTACCCTTGTCTAATGTGCACCAGATGCAGGCCCAATGACCACAACTCTCAGAGGGCTGGGGGCTACATGACTTCTGCTAGGATACAAGGGATAGAGAGAGAGATGTCAGAGGGAGACCAGAGTAGCCTCCTCAATGTGTCCTTAAGTGCAAACCTTAGGTCAGGTGTGGTGGTGCACACTTTTAATCCCAGCACTCAGAAGGCAGAGGAAGGTAGGTCTCTGTGAGTTGGAGGCCAGCCTGGTCTACAGAGTAAGCTCCAGTCAGGACTAGATAGAAAGATCCTGTCTTAAAACAAAACAAAACAAAACACACCTCCCCCATAAAGAAAAAAAAACAAAAGAAGAAGAGGAAGAAGGAAAGGAGGAGGAGGAAGAGGAGGAGAAGGAAGGAAGTACTAAACCGTATTTGTTACATAGCCAGGAGGTCTGTGAAAACACAGCACACAGAATAGCAAATGGCCTTTAACTATTAACTAGCGTCCTTTTTCTATTAACACCAGGGGTCTCTTTTTCTCTCTGCTGTCAGAGAAGATAAAGCACATCACATAAGGGGAAGAAATGAAGAGCGCATCTTCGTTCCATCTAGCTAAAGCACTGTAGTCGTTATGAAGAACACGTGTAGCTATAACTGGAGGTGCAGCCCCGCTGAGAACTCTTGAATCAAGTCTTGATAGGCAACAAAATATCGAGATTTCCCAATCACTGTGTGGCTCCAGGACACCATAGACTGGCACAGGACAGGAATCTAAGATCAGCATCCAACAGCAAGACTGGGATAGGCCCAGAACGTACATGATCCTTTGTTTTGGCCAAGGCTTCACATTAGATATATACTGTAGATATATATACTATGCTGGCTACCTTAACTGTCAACTTGACATAATCTAGAATCAGCTGGGAAAACTGTCTCAATGAGGGGTTTTTCTAGATTGGGTTGGCCTATAGGCATATCTGTGGGGAATTGCCTTAATTTTTTTTAAGACTTATTTTATTTTTTGAATATAAGTGTTTTGCCTGTATGTATCATGTGTATCACATCCATGTCTGGTGCCCTCAGAATGCAGAAGAGGATATTGGATCCCCTGGAATTGGAGGGCACATTGTGGGTGTTGGGAACTGAACCTGGGTCATTTGCAAGAGCAACAAGTACTCTTGGATGCGGATCAGTCTCTCCAGCCCCTTGAGAGACTGTGTCATGTTAACTGGTACGGGAAGACCTGAACACTGTGGGTGGTGCCATCTCCTACGTAGGGGATCCTGGACTGTGTCAATGAAAAGAGGCGATTGAGCTCCAATATGCAGACACGTAGCCACTTCTCTCTGCTCTTGACTGTGGGTGCAATGTGACCAGCTGTTTTAAATTCCTACTGCCTTGACTTCCCTACTATGCTGAACCTCGGATTGTGAGTTGACAAAAACTCTTCCTTGAAGTTGATTTTCTTGGTCCCGGTATTTATCACACAGAAAGTATATACCATATGTGATTTATACTCACATAAAGCAGTGAAGGCTCTGGTAGGTAACAATGCTATTTAAATAGTGGAGAGGCGCATTATAGCTTCATCAGGAAATTGCAATCAAGAGTGGAATGAACTGTTCTTGATGAGCAGGGCTTCCATGACATCAAACACCATCAAAGACTCAGCAATATTACCACTTCCTCTAATATATTTGGGATCATATGCAGGGGGTATCCAAAGAAGAGCCATTGTGTGTGTGTGTGCGCAAACACACACATACACACACACACACACGCACTCACACATATGCACCCACTTTACTCCTCAGCACTCCTAGGTAGAGAATGCTGGGACTGACACTCTGCAGCAACTACACAGTTCACATAGTCCAAGCTAGAACTAGATTCTGTGGCCAGCCCGTCTATGATACTGGGACTGAGGTTTTTCTTTCAGTATCATTGTTCTAGAATAATTTCTTACTAAGTCTTAATAGCAACAGTTGATTGACTCTAAGAAGGTCTCATCAATTTAGAATTTTTGGAAGGAAGAATTTGAAAACAGACCGCCCAATGTTCCCCAAGTGGGATACATTTGGGGTTTTATTCTCAGATCATAAAATGACCTTGGCATGGATCATATTCTTATTAGCATGTGTGCTCTTCCTTAGACATCTTCCTTTGCTAGTAGGTACAACTGATGGAGAAGTCACCAACACAGAGGTCAGGAGTCACAATGTAGGGTGACAGAGAAGACCACAGAAATACCTCCCCAGGATCCCTGAGAATCATAGCCTTCTAAGCCTGTGTTCACCCATCTTGGGGCTTCCAAAGTCTTTTGCCAGGCTGCTTCCTGTCTCTGGGAGTTTTTGCAGGATCCAGAAAAAACTGTGGGAAGGCTGCAGGAGGAAATGAGTGGGGTTTCTGGGATACAAAGGAAAGAGACTGGGGTAACAGATTGCAACATGGCTCCATTTTGGCTTATTAAGTAGTAGACTACGCAGACATCTATGCCAGACACACCCAGCTGAGGGGCAGGGTATACAGATTCCTTCCCTACCCCGACTATCAGAGAAAAGACCAAGGAAGGTTCTGGTTAGAGGATGGAGTACAAGGAACTGGGGAGGAGCACAGCATGAGAGAACATGACTTCTGCAGATGCAAGTGTCTGTGGGTACGTGTTCCAGCCCCAGCATGGCCTGGCAGCGATTCCACCTCCCCATACGTGAACTCTGCTGTTCTCTGTGTAGCGCCCCCACGTGCCCGCGGCCACCCCCTTCACCTGTGCCCCAGTTAAGCCACAACCTAGGGGGCTGGGCTTCTCTCCTAGAAATGTGGTTGGTCCTTTTCTCCCAGAGTTCCTGCTGGTGCGTCCCTTGCCTCAGGTTCTGAGAACAGAGGCTTTCATTGGTGTCTTCTCAAAGATCACCTACGAGGGAGCTCAAATCCAGGTCTTTTACTTGCTGGGGGGTGGGGTTCATGATATCTTCTCTATTGTTTTATTTTATTTTATTTTTTTTTTTTGCCTATCTTTTGTACCAGACAGAACTGTCCTACCTGCAAATACCTGGTCTGTGGCCGATCCAGAAGAAATCCAGATCCTCTATTTTTTTTTCTCCCTCAATGACAATGGGAAACATTCTGATGCCAAGCCAAGTCCTCTGACCCCTCGTCCTCTTCCTGAGCTGGAGGCTGACTGTGTGGGAGCCACATGAGAAGCAGGTAGCAGCTGAGGCTCCCATGCGCCCTTGCATTTCAAAGCCCATCTCATGAGGGCCAAGATGAAAACAGCAACTTTGAGTTTGTAGCTGAGGCCAGGGGATACAGTGAATCCCAGAAGAGATTCCCAAGTTCATCCCCACAGCCCACGAAGGCAGAGGAGGGGACAGGAGAAAGACCTGTCCCTTCTGTCTGGCTGGGAGCAGGGCTCAGGGTCAGATGTCATGGGAGGGAGAAAATTCTGCCTCATCTAATTTCCCTGGAAGGTTAGAGAGACAGTGCTGGCATAGGATGGAGGAAAAGAGGTCCTCTGTCCTTTCCAAAGAAAGTTCCAGAGGCCTTAGAAGGGTTTCCTAAACACCAAGACACCTCTCATGTGACCTGGAGACTTAGCGACTTGTGAGGATGGGTTGGTTCCTGTAAGAAACTTAGTTCTGACTCCAGCATGTTCTTTTGCCAACCCTTTTCAAGAAAAGTCCAACAGCAAGTCTTTAGGGAGGCTTAAACTGGAAAAAAAAAACTACTGGCCAATATGCTAATAGAAGTATCAAGTCAAGAAGCAGAGGCAGTAACGATGGCAATGTTGACCTCTTGACGCCCTTGCCGGGGATGCCCTTAGGAAGGGCCACTTCACATCTGTCTCCTGGTGAGCCTGTATGCATGAGACCCACTCAGTGGACCAGGAGGGAAGCATCTGAGTACAGCCAGGGCAGAGAGCACTTACCTCCATCCGCCGTGGAGAAACTCTGTGGAGACAAAAGCAGGGCAGAGCGTCACGGTGCGTGTGTGGCGTGTCCCAACCCCCAGCCCCGGACACAGAGCCAGAACTCAGCAGGCAACAGGAAAGACCTGAGCTTGCTTTTCTCTTTTCTTCTGGGGTCAGTTAAGGATGTGCCCTACTCAGCTGAGTATAATTTCAACCATCCAGCAACTCTCCTGAGTTGCGTTGATAATGCTATGTTAGAAAAGTCCCGTCCCGAACTTAAATTGTATACAGCTTTTTTTGTTGTTGTTGTAATCACAGAGGCAGGAGGCCTAAAATGGGGTTTTGAGAAAACAGGGCCTCTCTGTGTTACCACACAGAAATGTTTGTTTTCACGTGGGGGAATTCCATGCATTTACAGGGTGTGTGTTGGGATTCCCGCCCACTTGCTACAGGTCTCCTCTCGCCCTCTCCTAAAGGGAATACTCAAAGGGAATTCTGACTAAACCCACACAGGGTCATCTAACCTGCTTAAAAGGGGCTGAATTTATACTTCTGGTGCCAATCTGAAGACTTTTCAGACATTTGGGAGATAAGGGGTGGGGAGATCAGCAGATAAACAGGATTAATCAAATGTCTCCATGACTCCCAATGCAGATGGGCTGCCCTGTTTCTGGGATGAACTTGGCTCATGCCACTTCTGTGCTCTTTTCAGGGTAGGGTTCAGATTTCTCAGGCCCAGTGGTTCTCAATCTGTGGGCTGTGAACCCTTTTGGGGGGGGGTCACATATCAGATATATTGCATATCAGATATTTATATTACAATTCATAACAGTAGCAAAACTACAATTATGAATAGCAACGAAATGATTTTATGGCTGGAGGGTCGCCACACCATGAGGAACTGTATTAAAGGGTCGTAGCATTAAGAAGGCTGAGAAGCACTGTTGTATCTGCTTCTCTAGGGGCCTGGCCCCTCCACCCCTGTGATCTAGAGAAACACTGCTTTTCTTTCCTCACCTTCTGCAAGTCCTGGAAGGATTTCTCTGTCTCCTTCAGTTTCTCGAGGATGAGCTGCTCTTTGGCAGATATCTGGGACTCTTCACTTTCGAGCGCTTGTATTTCCTGCTCCAGCCTGGAAGACACAAACAGAGGACAAGATGCTTTACTGTCCTGCCGTCCAGTGGCAAGGAAGCAGCCACCTTCCTGCTGAGCAACCTGTGCCTCCCACAGCTCACTACCCTGAAAAACCAGGCCAAGGTTTTTCCATTACGGAGTATCCTGTAGCTCTGTTGCCAGGAAGACATTGACAAGAGAAATAACCCAGGCATGCCTCCATTGCTTCATGGTCACCACTCTACAACATGTTTGGTGTCTGTTCATTGCCCCGGTGATGTGTAAATTTCTTATTTAGAGGTAGACTGGGTTCACACAGCTCTGGGCATACAATTGGAAGGAAAAAGCTTCAGAGTCTCCTAGCCATTTCGGATTTCAGAAGAATGCCTCTTTTCTTTAGATGGCCAAAGGGCAAAAGGCCAAAGGGCAAAAGGCTAGTGTTCCTCAAAGGAAATATACTGCTATGAAGTGGTTGGTGACCAGAACCTTGTAGTTACTGTCTCTCCCTCTTGGACCTCTACAGCCCAAACCAGACACAATGGATGGGACAGACGCAACTGCCCCCAAGTTTCTGGACAGTTTCTTAGGTGATACAACTATTCTGTATAGTTTCAAGACGGGAACTTTTAGTATTGCTACGAGACTCTGAGACTATTCCAGAAGAGCAGCTATGGCTATGCTTGTGGGTAAAGCTCATCATTCGTATTCTCCCAATATAACGACAGGAATGATGATGAGTCCTTGTTCCCTGTTCCAAGAACTAATTCACATGGTGTGATGGTTATTCTCGGTTGTCAACTTGACTACATCTGGGATGAACTGCAAGCCAGGAATGGAGGGCACCCCTGGGAGAGATCTTTTGTTTGGTTTAAAGTGGGTGAATCCATTTCTAGTCTGGACGTTTGAGGCAGGAAGACACACACCTTTGATTTGGATCTTGTGCAGGGAAGACACACCCTTAGTCTGCACCATACCTTCTTCTGGAAGTCTATATAAGGACACAGAAGAAGGAAGCTTTTGATCTTTGCCTACTTTTCCTTGCTAGCACATCCGTTCCTTCACTGGTGTTAGAGCCTACTTCTTCGGAACTCCAGTTGAGATCTCTAGCTTGGTGGACTAAGCAACTACTGGATTCTTGGACTTTCCATTTACAGCCAACCACTGATTAGCTAGACTGCAACCTATAAGCCATTCCAATAGATTCCCTTTATCTATAAATGAAAATATAAGTTCTGTTACTCTAGAGAACCCTTACCAATACATATGGGTTATTTCATATAACCTTCTCAATAACTTTTATGAGTAGAGAACTTCATTTTAGAGATGAGATCATCAAAGACTTGTGTGGTTCAGTAACTATTTCAGAGCTTTGACACAAGAATGCAAGCCAGGAGGTCCAACACCCGCGCCCCCCACTCCCAATCACTGTCCTAGCTCTTACTACATTGGTTCTACAGTCTCACATAATCCTTGTTCAAAAACACTGCATGTATTGGAATAGTGGGCCAATGTCGTATTGCAACCAGGTCATGGTGTGTTATGCAGAGATAGAAACCTTCTGTCTAAAAGACTCTACACTTCTGGCCCTCTTGAATGCTTTGGTTTGAATTTTTAGTTCATTCATTCATTTATCCATTGGTCATTCACTCATCCTTCCTCTCTTCCTTTCCCTCCTTTTTTTTTTATTTTTTGAGACAGGGTTTCTCTGTGTAGCCCTGACTGACCTGGAACTTGCTTTGTAGAACAGGCTGACCTCACACTCACAGAGATCCACCTGTCTCTGCTTCCCGAGTGCTGGGATTAAAGGCATGCACCACCACCACCTGAGTTAGCAGCAATTTTCTAATGAGATATTTTTTTCCTCCTGGAAGAAGGCTGCAACATCTCTGTTCTGGTTGTTTATAACTCCAGGGCACAAGCACTGGCGTTACTGACATCTAGTAACTGGAGGCTGGAGATGCTAACAAACACCTTACAATGCACCAACAGTCCCTGCAGAGGAGAATGATCTGGCTCCCAAATAGCAACAGGCATTATTAATTTCCCCACCTGAATCAAACATTTATCAAGGTGAGGAGGGGCACACATTCTCAATGTACAGATATCCCATGAATGAATATGAAAGCTGAACCAGGCTGCACAAAAGCTGAGATGAGCTGATCAGAACTCCTGAGACCAGAGAAAATTCTGCAGCAAGCACTGGGTAGGGAGGCTGAGTGTGAGCTAAATTCACATGGAGTCCAAATGAGAGGGGCTGAATGATGCAGAGCTTTGAATGCAGATGTAAAACTCATTTGCTGCCCCAAATGTTCAGCAAAATCTTCTGCATACATCTCTGTGAAATATTCTAGGGAGGAATAAATAAAAAACATGGAGCAACACAAGGGACAGCTGAGTGACCTTCAAACTGCAGCAATGCAATTTCCGGGTCAGAGATCTCTTAGACAGAGTGCATGGAACTAGTGGCCAGGTGAGTTCTGAGGTTTCACCTAAATCTCAAATGAGAGGATCTCAGCAGACACCTCAGATATTAGCCTTTAAAATAGCCCCTACTTTGGGAACAGCAGAGATAGCTCAGTGGCTAAGAGCATTTGCTGCTCTTTCAGAGGACCTGAGTTCGAGTACCAGCTCCCACGTCAGGTGATTCACAACTGCCTGTAACTCTAACTTCAGGGGATTTGTTGCCCTCTTCTGGACTCCATGGACATTGCACTTACACACGCACATACCCACGCACAAGCACATGCATACAAATGTGTGTGTGTGTGTGTGTGTCCCTCCCTCTCATCTTTGCCTCCCCAGGAAGAACAACTACTTCCCTGCACCACTAACATTGCTCTTAGCCACTAACTTGCTTTCCTTCCCCTTGACTCTGGGTTTAGCCATGTGAGGTGTGTTGGCTAACGACATTAGCACAAACAAGACAAAAGTACAAACAGAGGCTTGGGTAGGTTTGCTTGTGCTTGGCTCCTTGTACCTCTTGGCTAGAGCCAAGAGACGACTAGATAACCTTGTTCTCAGAACAGATCTGAGTTTTGTTCATGGTAGAAAAGCCTGTAACCCAGAGCCACTTAGCAGAGCCCAGCTTGCTAAAGAGTCAGAATAAACAACTTCAAGCTTCAGATAGTGAGTGTGAGGCAGTCTTTTCATGCAGCCCTTGCCGGAACTCCGAATGGAGGCCTTTCCAGCCTCTACTCACAGACATCTGCCCACCATTGCTTTTCTGTCTGCCTCTGCTTCGACTTCTCAAGTACTGGGATTAAAGCCTTGCACCTCATCCCCGTCTTTTCTTTTGTTTTGATAGGGTCTTGCTACTGTAGCTGGCTGGCCTTGAGTTTATAATTCTCCTCTGAGTGCCGGGATTACAGGTGGGTGGAGTTTGTTACATTGCACTACTGTAGTAACAATTGAGACGGGTCAAATATGAGTGTGCATAAAATCTTATTTATATTCTAATATACCTCGATAATGTATATCGCAATTATATTTGACATATATGCATTTACACTTTAGGGATATATTTATTTATCGAATACCACCTAAGGTTGAAAGATTACAAAGAACTTAAGTTATCTTCCTGCTCCCCCCAAATCTGAATTGTAAGTAGGTTACCCTTTAATGACAATTAAGACTGAAAAGAAAAAGGGGAAATATCAGTCACTGGGTAGCAGGGTTATAGATTATTTTAATTTTGTTGTTCTAAGTTTCAGTATCTGCTCCACTTAAAATCTAGTGTGGTTGAGCACACAGTTCAGTGTCAGACTGTTTGCCTGGCATACTCAGAATCCTGGCTTTGCTCCCCAGCCAGACTGCTCAATGTGTAAGGGTGCTTGCCTCCAAGTTTGCAACCTGAGTTCAGTCCCTGGGATCCACACAGTAGGAGAGAACTGACTTTTGCAAGTTGTCCACTGAATCTCTTTCTTTCTTTCTTTCTTTCTTTCTTTCTTTTCTGGTTTTTTGAGACAGGGTTTCTCTGTAGCTTCAGAGCCTGTCCTGGAACTAGCTCTTGTAGACCAGGCTGGCCTCAAACTCACAGAGATCCACCTGCCTCTGCTTCCCGAGTGCTGGGATTAAAGGCATGCGCCACCGTTGCCTGACTTGTCCTCTGACTTTTGTGTATCCATTGTGAGACACATGTTCCTACTCCTCAACACACACACACACAGCAAATAAATAATAACATAATAAGAAAATTACATATTACTTATCTAATTTGATTGCCTGATTTAGATGCTCCTGAGAACCCATGCTGAGAAGACAGTCTCTCACAGGAGGTGAAATAAATAGGACCTCAGCTTCTTGGCATCAATTCAAGGAGTTAAAATAGTGTTCTCTAATAGTACCTACAAACCCAAGTAGAAGCAGATACTTCAAGGGATCATAAAACAAACCAAAATTGTGTTAAATAAAAGTACGGGGGTGGGGGGAAGGGATGTCCCTAGGGAGCTTCCATCCAGGTCAGCAGCCCCAGGCAGTTGAGACTTCTCTGCGACCTGGTGACCACAGCCTGACTTGCATCTCCACAGCTTGCCCCTGCTCTTTCGGTTTCAGAGAGTTCAGCTGTATGGTTCAGATGCTAAAGATTTGGGTCGTGATACCGTGCTGTGTAACTGAGAAGAAAGAGAGAGAGAGGGAAACAGCGAAACTAAACCTTGGTGATACCAACCGAGTTTTACCCCAAATGTAATGACGAGAGGGAATGGGAGCCTATGTCAGCCTAAGTAAGCCAGGTCTGAGAAGCTGAGTTTCATTGCAAAATACCTGTGGCTTTGGGCCAGGTTCTAAGTCCCCCTACCTCGCTCCTACAAACCTGAGTCTCAGGACTCGGGAAGATGGCAAGATACAGTGTCTTGGGATTGAGCGTGCTGCTGCTTTGTAGTTTCACAACGGAAACCTAACTCGGTTTCCAGGTGCCGAGCAGCTATGGCTGTGCTAAAAATAACAAATGGGCAGAAATGTAATTTATACGCAAGGTTAATCAAGGCTCCACAGGCTGCGACAGGTACGCAACACGTTCGACCAGCCGTCTCGGTTCCTTCTGAGCACAGAGTACTTACTGTAAGAACACAGGGCAGCCCCGGAGAGCTAACGCAGGAGATGGTTTGGATCACGGCTAAAGGGGCTTGTAAAATGTATCACTGCCCCCAGCATCCTCCCGGAAGAGCATGGAGGACCTCTGACTCTGCATAGCACATCTATCATCGCTTGTTTAAATTCTTTCATGCAGTCGTCTCTCTAGCTTTATGCAAATACTCTCTCTGTACCAGGCAATGTGCTGAGCACCAGGGACAGGAAGATAAATCAAGCACAGAGTCTGCTCGTGGATGCTCTCAGTGAAGCAATGCGATTTACCTACACAGACACACACTAAAGACCAGGAAGGGCAACGTAAAGAGCAATGTGTTGAGGCTGTGTGGGGTAAAACCCCAAGTTGTCTGCCCGGCATCATTCTTTCTTCCTTCACTAAAGACTACGTTGTTGGGGAGAGCAATAAGCCCAGATAAAGTGTACATACCACAGCTTTCACAGACCTAACAGCAGCCATGGGGCAGTTTGTGTGGACAACATAGGCACAAAAGTGTGCATGTGTATGTGTGTGTGTGTATATATGCGTGTGTGTATGTATGTGTGCGTGTGTGTGTGTGTGTGTGTGTGTGTGTGTGTGTGTGTGTGTGTTAGGGGCAGAGAACTTCTGGAAAAGCTCTGTAAGAGCCGAAGTGTTGCCCTCAGTGGCACACACCTTGCTTTCCTCTTTCTCTTACAGGGTATCTCACAGTGGGGAGTGTCACAGCAGTTGCCCGTTACTGCCCTGACACCCACTACCAGCTCAGTGACTTTCAATACACAGTAGCTTCCATAGCCACAGGTCAGTCGCCTGACATGGGGGGACATCAGGCAAACATCAGAATGTCAGAGTTCCCTTCCTTTCTAGAGGCTCTCGGGGAGCATCCCTTTCCTCCTTTCCCTCCCCCTCCGGCCATCTGCAGCTCTTGACTCATGGACCTCTGCCTCCATCTTTGAAGTTCATGCTATTTTTCTATTTTTTCTGCTGCAGCCCACCTTATGATTCTACTCTGCCTCTTGGTTTACTTGACATGCTTTGGATAGTGTGCTCTCCCCAGCAGTGAACGTGCCTGGCCCTCGCTGCGGCAATGCTAAGGTAGTGAAATTTTTAAAAGATGAATCCTTTGGCTGGGTGGTGGTGATGCACACCTTTAATCCCAATAATTGGGAGCTAGAGGCAGGCAGATCTCTGTGAGTTCGAGGTCAGCCAGTTCTAGGACAGACTGCAAAGCTATACAGAGAAACCCTGTCTCGAACAACAACATAAAAAAAAAATGGATCCTTCTGGAAGATGTTTGACCATGGTGGGCTACCCTTCAAAGGGGTTGATGTAGTTCTTAAGGTTCTCACTTAATTCCTGCAGCATGCTATAGAAATAGCTAGCCTGACTCTTTTGTTTCAGCTATCTTAAGAATGTGGGTTTTTTTTTAATTTTTAAATTAATTTTATTGAGCTATACATTTTCTCTGCTCCCCTCCCTTTCTCTCCCCTCTCCTTCAGCCCTCTCCCATGGTCCCCATTTACTCAGGAGATCTTGTCTTTTTCTACTTCCCATGTAGATTAGATCCATGTAGGTCTCTCTTAGGGTCCTCATTGTTGTCTAGGTTCTCTGAGATTGTGAATTGTAGGCTGGTTTTCTTTGCTTTATGTGTAAAAGTCACTTATGAGTAAGTACATATGATATTTGACTTTCTGGCTCTGGGTTACCTCACTCAATACGATGTTTTCTAGATCCATCCATTTATCTGCAAGTTTCAAGGTGGCATTATTTTTTTCTGCTGTGAAATCTCCAGAAGCCTAAGTATATTCTGGAGCGAGCAAGGACTCTCCCACGGGGCTGTAGCCCAGTATAATCTTGACAGCAGATGGAGCCTTTCCAATCTTTCCCACTCCTGAGGGACATACAGACGTGCTCCACACTGCTGCTCAGTTGACACGAGTGTGATTCTCAACAGGCTCTTACGCAATGAAAGCTGATGTTGCCGGGCTAGCTAAATTCACCCTTCTACCGAACTGCAGCTTCACAGCTGAGCAGTCAAGTGAGGTGCCTGCCTGCCCAGCCTGCCAAAAGAGAGCCACAGGAAGAGCTGCTTAGAGGAGCAGGCCGCCCCCCCCTCTGCCTCCCACCCCTCCATTCTTCTGTGTCCAGCATGAGTAAAAACTGCAAAGGAAGAGTGTCAGTTGCTAAGTTCCCATTCTTCGCTGCTTCACGGCAACTCAATCCCCAGGGCTGAGCAGGGTGTACAGCCACACAGGATAAAGCCCACTGTGCCTGACAGTCATGTCAACTTGACACACAAGATAGAGTTATCCGAATGGTGGGAAACTTGAGTGAGAATTTCTTAATTGGTTATTTACGGCGGAGGGCCCAGCCCGTTGTATGTGATGCCATCCCTGGTTTGGTGGTCCTGGGTCCTGTCAGAAAGCAGGCTGAGCAAGCCATGGGGACAAGCCAAGAAACAGCACCTCTCTATGGCCTCTGCATCATCCTGCCTTCAAGTTCTTGCCCTGCTTGAGTTCCTGTCCTGACTTCCTTCAATGGTAAACAACAATATGGAAGTGTAAGCCAAATAAACCCTTTCCTCCCCAACTTACTTTTGGATATGGTGTTTCATTGCAGCAAGAGAAACCCTAACTAAGACACCTACATTGTTCAGCATTCTTTGTAGCCACATGTAGCCTGTTCTGACCAAAGGGAAGTAAGCAAAAGTATCATAGGGTAGCTTCTAGAACCTTCCTCAGTCCTTGCTTCTTTAGCCTTCCTTTACCCTTCTGCCTGAAATGCATCATGGGAGGTAAAGCTTTAAGTACCATTTTCAACACATAGGACAAGGGTCCCCTTGACAGTTAAGAGAGGTGACATGGGTCCCTGACTAACTCCCAGAGACCACCACCACATGTCTCGTGGCTATGTGTCCACAGGAGGGAAAAATAAACCTCATGTTTAAGCCACTGTCTTTGTAGCTGACTGTCATGCAGATCTACATCTTATTCCAATATGGGAGCCCACAGTCTTGAATCCATTCTCTCTTGGCTAAAGGTCAGAGAATTCAAACCTATCCTTGCTCCTCAAGGCTCAAGGATGAACGACAGTATGTTTGACCAAAGGTGTGGCTACTGGGTGTCTTACTCCTCAAAGGCCAGACAGCAGGACATTTGACTTAGGGCATGGTTACTAGGTGTTTTTTGTGATATAAGGAGGTAATTAGGCTTGCTTGTTCCTTGTATCATTGGTAAGGAAGTCTTTTGCCCTCCCCTTTTGGTCGGGGTATATAAGGGCTGTGAGTAATAAACTTGGGGTGGTTGCTGTATTCACTAGAAGATTCTATCTCCTGCCTTTTGTCTATTTCTTTCCTCAGTTCTCAGAGACATGCGGACAAATCGGCTGGTCCTGACATACCAATTGATACAGGACACATACATTGCCGAATTTTGAGTGAATGCTTAGAAATTTTCCAAGATTTGGGGCTGAAGATAGTGAGAACTCAGAGCCCTAACAGTGGCTCAGCAGAAGAGGGGGAGGGAAGCAAGACTTAATTCATTACTGTTAATCAACCTTTGTAACTAAGACTTGGCTGGAACTGTGCCCCAAATTGCTGCAGTAAAAGTCTCAGCAGGGGATCTCAGCTGACCACAACCACAGCATATTTTTACGTCACTGGCCATGAACTGAACGTCACCAGGATGAGCCTTAAGCGCTGACCCTGCAGTATGGCATCTTAATCACCTCATACAAAAGTCACTGGTGACTTTGAGGTTCCGGTTCTACACTGGAAGCCAAACACAGATCGGTATGTGTCTCAGAGGTGACTGTAGAAACAGAAGCAGAGGTAGACGGCAGATGCGAATTTTGTCTCTCTAGGATTTTCCATTTTCCTCCGCCCCTTTCCCTTTAAACAATTTCTAGTTCATCTAGGGAGAAAAATTAGTTCTCTGGGCTTCCCTGTGGGTCTGGTAAAACTCGTGATTAGGGGGTCCAGCTCCTTGGCCAAGGAGTAGAGGCTACCTAACCCAAACCAATGTGGTGCCCTGTGATTCCAGCATTCAGCAGGGGAGGCAGAGAGATCAAGAGTTCCGGGTTGGCCCCGTGGTGGTGGTGCTTGCCTTTAATTTCAGCACTCGGGAGGCAGAGGCAGGAGGATCTCTATGAGTTTGAGGCCAGTCTGGTCTGCAGAAAAAGTTTCAGGACAACCAAGGCTAGCGAAGCCCTGTCTCAAAAAACAAAACAAAATAAATAAAGTTCAGGGCCAACCTCAGCTTACCATGAATCTGAGGTCAGACTGAGCTATGTGAGACTCTGTCTCAAAATAAGCAAACAAACCAATTTAACTGATTTAGGCCAACTATGTTATTAGGCAGAAATAAGTTTGCTTGTTTTTTTTTTTTTTAAAAAAGAATGACCCAAGAATAGAGAAAATAATGGATCCAATCAATCCCTATTAATTTCTGCTGTCTGCAGCCCCAGATTTTCTGAGACCCCATTCACTGATCCCAGCTTTTGCTCTAACAGTATTTACCGTGTAGCCCCTTATCTCACTCTGACTATTTCTCTGTTTCTGCATCATAGATAGAACGCTGGGAAGAATATTGTTTGTTTTCACCAAGTAGGTAGCTACCATACCCATTTTCCACATTCCAGGAAGATACACACGTGTTTCTATGACACTCCTCAAATATTTGTCAGTTGTGACTGCCACCCACAAGGAGACCACTTCCTTTTATTCCCACGAGTGTATCTGGAGTCACAGTAGGCCGCGTGGCACTTCAGAATGAATAATGTTCAGGGCCCTTAAATAAACCGGATTTCCATTAGTCCTTGCGAGAGAACAGGACCTCCCTCGACTGCAAGGTGGCAGTGGAAACTTGGGCCCATTTCACTTCTCCCACGTCACCCCTCAGATGAGAACATGACCGAGAAGAGAAAGGTCCCTCTGAGAATTCCAAATGTCCAGGTCATATCCTCTTCATAGGAAAAGCCCTGGCCAGGCTTCACCGCCTCCTTCCCAGATCCAATGACTTCCTCTGCTGGATGCTCACACCTTCCAGGCTCCGCTCCAACCTCACCCCAGCCTGCCCCCTCCCTCTGGGCTCCTGTGACACTGACGGTGGTGGGAAAAGCAGGACTCCCCACTCTCAGCCTGGCCTTGCCCCCTGTCCCAGTGACTGCAACGCCCCTCTTCCGGATCTCTGCAGGTATAGCGGCTCATAGCCGCCTCTCTATCACCCTCCTTCCTTCACCTTCTTCACTATGCCTTCCTTTCGTTCCACTGAACCTGCTCTCAGTAATGCCCATGCCATCCCTACTGCCAAGTCTAGCAGATCTTCATGGCCTTTTCCCTTTATTGTTTAGTTAGTAATGTTTGATATCAAATCCAGGATTTTATGCATGCTAGGCAGGCTCTCTACTACTGAACTGAATGTCATGCTGTGGATTTCCTTTTCTTTCTTTCTTTCTTTCTTTCTTTCTTTCTTTCTTTCTTTCTTTCTTTCTTTCCTTCTTCCTTTCTTCCTTCCTTCCTTCCTTTCTTTCCTTCCTTCCTTTCTTTTTCTTTCTTTTTTGTTTAGCGGCCAAGGTTGGCTTGCAATTTGCTATGTTTATGATAGGTTCTAATTAATAGCCATCCTGCCTCAGTTTCCCAAGTACTCAGGTTACAGTACTCAGATTTCCCTCAGTAGTCCCAACCTTTCTTATTGTTCTTGTTTTTTTTTTTAATTAATTATTTTTTTTGAGACAGGGTCTTATTAAGTATCCTTTTTTTGAGACAGGGTCTCATTAAGTATCCTTGCCTGGCCTGAAATTCTTTACATAGATCAGGGTGACCTCGAACTCATAGAGACCCTCCTGCATCTACCTCTCGAGTGCTGGGTTCAAAGGCACCCAGTCTTCATTTTTGAATACACTGTTGATGACCCTTCTTCTCTTCAGGGGGGGCGGGTCCCACTTCTCTCCTGTGCATTGTATATGTCTGTGTATAGAGGGGTATCCAGGTGTGTGCAGGTCTTAGGTTGATGCCAAGTGTCTTCTATAGCCCTTTACTTGATTCTTTGAGACAGGGTCTCTCACCAAATCTGGAGCTCCCTGATTTGACAAATTGGCCGACCAGAAAGCCCCAGAGATCCTCCTGTCTCTGCCTCCCCAGTGCTGAAATTGGTTACTGGTGGGTGAGTTTTACCATCCCAACTTTCACAGACCAAGGTATCAATCTCAAGACCTCACGTTTTCCCAGCGAGGCCTTTACCAGCTGAGCTCTCTTCTCAGCACCCGCCCCTCACCGGCTTCTCTTTAGTGCACATTTGGTCCACTGCTTGCTCGACATTGGAAACTGGCTGATCGTGTCCAGCCTTGGGTTGTATCATTCCTGCCTACCTGCCGATGCCCTCCCTAATCCACATTCTCAGCACCACTGCAGACCCCCAGCCTCTGTGGACAACTGCTTTTTAAATCCTCTAGATACCAGGGTGGTGGTGGTGGGGCACACCTTCAATCCCAGCTCTCGGCAGGCAGCAGCAGGTGGATCTCTGTGAGTTCAAGTTCAGCCTAGTCTACAGAGCTAGTTCCAGGACAGCTAGGACTGTTACACAGAAAAAAACCCTGTCTTGAAAAACCAAAACAACAACAACAAAAATCCTCTAGTTGCTCCATCCATAAACACTTCAAACTCAATCCAGGAAAGACCAGCCTCATCTTCTTCAAGCTTTCTGCTCTTTAGCATTTTGGTTTTAGCTCCGTTGTCAGCACCAGGACAATCCACCCAGCCTAAGACCCCCTGGATGTTCTCGTGACCTCAGACTTGCTGTTCCTTGGCAACCACCACACCAATACAGATGGCCCATAACTTACAACAGAGTCACCCAAGAAATCCACCATGCTACATGTAACTCCCCAAACAGAACAACTTAGCAACCCAATCTACTGAACAGAATCAGTTGTGCTCATCCCCCAGAACTTCATGGTTACTGGGAGTCGTATCGATTGCCACTGCCCAGCATCTAAGAGAGACCTTACCATGTGTGACGAGCTTGGGAAAAGCGAAAAGTTACAATCCAAAGCATAGTTTCTGCTGGTGTGTACCCCTTCAGTGCCACCATGAAAATTGAAAGACTGTGGGCAGAAGCATCATATATAAGGGTGTGTGTGTGTGCGCGCACACACACACACACACACACACTGAATATGAATAAATGAGTCAATTTGCTCCACAACTCTTCCGTCCCATCTTCTCTTCAACCCTAATAAGACGGCCTCCCTAAATGCCTCTAACAACCTGCCAACCAATCTGCTTGCCCACACAGACCCAGCACCCTCAAGTCCTTAACAGGTCGAACCATACCACAATGCTACATCTTTGCTGGAAGCCACTCATGGGCTGCATATGATCTGTTAACTCCATGGAAAATGATTTCTTAGTGGATCCCTGCACACACTGGGCCTGGGCTGTGCTCGGTGCCTTTCCCGCATCCCTTCGTCTGGACTGCCTTTCCTGCATCCCTCTGCCTGGACTGCCTTTCCCACGTCCCTCTGGGCTCACTATTTCTGAATCCACTCAAGTTTTGCTTCCCTCCACAAGTCCTCCTTGGACATGGCCTCCTTGCTGCTTTATCTCATGGACACACTTCTACCTGCTAGATTTTCATCACTCGCTCATGGCTCTGTGGCTCCCTCCCTCCCCAGCAGGAGTTAGCAAAGAGCTGGAGGATATTTGCTACCCCTTCTCTTGCTTTGACTATGGCTTTTAGTATTTTGCTAGCCTTGCAGAAGATGTGGAGCGGATCCATTCATTGACAGTTCCCCATGAATGCTGATTGGACACCTGATTTCCACGAATGCATAAATGGTTCTCAAGCAGACACAGCCTCTAGACGGGACTCGTGCTTCATTTTCTACTGTAGAATATGGCTCTGGAAAGAACAAACTCAAAATAGTGACACTTCTGGCTTAGTTGAAAAAACTGATTAAGAATCTGTCTGCTTGTGGGATAATGTGAAAGGAAACTGGAATGTTTCCTGTGATTTTCATTTCTTTCAAAAAGATTTATTTTTTTTTAAAGTAAATGGATGCCCGTGTATCTGTTCGTGGGTTTATGCATTTAAGTGCAGGTGCCTGTGAAGCCCAGGGGCGTCGAATCTCCTGGAGCTGTAGTTAATGGCAGGTGTGAGCCATTGGATGAAATGGGTTCTGAGGATTAAACCCCAGTCTTTTGTAAGAGCAGTGTGTGTGCTCTTAACTGCTGAGCCGCATCTCTGGCCCCCACTTTTTCTTTCAGATACCTCCAATGTATAATTTTACCTGACTGCAGGTATGTGTGTCTTTACATGTGTAATCAACTTATCTTTATTCCCTCTGGGATCACCTAAATAAAAGCATAAAGTCGAGGTGACCTGAGAAGCGGGTACTGGGCCAGAATGATGGGAGTGTTGGCATGTACTTCATTTGGCCCCATGATTCCCTTTCATTCACGTGTCATGGAGGAAGCGGCTGGGCTCCTAGACCAGATTGTGAGAATTGTTTATGTGGTACATTCTTCTCGTCCAAATCCCTGTTTACTCACTGTTTGTGTCTAAATTCAGCACTCCATGTTAGCTCTCCTGCTGATTCAGGATTTCCCATTACGGTGGTGCGTGTGTGTGTGTGTGTGTGTGTGTGTGTGTGTGTGTGTTCATCCAGATAGCTTCATCAACACATCTTCATCTGTTATATATATTAGAAGTCACTCTTGGGGAGACAAGCAGTGCTTTCAAGACTCCAAAGTTAGAATCTTAAGACTGACTTGGGACTGAAGAGAATGGGTTGCTCTTCCAGAGAACCCAAATTCAATCCCTAACACCCAGAAGGTGGTTCACAACCATCTCTAACTCCAATCCCAAGAGATCTAAAACCCTTGTCTGGTCTCTGTGAGCATGCACATGTGGTATAAATTCACACACACAAACATATACACACACATTTAAATAAAAATTATTTTTAAAATGGATTAAAATAGATCTATTGGAAGAAATGATTATTTAGAGTCCAATACAAGCAGTGGTGAAAATAGCTAACATTCTTTGAATATTTCACAAGCTATATAGCACAGGAATGACAGACACGGTTCAGTTTTTTAACCATTGTACCCCACCCTTGACTGAGGATGAGCTGAGGCCGAGAGAGGCTAAACAGCTATGAGCGTCACCCATCGGATACAGAGCTGGGTTTGCTGGAGCCTTGAAAATCAACAGCCACTCAACACAACCCCGTCTCCAAAGAAGAAACAAAACATTCCTGTCCTAATGGCTCTCAGTACCTCCTCACGTCAGGAGAATTGGCTCTTTCTAACTCTTGAAACACAGAGAGCTGTGCTGGTTGAGGAGGGAGCAGATTGAAACCTCTATCCACACCATCTCTTGCCCTGGCTTGGCTGTTCCTTGGAACAGAAATAGAATCTGGGTACCACTCCCTCTTGAAAACAGCATCTAGTGTGTTATGGGCTGCCTCCACAATGCTGGGAAGAGCGTACATCTACAGCCAGACCTCCCATTCTACTGCAGAAAGAGGGTTTGAGAAAGAAGCCCTTTCCTCCCGTGGCCACCATGGGCATCCTTGAGCTGCCTAACCAGCTACCAAAGGACCATCAGGGCCTCTGCTACTTGAATCCCAGAAGGGAGGATGTCAGTCATTCAGAAGGAATAGAAGGTTCATTGAACCTGAGGCTCAGAAAATGGCCACAGTGGGGGGTGGAGGGAGGAGAAAGGAGGCTAGGTAAATCCAAAGAGACTTCCCTGAAGGAAACGCTAGAGCCCTCTGGTGTTTCTAGCCATATTTTCTCGGCTTGCCATCACCAGGTGGCAGCCCCTCTCCAGTGGAGAAGTTTTGTCTCTCCACTGGGACAATTCCAAAGTTATTCTAAGAGTTCCTGCTCACAGCAGATCAAGCCAATCAGGAAGCTCCCCCGAATGGGCTCAGCCCAGCGGGTTGTTTCCCACTTGGACACTTCCTGGCATTGTTCTCCGGCTGGTTCTCAGAGGCAGGGAGCTGGGCCCTGCCCCTTCCTCTCAGAAGCTGGGGGCTGTGGTCAGGCCTGTGGCCCAGCTGTGGGTTGCCCTATGTGAGGCTCTGGGACCAGACACCTGGCAGTGGGGGAAAGTCTGTTCTGAAAAGAGCGCCTAGCCCAGGTGAGCGGAACTGAAATTACAGCTTGTAAAGGAGGGGGCTCTGGGATTTTGAGAGAGAAGTAAAAAAATGATCAGTGTCATTCATCAATGTCTACCAAGAGAGTGATGAGCTAGAGGCAGGGATTGCTGCTGGGTCTCTACATGGCGGAACACATCCTCTCAAGAGGAAGGTGTGTTAACAGTTGTGACATAGCATTTAACAAAGCTAACACCCTAGTTAGGAAGTGCTGTAGGACTGTGTCTCGGTTAGGGTTTCTATTGTTGCGATAAAACGCCCAGACCAAAAAGCAAGCTAGGGAGGAAAGGGTTTACATGGCTTACATTTCTGTATCGCTGTTCATCACTGAAGGAAGTCAGGACAGGGCAGGAACTTGGAGGCAGGAGCTGATGCAGAGGCCAAGGAGGGTGCTGCTTACTGACTTACTCCTTAGGGCTTGAACAACTTTTTTTAGAACCCAGGATCATCAATCCAGGGCATACAACCCATATTGATCCGACCCTCCCACATCATACATCAATCAAGAAAATGCACCATGGGCGTTACCTACAGGTCAAACTAGTGGGGCATTTTCTCAATTGAGGTTCCTTCTTCCAAAATGACTCCAGCTTGTGTCAGGTTGACATGAAAGCATCCAGGACAGACTTCAAAGAAGCCTAGGGAAAGGCAGGGCAGGATTTCATGATCTTGATACATAGCAAGGTCTTACGGGATGAAACAAAAATTGCTGAGGCACAGAAGCATTTAGAAGGCATGCCAACCAAAGTGGCAGCATGGTCAGAGGAAGCAGAAGAACACAGGGAGGGCTCAAGGGTGTGAGAGAGAATCTCTGAAGAGATGGACTACAACTGGGTACTCAGGGCCGGAAGTGGTGGGAGGGCTTAGGAATGAATGACACACTAAAAGGATGCATCCTGAAAGGCAGCAGAAAATCTAAGTTTCTTGTTTATCTGTTTTAAAGAAGGAATGGAGGTTGGGGGCTGGAGAGAGAGCTCAGCAGCAGTTAGGAATGCTCGCTGCTCAACCTTGAAGATCTGAGTTCAGATCCCAGCACCCAAGTTAGGTGGCTCACACACTCTAGCTCTGAGGAAGCCAATGCCCTCTTCTGGTCTCCATGGTCACCTGTACACGCGTATGTACAAACACACAGACACATATATACATACATAAATGAAATAAGAAGAAAAATTTAAATAAGAGATTGGCTCAACTATGCTGCATCATGTTCAGCACGAACCATAGCTTCATTTGCTGGCTGTTATAAAGACATTGACGATTCCCTAACCAAACTCTGTGTGCTAGTATAGCCCCACAGGCTGGCCTGAAAAAAAACATTAAGCAACATTAAACACTGAAACTGTGTCTAAAAATAAATGGGGTTGCATAGTATCTAGAATTTGTGTGTGTTCAGCAAGACCTGGGGTTCCTCCTTCTCAGCTTCACCCGGTCAGTCACGTCAGCCAACTGGTCCAAGGCCCACAGGGCCCCCCTCCTGAGAAAGCAGAGGAAATTTGACTGTCGGGGGCAGATTCTCCAATCTAGAGATCTAAGGCTGAGTGTTAGTCAAGGGATAAATTTGAACTTCAAGCCCCTAACTTAGAGTCTCCCAAGGACTGAAAGTCTCAACTCGAGAAGTTCCCACGACAAGTTCCCATCTAAAGTAAGCCCCACTTTAGATGCCGCTCAGCGCTCTCAGGGGGCCACAGTAGGCAATGGCTGGAGCCACAGTCTGAGGGATGATTGTGGGGTCTTAGCAAACACAGACTTCTAGTGGTTGAGTCGGCGGCACCCAGCAGTGCGTCCTGCGAAGGCAGTGAATGCATCTCGCAGCCCAGCACTGCTGGCCTCCTTGGAGCCTCTCGAACATCTCTCTGTCATTTTTCTCTCTCACAGATATAACAGAAATATTCTATCTTTAAAATGCCAGAGTGTGGGCCTATAGGGCTCTTTCCTGTGCCTTGGGATTTTGAGGTAGAAGCAACAACGCCCTGGCTGGGGCTCACGGGTGCCCCCTAGCGGCTACAAGACACAAAGGCCTAGGATGAACGGGGTTTGTACAAAATCAGCTGGTCTGAGCCCAGTTTAAGTAAGCTGAGATGACCACTGTCTTGCAATATTTATTAGGGTGTTTTGAAACAAACAAACAAACAAAAATAACTATAAAATAGCCATACAATTTGAATTCTAGTGACTTTTGCCCCAAAGACGTCACTCCCGCTTTGCGACAGCTTTTACGATGAGAATGTGATGCCGAGATAGAGGTAGACGTCTGGGGGTTCTGGCCCGCATGCTCTGTAAGGGTACAGTTTCCTTCATACCAGGAACTCCCTGATGGAAACTTCCAGATGCAAAATGATTCATGAGCAGGGATCAAAGCCAAAGTGAATGGGACTCCTTAAGCCAAGTTAGAGTTTTTGTTAATAGGTCCAAAGGAAAACAATGCCACTTAAGATTTCTCTGGGGCTGTGCTGGACACGTAGCTCAGAGGTGGAAACCCTGGCCCAGCATTTGTGAGAACCTAACTTCCATTCCAGAAGTGGAAAAATCAAAACAAAATAATTTGCCTACAGACCTAAGCTTTTTGTTGCCACCTTCTGCCAGAGAGACAACTTGATAGGCCATTTGAAATGTAAGTCCTGGGGACAGGGAAACAGGCTGGACGTTCTTTTTCTGAAATGCTTGACATTTTGAATTTCAGTTTTTGTAGAGTCTTCGTGTAGCCTCGGTTGGCTTTGGGGTCCCAATGTTCTAAGGGTGACCTTGACCTTTGAGCCTGTCTTCTCCACGGACGGGATTATAGGCATGCACTGCTACTCCTGGCTTTGGTTTCAGATTTTGGAATACTTGTTCATGGGTAAGAAGATTTTTTGAGGAAAGAATGAAAATCTTAGTTATATTTTTCATAAGCTTTATTCGCATAGCCTGATGGCAATTTATACATTCACTATTTTAATCATTTTGTTTAAATCAATTAAACAAAGGTTCTTGCTATGGGATTTTTCCAATTGTGGTATCATAATGACATTCCAAGGAGTTTCCAACTTTGGAGAATTTTAGATTTGGGATTTGGGGATTGAGGATGCTAAAACTGTGGGCACACACACACACACACATACACACACACACACACACACTGTTTGGTGAGACTGTTCATCTGCCTTCCCAATGCTGGGGTTACAGGCATTCACTAGAGCAATAGATAGCCTTCCTTGGCTTCTTCCTATTGACTTTTGCACCCCAAACACGGTCATCTCCGTATTTGTCAGTTCCACACCAAAAGTCACCCCCCTCTCCACCTTTCCTGGCTCCTGAAACTGTTCAATCACCTGCTGAAGGCACAGGGAAGCCTCAGCACAGTCCCGAACAAAACCGAGTCCAGGGAAGACCAAACTTGACTTCTAAGCAAGACAGGTGCTTGGGTGTGGGGGGGATCTCTGGTAGAGGCCATGGCCCAGCATCACATGGTTTGGTGTGAACAAACAGATGCATGACCACACGGGCCACACTTGAAAATGTTTGCATGGCCACGAAACCCACACTCGACTCAACAGTGGTAAGAATGGCAACCGAGCACTTCTCCATGGACACTTTTGAGTGTACGAGGCTCTTTTCACAGTAACTGGTGATTATTCTATCCCAGCATTAAAGAGAAGAAAATTGGGATTGAGAGAGAGAGAGAGAGAGACATCCAAAAACATGTCATGTCAGTGTAAATTCGTACAGCCTCCTTGCTTGCTTTAGGCTAGCTGGGTACCCTGCAAATAAGCTGAGTTAGGAGTCTCACTAATCTGAGGTTAATTTTTTTTGATTTATTTACTTTTTCTATTTTATATGTATGGGCATTTTGTCGGCATGTATATCTATGTACCACATTCAAGCAATAGCCTCAGAGGCCAAATGAAGGTAGAGGATTCCCTGGAACTAGAGTTATAGATCATAAGCCATTGTGGGGGTTCTGGGAATCCAACACAGGTCCTTTGGAAGAGCAGCCAGTGCTCTTAGCTGCTAAGCCGTCACTCCAGCCCCCAATCTGACTTTTATAAACATCCCTCTGCCCTTTCCTGGATGAAACACTGGGTAATCAATCCATCTATCCCCCAGTTTCCCCATTTATGTAATAGTGGCAGCTAGGAATATGAAACTAAAAATTATGAAGACTAAATGAATTTGAGTTTAAAATGCTAAGGCTACTGCCTGCTATGGGTTAAGAACTGTTTAAAGGTTTGTTCTGGTCAATTCCAGTGTTTTAATATTTAAAGACTCGTCTGTTAAATGTAGCCCACACTGCTTTACAGGACAACCCAAGCATACTGGTTTATAAATTCATAGTCGCCTTCTTAAACCTGTGTTTTCTCTTCACGGCCTAAAAGATTCAGGAACATCTGCAGCTTCTAAGGTTAAGCTGAATTTCCGGAGAACATGAGGGTCTATCAAATGAATGATTACAGGAACATTCAAGGATGGATATTGGCTTCGAGAATGGTGAGTGGCCACTGGATCCATGTCTAAATGTCTACATTACTAATAGGGCTGGGCTGGGAGGGATCCTGGTGGTAGGCCGCTTTGCCTAACATGTGAGAGGCCCTGGGTTTGCTTCTCAGTACTTCAAAAATAAAAATAAGATAAGTTTAAAAATTCCAGGAAATCATATTCGGTTTCTCCATGCAGGGCAGGCTTGCATGCTTGGGAAGCCATCTAGTGGTTGGGAAAGTCACCCCATGAACAGAAGTACGTGGGAAACTGTGTCTCTTGAAGATTTGGTCCTGAGTCTTGGGAAGACAAAGTTCATTTTATGGAACCAAAATGTCCTCAGCCCGGACTGCTATATAAATATGTCATCGTTGGAGACCAGCGCTTCCTTCCTAGGGTTGCACGCAGAAGGCTCCAGCCAAGCTACATAGCCACGAGCCTGGCTTGCATCAGCAGTTAACTGTGAAAGTTGCTGGCCGAGAGCCCCAGAGATTCAAGCCCTGAAAGGCAGAGGCTGGAAGCATGGGAAATATCATCACTGAGACGTGACTTTTACAGGGTACACGTGACAAACAGGAATATGGCAGGTAGGCCAAAAGGCCAAGAATGAACAACACAACCCATGGCCCTGGGATCCAGAACAGCCAAGCACTTCCCAATACAAGGAGTCCTTCCTATTACAGATGATGCCAGTTGGTGCTGAGGAGCCTGATGCTCAGGGCTCTTCTGGCAAGCAGCAGGGTGTGCCCTATACAGCCCTTGTTCCTCCACGCTGGGTCAACATGCATGTCTCTACCCAACTCCTGCATATAGGTTTCTTGTCTCCTATTTGAGGAACAATCTTTCATCTGTACATCTGGTTATAGTGATCGAGACGAAGAGCGACAATCGGTTCATGGGGCCAAACACAAGATGCTAATGAAGTCTACCAGAGCCTACTAGCCTCTGTCATCTCAGTAACCCCAGCACCCAACACAGAGCCATGCATGAAGCGTGCCTGGTATCTATGGAGACAAGTGAGGACCTGCACCCACGGATGCATATGCTTTCATCCCTGCATTCCCTTCTCTTTACCATGGAAGGGCGCTGCTGCTCCCTAGAGACAGAACGATTCTTCCCAACAGCAATGGCTCCTGTGCAATTTCAGATTTACAATCTAACCAGGGCCTAGGGCACAGTAAAAGAGGGTCTGAGGAGACTTAGATTTTAGACTCTTAGATTGGTTCTGAACCCCGACTCTGTGCGTTGAAGAACTAAATAAATTCCTAGGTAACCCTAACTTCATAAAACACTGAACTTAACAGGACATCAGTGATGGAAGCTCGCCTAGCCAAGAGCTGTCTACAGCATCCTGGGGTATCCAGCAGCATAACTACATTAGTCTGATGGTTTACCAGATAGCCTTTCAGGGCCCTCAAACCATGTAAAATGACTAACAGATGAGCTGGCTTTGTAATGAAAGGATGTCCCTCTCATGAAGTCTCTGCTTCTGGCCACAGAGGCCCAGAATCCTCAGGGAACCACCTCCCTGATGGATCCGAAGAGGTCAAAGGGCAGAAGCGGGAGGAGGCTCTTATGTGCTAAGTCACTAGACCTTTCTTGTCGTCACGCCACTGTGCATCAGCAAATGAGAAGCTCATCATTGAGTCCCGTTTGCAGATGAGTTAAGTAGTTCATCCAAGCTCTCCAGCAGTTAACGAGGTGTGGAGCTTTGGTCTGACACAGAAAGATGAACCCCTGCTCCATGCTGGAGGAGGAGGAGGCCCTCACACCATGAGGACCCATAATACCGTTGGGATGGAAAGAAGAAATGGGGGTGGGGACACAGCTGAATTGGTTGTCAGGCTTTAAGTTCACCTTCTCCGCAGCTCTAGGCTGCTGCTTCCGATGCTGCCTCTGACTCAGACACCATGACCTCAGGGTTTTTTGAATGACTAGTTTTATTTGTGCTCTGGTGTCCTGGCACACCCATTGTTGGTACACTGTCTTCCTCAACCCTGCCAAATTCCACTTAAAGCAGCATGTTTCCCAGTTGGTTCCCAGGCTGCCCTTGAATTATTTTCCTGACCTTTCCTCGAATGGAAGCACAGAGCAGTGTCCGAGCTCCACCAATGGGTTATGGTAACTCTGAAACTTTGTTTGTTTGTTTCTCAAGACAGGGCTTAAACTTTGTTTGTTTGTTTCTCAAGACAGGGCTTCTCTGTAATAGCTCTGGCTCTCCTGGAACTAGCTTTGTAGACCAGGTTGGACTTGAACTTACAGAGATCCACCTGCCTCTGCCTCCCGATTGCTGGGATTTAAGGCGTGCACTACCACCGCCTGGTTCATTACTCTGAAAATCTTAATAGTGTTGCTTGATCTCTAGGTTAAATTTTACCTCCCTCCACCCAGCACCCCAAACCCTCCATGACCTTCTCTTATGATCTTTTTCTTTGGAACTCCTTCCGTGGTTAGGCCTGAGATTACCACCTTTTAAACGGTTAGTAGAACCTGTGAGAAGAACCACTCTATGGCCAACCATTGTCATGGAAGATGCACCGTGTGAGCACAGAGATGCTGTTCACACTCTGCTCCCATGCTTCCCCTCCTCTTGAAGGAGAATCAACACAGTAGAGATAGCAACAGCCTCCAAGAGAATCTTGGCCCCGTCAGCTGTTTATAGCAGGTGACAGAACTGGGAATAGCCCAGTGAGCTTGGTCTGCACACAACACCCATAACACCCTGCCCACACTGCCAGCTGAGCTCCATTCCCACATCCACAGGGCAACCGTTTCCTAAGCATGACATCATGCCTCAACTCAAGTCTAGATCTGGGATCTTGCTTGGGCCTGGAAGGGACGAAAGCCTTGCTGAGGTCTAGGAAGGGTTTTCATTTTCTAGTCTGGTTCCTTCAAAAGTTAAATTTCAGCTCACATACCAATACAGCCTTTAAAGTTTATGTTCTCTGACCCTAAAGCTTCCTTCCAATGGAAACACACTGAAATTGACTCGTTCTTTGTTTGTTTGTGTTTGTTTTTTTTTTTTGTTTTTTTTTTGGTTTTTTTTTTTTTTTTGGTTTTTTGGATTTTCGAGACAGGGTTTCTCTGTAGCTTTTTAGTTCCTGTCCTGGAACTAGCTCTTGTAGACCAGGCTGGCCTTGCACTCACAGAGATCCGCCTGCCTCTGCCTCCCGAGTGCTGGGATTAACGGTGTTCACCACCACTGCCCAGCTTGTTTTTTGTTTTGAATGGGTCAATCACGATGTTAAAAGACTCCAGTATTTTTCAGCTTTGTGTGGTGGCTCGTGCGTAAAATCCCAGCACTTGAGAAGCGGAGGCAGGATGCTAACCATGAGTTTGATGCTGGCTTAGACCACACAGGGAGTTCCAGGCTTAGTTTGCAGGGAATGCCTGGCCCAGCTGGGCCATCCTGAGAGCCCTGGGGCCTTGGCCATGCTCAGCTTCTCCACTGTTAAATTGAGAGGTGGGGGAGGAGATTAACTTTCCAGATAAACAAAGGGGGTATAAAATAACGAAAGTGGCGATATTATATAGTTTAGGAAAGAAAATGTGACCTCTCTGATATCTAGTTTGCAGCAGGCATACTTCTTAAACATTATGTGGTGACCCGAGTTTACCACACTCTGTCTCAGCTGGTGCTAACGTGTGGCTCACGAAACAAGCACGTCACTGTGTGTCTGTGACAAAAGCCCCTTTGTCCTTGCCCTTTTCAGTTAGAGGGGCCTGTTGGAGCTGGAGGGGCAGCCTAGTGATACAGCCTTTACTTAGAGTCCTGGATTCAGTCTTTAGCACAGGGAGACAGAGCACCCCTTCAATGTCATGGCCACATCAAACTGCTATGAAGAAAGTTTCCAAGTGCCTCGTCCATGAGCCCCGCCCCTTGATTATCCCGGACTTGCCGACCAAGAAAGATCCCACGAGTCATACACATGCAAAACGTGGCTAAGTTTTAAAATTCTTTGACAGTTTCATTCACGTATACTACGTATTTTGGCGATTTCCAACTTTTTAAAAGCACTGCTTGCGGAGGGACTTCCCATCTCTCTCTTATCCAGTCTGGTCTGCACACAGCAGTCTGCTTTCCTCTCAAATCCTTCTACTCCATTGTCCCGTTCTTTCTGCACTCGGAGATGTTCTTTCTCAGCCTCCATCTGACCTGGCAGGTTTTTCCGGGGGGTGGGAAACAATCCTGGAATTCCTGCTGAGGTGTGTGTGTGTGTGTGTGTGTGTGTGTGTGAGAGAGAGAGAGAGAGAGAGAGAGAGAGAGAGAGAGAGAGAGAGAGAGAGAGAGAGAACATGGCACAGGAGTATAAAAGAGCCTTCCCAGGGCCTCTTGGCAGGAGGGAAACTGAGTAATGCTCTGGAACCAGAACTGCTTCTCAACTTTTCTCACAGGGCATGGCTGTAACTACCTCCCCTTGACCCATTTTTACTCCTGTGAGAGGAGTTACCCCAGCACTCTACAACTGATGGGAGACTTGCCTGAGCTCCTCTGTGCCCCTTCTCCATCACCGCAGGCCTTGTTTGAGGTGGTTCAAGAATGAGGCAGAGTGAGAATTTTAACAACCAGCAAGGATAAAAGTAGGCACGTATGTTTGTACATATTGCCACTGCCCCAGAATGTGGCCGAGGGATCCACAAAACAGAAGTCTTTAAAGCAGTGATATTTCTCTCCACCTCAGCTGGAGCTGCATCTCCTAATCTCACCAAGATGCCACATGGCTCATCTAGGACAACTAATAGCCAATGACATTTAGGGAGGTCTGGCCCCGGCATGTAGAAGCTGGCTGAGGCCGTGTCACAGTTAGTTTCAGCTGTCAACTTGATACACCCAGGGAGAAGGAACCTCAGAGTTTAAGGAACTGCCTCCATCAGACTGGCCCGGGAGCATGCCTGTGGGGCAGAGTTTGAATTACTGATTGATGGAGGAAGGAGCTCACTGTGAGCAGTGCCACCCCTAGACCTGGACTATGTAAGAAAAATAACTGATGGGGGAAGGGTGGCAGAGGCAGGCAGATCTCCATGAGTGTAATGCCATCTTGGTCTACATATGGAGCTCTAGACCAGCCATTATGGTTACGTAATGAGCCCTTGTTTTAAAACAACAACCAAACAAAGCCAACTAACCAACAACAAACAAACAAACAACAAACAAACAAACAACTAACCAACCAACCATCAACCAACCAACCAACCATCAACCAACCAACCAACCAACCAACAACAAACAAACAACTAACCAACCAACCAACAAAAACCAACAGGAGAGTGAGTCTGGGAACAAGTCAGTAAGCAAGTCCTCCATGGCCTCTGTCTGCTTCAGTCCCTGCCTCTAGGCTCCTACTTGACTGAGTTCTTGTCCTGACTTCCCTCAGTGATGGACTGTGATGTCAAGGTATGAGCTAAATCAACCCTTTCTCCCCCCAGGTTGTTCCGGTCCCTGTTTATGACAGTGACAGACAGCAGACTAGCACAGACAGCAGCTCTTGTGCCACACAGCATAACAAAAGGGACATTCCTACTCTGCAGTGTCCCTGCAAGTCTCTGGGCACCAGCAGTAATCAGACATCCCCCCCCTTTACCTTTGTATTTCCCTGCTTGAGGAATGACATTAGGATGCCCTGAGCAGGTTTTATTCTAGTAGAGATTCTGTTTCCAAGGAGACAAAGTGGCCTAGCAGTAAGACAAGAGAAGCTTCTGGCCAGCAGGAAGCAAGAGGTCCCGTGAATCCTGTGGTTTTAGAAAGGTCACATGCAGGCCTCCGGTCCTTAATGCGCTGTTGTACAAACAAAATGGAACACTGTGCTCCAAATATGTTATTAAAAAAAGCTTCAGAAAGGGAATGAGAACCATGACTTTGGGAAATGGGCTGCTAATTCGCCCACCCCTACTCAACCTTCCTGGTACTGCCCATCCCTCTAACGTCACTCACTCGCACTCACTGCCAAGGTTTAGAGTTTCAGCTTTCGGTGAGGGAGCCTAGATGTCGGAGGTGGTTCTGGCTGGGAGAAGGAAGAGCATTGCATTAGTGTGCTAAGGAACCGGGTTCTGCAGAGGAAGGGGGCTTAAGCATCTGTATATCTGCAAAAGTACCTGGTTTTGGAGTCTAGTCCCCCATAGGACAATGCTGAGAGGGGGTAGGACCTTTAAAGGGCTGGGCTCAGGTCAGCTTTTGTTTAGGTCACTGGGAGTCCTGAGTTCCTGTAAGAACCAGGTATTATAATAAGCGAGAAATCCTGGTTCCAGAATCACTGTCCGATTTGTATCCTAGCATGGCATCTCTTCTCATACACACTTCTGCTGTGACATCATGTGACATCATCTAACAAGATGTGAGGCCATCAAGGGATCCTCACCAGAATTGGCACCATCACATTTGCTGATGGTTTTGTGTGTGTGTGTGTCTGTGCCTCCCTCTAAAACTGTTAAGACAAACATATCTCTTTATAAAGTTGCCAGCCTCACGTATTACATTGGAACAGCAGAGCCAATACTCTATCTCACACACCACCTTCAGGATGGATGAGGAGTGAAAGGCATGTAAGAAATTATCAACAGAAGCATCATCACTTCCAGTCTACCAAGAAAGCAGAAGGGGAGGAAATAATATTACAAGCGATAGGCACACAATACTTTCAGATTTGAAAATTACTATTTTTGAAGTTTGTTGTAGAAAAGAAACTTGGGGCTTGCCATAAACCAAAGGTTTGGAATCAATTATCAAAGAAGATGTCTTTGCCCAGCTCCTTCAATTGTAGCAACTGTCCAGAAGGTGGGAAGCTGTAAGCATTCCTCGTGTTAGGCTCTTCCATGGGCTCAGTCTTTGCATGAAATGTGCCCATCATCTTTATCGTTCTTGATTCTACATTGCTAAACACCAAACAAGCTGATGCTAATGCAGGGGTTCTCAACCTTCCTAATGCTGTGACCCTTCAAAACAGTTCCTGATGTTGTGGTGACCCCAGCCATAAGAACATTTTTGTTGGTACTTCGTAACTGCAATTTTGCTACTGTTATGAATCATAATGCAAATATCTGATACCAGGATATTGGCTACGAGACCTCCAAGTGAGTCACCACCCACAAGTTGAGAACCACCGTTCTAATGACTTCTGAAAAGCCAGTGTGGGGTACAGTGCTTGGGACAGGATGTTCCTGTCACCGAGTCACACTGAAAACCTGGAGTACAGTTTAAGAGGTTTTGCGGTGCTGGTGTCCGAAGCTGACACAAATTGTAAGCATCCTGGCTTCAACTGTCTATGAAGAAGGTCTTTTCTGTGTGGTCCCAGGAAGGTAGGGAGGGGACCAGAGAGAGGCTGGAAACCGCAGGAATAGAGTTTTCATGCCAAAGCAGGGTCCTTTGCAATGACACTTGCTCTAACCGGAATTGTTTGATTTTGCAGGCTCCCTGTCACTCTCAGCCTTTGAGGAGGGAATGCTTATCACCTGTGGCTCCCCAGCGCCATTGCAGACTCAGCTAAGAGTCAGCCAGGTAACTGACTCGTGCCTAAAGTCTGTGGCTTTATGAGCGGCCCTAAAAGGACTGCCTTTGCAAAGCCAGCACAGCAGTGGGTGTACCAACAGGGTACTTTCCTGTCTTGATGCTTTAAGGCGGGTGAGAACCACTTCAAGGTTCTGTACTCTAAAGTCAACACCTGTGCTCTGGTTTGCCTTTTTTTCTTCCAATTTTGAATTTTGTTGTCTTGGAGACAGGGTCTACTTACACAGCTCTGTCTATCTTGGAACTCACTCTGTAGACCAGGCTGGCCTCGAACTCACAGAGATCTGCCTGCCTCTGCCTCCCATGTGCTGGAATTAAGGGCCTGTGCTACACCCAGCCTGTGGTTGCAAGATATTCAATTATACTGTGTTAAGATATGTCATTATGATGGGTTTGATAAAAAAAAAACTGAACGGCCAATAGCTAGGCAGGAGGTATAGAAGGGAATTCTGATCAGAAATTCTGGGAAGAAGAAAGGAGTCGTCAGCTAGGCACCGAGGAAGCGGGCCAGGCAGTATGGAGTAAAGCTAACCAAGCCACATGAAAGAAAGTAAATTGAAAGAAATGGGTTGTTATGAGAACTAGTTAGGAACACGCCTAAGCTAAGGCTTTCATAATTAATAATAAGTTTCCATGTCATTTTTTTTGCAAGTTGGCAGCCCAAAGAGAAATCCATTTACAGCCAGTTTTAAATTTTGAGACAGGCTCCCAACATATAGCTCAGCATGACGGCCTTAAACCATGATCCTCCTGCCTCCGTCTCAAGTGCTGAAATTGTATTACCATGGCTGGCTGGTTTAAATTTTAAGCTCCTCCTAGAGACAGTTTTATAGGCTTTTTCTCTAGTGTTCAGAGGTGGGGTCTTGGGGGTATCATTTAACAAGCTGGATATGAATCCATGGCAGCAGTGTTGAGAGGCAAGGCCTTGGGCCCTTACTGCAGATAATGAATTCATGTGCAGAGTTGCAGCTTCCCAGGGCTTGCGGGATGCCCTCTGCCACACACATGAGCTCACTCTCTGCTTCCTGGCTACTGCAGGCAATCACCTTTGCTCTCCTATTACATACCCTGCCTCACTACAGGTCCAGAAACAATGGAGTCAAGTGTCCATGGATGCAAATCTCTGAAACCCTAAGCTCAAATAAATTTTCTACCTTTAATTTGATTTTTCTCAAGTATTTTGTCCCAGTGATAGAAAACAGCCAATAACAGATAACTCTAGGCTTTCTACGTGGCCTATCTGGAGTGATTTTGTTACTCGGGACAGTTAGTATGGTCTGGAGTAATTTTTTTTTTTGTACTAACTAGAGTTGGGGCATGGAACAACCGGAAGCTATCCCTAGGTCAAGCCAGGGATATTATTAAACTTCATGCAAGGTATAAGATAGCCTCCAACAACAAATAATGTTGGCCCTAAAATTACAGTTGTGTTGTAAGAAACCCTGCTCCAAAGAGATGGAACAGATAGTGACAGTGTTCTGCTCATGTTCAGCTTGCTGTACCTGGCTCTATACGGTTGCATGGGACCTTCATGCACTATACATACCCTGCAAGGTGGGCACTGTTTTCATCAGTGCACAGTTAACAGATCTCAACCACAGAGACATCACATGGTTAGTCACCATCAGCTCATACATGCAGAGTCCGGACTCCAAGTCTGGTCAAATTTGGTGGTGCAGGTTCACCCACTGTGCTCCACTGGGAGGCTTTTACATAATGGTACACCAGCAGAGAGTCAGGCTGTGCTCAGGTAAGAGGCTACACTCGGGATTAAAGAGCACCAGAAAGAGACCAAAGGGAGCCACCCCCAAAGTGGAGCCTGCAATTCCTGCATGAACCTGAAGGAGGCTGTCTCTCCAGTCATGAAAACTGGTAGCGGGAGGTTGGAGCTTCCACTTCCCAAGTCATGGGAAAACAATATATTTCTCAACGCAAAGCATTTCTGGGGTTGAGGAGGAACATGTTGCCTGTCCATCTTCCTACAGCATGACATGAATGTTAGCATGATTGCACTTGGTAACATGTGTCTCAAAAGACTTTATCATAAAAGAACACTTGTAAAGGAGCTAACAGTGGAAGATACAATTGCAGTAACTAGCCTACTTATATGTAGTATATAGTATTGTATGTAGTATATAGTATTGTTTTGGTTTGGGAAAACGGCAACTCTCAATAGGCTGTATTTGGGAGTGTGCTTGCGCATGTGGGGCAGGAACCCAGGCTGGGACAGCAACAGTGGAGCACGCCAGTGTGGACTGTCCCGCGCCTACTTCAAAAGAACAGCACACCACAGAGCTAAAAATAGCAAGTCCAGAGAACACAGTGAATCCCAAGTAAGCATCCTTTGTAATTTCAAAGAACATTTCCATGGGTGCTGGTTCCAGAATAGCCATGAGTGAGGGCTGTCTCAGCGGTTGCCAAATCCCATGGCACAACGCATACACACTCAAGCCTAAGGTTTCTACCTGTTTGGAAACTCTTAAGAATGCATTCTGATAAGCATCAGAGACAATCAGAGAAAAAGTGGACTAACCCACTTGTATCTTGTATCTTGATTTTTTTTTTTTGTTTTGAAAGCTACATGGCCTTCTCCTGCTTAGCAACTGAGACTTCAATATTTTATTCAGTGAATATTTGATGTGACATATTTTCGAACTGACAGCTGTTCGGATGGGTTAGTCATCTCTGCAGTGAATCAGTTACTTACAAATGGGCCTTTTGTTTCCTGAGAACTTATAAACACCTCCCCCATATTCTGACCTGTATCCAAAGCCACTTCCTGCCACCCCAGGGACATTTCTTTGCACAGGTGTATTTGTTTAAAGGAAGGCTCTCTAGCCAACTCCTCAGATGAGAGAACCTCAAAATGTCATGGTTAGACGATCCCGAGAGACCTCTCACTGACGAGATGAGGAAAGAGGCCAGAGACAGTGAGAGATTGCCCAGTCACACAGAGAACTGCCCACAGAGCTGAGAGTTCATTCTATTTCATTTACTATTCCGGGAGATTTCCCAACTTCACTGGAATAATTCCAAGGAGTGAGAGAGAGGAGCAAATTTTGTCTCAAGTTATCATTAATCAATGAAATTTAAGAATACACTATACCTTTGAATAAGACCTAATTTATGATGGGTAAGCTCCATTTGTCAACTAGATCAGATTTCAAGTTACCTAGGCAGTTAGTTGGTGAACTGGGGCTTCTCCCTCCTCTTTCTCTCTCCATCCTTTCTTTTTCCATTTCCATCCCTCTTTTTCTCCCTCCACCTCTTCTTCCAGAATGTATCAGTGAGGGTGTTCCCAAATGAGACCCGACCTGAATGTGTGTAGCACCAATTCCAGAGCTGGGGGCCTCGGTGGAATAAAGGAAGAAAATGAAGAAAGCCAGCGGAGGACCAGCATTCTCTCCTCTCTTGGTCTTTTCTGTCATGAGGACAGCCACGGCCACACGTGCCCGCTGCTGCGATATCTCATCCAAGCGCACGGAGACTGACAACTGCGACCCCTTGAAAGCCAGGACCCTAAACAAACCCTCCCTCTCTTACGTTGTTTCTGTCTGGTATTTTGCCACAGCAGTGAGAAAAATCATGAATGCATTAGAAAGTGGGAAAAAAACCCACAAGGCCTGTTGACGGGAACAGAGCAAGCTATTCTGGATCTGGCTGCCTAAAATCTCCAAGAGCACCACTGTGAGGTCCGCTTGACTCTAGGGCCATGCCGAGACACTCATAATAGTTGACTGTGGGATTCCTCAGTAGAATATTCCAAAAGGAAGCAAAGCCCACAGATGTTGGCATCTGAGATTTGTTTTTGAAAAAACAAGGAATGTGTATAAAATCTGCTTTCAAAGACCCTCATTGGTTGTTTTTTTTTTTTTTTTTTTTGCCTCATTGATATCCAGCAACTCAAGAACAGAATGCTGATTGCCACAACCCAGAAGAGAGCAGAAAACAGTGACGAGCTACCTCCTCTAGGGGCAAGGCTCTTGCTCTCCTCTTTGGCTGGCCTCAAACTCTCTAGGTAGCAGAGGATGGCCTTCAGATTATCACCCTCTTGACTCCACTTCCCAAGTGTTGAGATACAGGTGTGCACCACTGTAACTGATGTATATGGGTGTATACAGAGCTAGGGATCAAACCCAGGACCTTCTGCATGCCAGGCAAGTGCTCTACCAACTGAGCTACACCCAGTTTGAATGGAGAGTGCATCTCAGGCAGCCAGGACTGGCCTAAGATGACCTTGAACTGCTGGATTTTTCTGCTTCCACTTCCAGGGTATAGAGACCACAAAAACCACGTCGCCATGCTGGGCTTACTTTAGTATTCGCAAACAGAACCACATGTCCCTTCTAAGAGAATCTAATGCATCGCAAGGGAGTGACTCAGAGCTCAGAGCAGTGGGTGGAAGGCTGGAGCTACAGAGTGATGTTTGGTTGCATAAATTCCTTTATTCGGAGGTTCTGTGACATCCTGTCTGAAAGTCACTTCTGGGTTTTCCTGTTCAGTAAAGATCAGACTCTGGACAGGACCCCCAAACCTCTCTTTATCCTCTTCCCTCACTGCCTCTGCCCCTATTGTGCTGTTTGAGTTTTTATTCTTTCTCAACAACTGACTCTTCTGTGGTTTTCCTTTTCAGCTCAACAATCATGATTATGGAAGATGGATTTATTTGCCCCCACCCTTTACCCTTCTCTTATCTGCTTTTCCTCCACCAAAAGTTGATCTCCTATCTCCTCTTCTTCACAGGGCGTGGCTACCAGCATGCTTTAGCCTCTAGTTTATGGGCAGTTCTAAGTGTAGGCCTTGTTTCTGCTCATCTCTCCAGTCCCTTTGTTATTGCCAGAGAAAGACAGTAAGAGCAGCCCGTGGCCTGTTGGTGTGCAGAAAATAAAAGCAGATGCATCCCACCTACAGCTTAGAGCCATTTAGCTGAGCTCAACCAAAGCAAGCGGAGACCTGCGGCCAAGCCTTAGACTTTGTCACACAGCAGGGAGCTTATGTCTACCATGAGCCTGACAGCTGTTCCAATAGCCCTCTGTTGAATTGAGACAGAACTCAACTGTGCCCAACCCCACAGAAGTATCCCAGGGGAATGAGTGTTCCTGACAGCATGAGGGATGGCAGTCCCCTTCTTCCCTTGGGACTGGGATGTCAAGACATGAAAGCCTATAAAGGTTGAACATACTTAATCCAAAGGCTTACAATTAGAAATGCTTCCACATCTGAACCTTCATGACTATTGACAAGCAGACCTCTCCTTACCTGCCCTCAATGGGTCAATGTACAAAGTTTGTTTTAAATGAAAAACTATGAAAAGGCTACCTACAGACTACATATAAGGTATATGTATACAACAAACACATTTTGTGATTCTATCTCCAAGGCATCTCATTGTATATAGCAAAGGTGCTGAAATAAGAAAATATTAAAATCTCAAATGTAAACATCTCTGATCCCAAGCCTGTTGCACAACAGTGACTCAATCTACCAGGGAAAGAATACAAGAGGAGGGGAAGCAGAAATCAAATTCCAGAGTAGGAAGGACCATCAGGAGGCCTGGAGGAGGAGAAGGTGCACACAACAGCCTTGCTCATACACAAGAGCCCTGAGAACACAGCTTCTCTGGTACAAATCCAGGGCCTATGAGTCCAGTTCCTGGCAGGCCAGGCAGAGTAGCCCCTGACATTGGGTCGGGGGCTCACTTAGCCCCTCACTCCTACAGTTCACTATGGCTTCTTTTCTCTGTCTGGGTCCTTTCACTCTTCAAAGGGCTCCAAGAAGTTTCCAAAGACCTATGTATGAGTTCTTCATCCTCCACTCTAACCTATTGCTGTGATTGCTGCTTTCCTTACTGATAGCAGCACCAGCTTCTCTGGGCTTCTACATGTAGACTGGAGACCAACATCTCTTCGCAGAATCCGCCAGGCCTACAGCGCCACACTGAGACTGTGGACAGAATAGCTACCAGATTCTTGGTATCTCCTTTGTTAATCAGCCATTGTTGACTGATCTAGACCTTATCATGTAAACCAATCTAATCTCCCTTTATAATATATTCATTCTCTCAATTCTGTTCCTTTAGAGCAGTGGTTCACAACCTTCCTCACGCTGTGACCCTTTACTACAGTTCCTCATGTTTTGGTGACCCCAATCATAGAATTATTTTTGTTGCTACTTCATAAGTACAATTTATTTACTGTTATGAATTGTAATGCAAACATCAGATATACATGGTATCAATATATGGCCCAAAGGGGTCACGACCCACAGGTTGATAACCTAGAGACCTGACACACTTGTGAGTTAGTTGGTTAGTTAGTTGGAGACAGGATTTGACTATGTATCCTAAACTGGTCTTGATCTGGAGTTTCTCCTGCCTCCTGATGCATCTGTCAAGCCTTTGCTTCAGCCTCAGGAAGAGATGGAGGGCCAGAGGGAAGGGCTCAGGCAGAATTTGGTGGAATTGGTTGGTTGGAGAGACTTGGTTCTACGGGTTGTATACACACTACCTTCCATCCTCAGCTCCTACCTCTGTCTAGGTGTCCTGAGGCCTGGGACAGTTAGAGTTGCCAAAGAGAAGCCTCTCCTTTTGCTCATGAATGGGTCTGATCAGTTTCTTGGCCACAGACAGGTTGCCTATCTTCTATATCAAAATAGTCAGAAGCTGGTTGAGGGCAGTCAGGGAAGGAATGCACTCGCTGAGCAGTTCAAGGAGGCCGAGCAAAGCTGATCTACTGAGCTCCGGCACACAGCCTCTTCCTTCCTATGCTCTCTTTATCGTAGTTCCAAGAGCCTTGGCTGCAATTCTCCTATCTCAACCAATCACATGGGGTGAATCTATGCAGAAACCCTTCACAGTGGCCATAGCAGCCAACAGCCAGACTGACAAAGAGAAAAGACAAAAGCTGATAGGAGAGCTGCAAAGAGCATTTGACAAAGGGCAAACTTCTTATAGTACCTCATTGGCTGGAGAAGACATCTCTGTAGTGTATTATAGACCAATACAGTATTAGCATTATTAGGAATAACACTGATTTACACAGAAGCTAGACAACCAGTATCTATTTAGGAAGGCAAGTCGTCAGCCCCAGGAAAAGGTCGAAGCACAGAGGAAGTGGCCCCTACAGGAGAGCAGCAGTTACTGCAGACCGGGAATCACCTACCTCTGAACGTTCTCTTCAAGCTGCTTGACTTTGAGCTCATCCTCCTCAGACTGCCGCCTCCTGGCTTCCTCCTCCTCTGCTGTTCCCGCAGGCATACCCTGCAGCAGCCATTTTTCCCGGAGCACTTTGGACTGTGGGGAGGAGGGAAGACAACAGGTAAGATGATACCTTTGGGCCCACACTTTCTCCGGACTGGCAGGTCTTCTTCATCAGATCCACCACTCAACCGTTCAGCTTGACCACTGGCTGACTCCCTGCCATGGCTGTCTACTTCTGCTTGGCCAAGCAACTAGGATTCCTGGACTGTGCTTTTTCTACATCTTTTTGTTTTATTATGTTCTTAAATTCAGTTGTGTAATTATTGAGAACCTACCCAGTACTAGTCTGGTTGCCAAAAACCAACCAAACAACAAGACAATCAAACAACCAAACAAACAAAAAACCAATTCCTGCCTTACACACCTTCTATTCCAGTAAGAAGGGAAAGAAGGCATAGTTTCTGCTCACATATGCAGATACATGCATATGTGTGTATTTCCATATATATGCTCACACACATGCATGCACATATAGATGCACCCCCAGAGTGACTCTGCAAATTCAGGAAGTAGGGAGAGGAATAAAGAAAGCATTGCTGTGTTTATGAGCTGGGTCTCAAGGGCTTCATTGATGAGGTGACATTTCAGCAGAGACCTACACGAAGTAAGGCACCAGCCTTACTGATGCCCTGACCTGGGGAAAGGATGACCTTGAGAGAGTGTGGTTGGTGTCTGTGCTTTCTATTATTAACCATTCTTTATTTTATTTTATTTTATTTTATTTTTTGTTTTTTGAGACAGGGTTTCTCTGTGGCTTTGGAGCCTGTCCTGGAACTAGCTCTTTAGACCAGGCTGGTCTCGAACTCACAGAGATCCGCCTGCCTCTGCCTCCCGAGTGCTGGGATTAAAGGCATGTGCCACCACCGCCCGGCCCATTCTTTTTTTTTAAAAAAATCAAAAATAGAGTAAACATAAAAATATATACCCAGATTTAATAATTGTGAATATCTTGCCATATTTCCACATTATCAAGGCTTTTAAACAATTTATTTAAAGTTTTTTAGTGTGTATGTATTTGTGTGTGTGTGCACATATGTGAGTGCAGGTGCCCTAAAAATCCAGAAGAGGGCGCTGGATCCCGTGGAGCTGGAGTTACAGGCAGTTGTAGTGAGCTGTGGTGTGTGGGTGCTGAGAGCCAAACTCAGGTCCTCTGTAAGATCAGTATGTGCTCTTAACCGGTGAACTATCTATCTAGCCCTGCTGTTAAAGCATTTTAAAGCAAATCTTGAACACCATGACATCTCTCTCATTGATATTTGAATCTGAGTCTCAAAAATGACAAGGACATTGTTCTATGCCACTATAGCCCCATTGTAAGATTTTCTAAGCCCATGTGACATCCAGTCCATATTGAAATGGTCTTTTTAAAAAGTCCAATGTCATGCTTTCTCTTAAAAAACACTTTAGTAGCCAGGTGTGGTGGCACAGGCCTCCAATCCTAGCACTCAGGAGGTGGAGGCAGGGGGATCTCTGGGAGCTCAAGGCCAGCCTGGTCTACAGAGTGAGTTCCAGGACAGTCAGTGCTGTTACACAGAGAAACCCTGTCTCAAAACCCACCCACCTCAAAATAAATAAATAAATAAAACCCTTCAGTGACTCACATGCATTCATGTAGGCAAAATACTATGCCAATAAGATAAAGGTGAACTTATAGTATTCAATTTGTTGTTTTCAATGGTAACTTAAAGACATGATTTTTTTCTCACCTCTAAGTGATTACTGCGTAGCTAAAGCGACTGGAGATAGGATTTGCTCCCTACCTTTCATGAGTTTATCCTTCACTCCAGACCATCCATCCACCTGTAATCATACTAAAGTTATCATTGACTGCATTTGTGGGTGATGGTTAGACTGTGGATAACTCGACTGCTCTAAAAGAAAGTGGCTAAGACTCAGAGTAATACAATAGCTATATTCTACTTTTCCCCATTTCTCTCTCTGCGTATATGTGACATGCCTGTATATATGCATATTTATGCATGGGTGTGGGCATGCATGGACATATATATATATCCACGTTGGGGCCTGAGGTTGATGTCAAGAACCATACCTAATTGGTTTTTCCATCTGACCCACAGAGGAGGGAGTAATCAATCAAACCCAGAGCTTCCTAATTTGGTTAGTTTTGCTAGCCAGCTCTCTCTGGGGAATCCTGTCCTGGCTTTTCAAGGTTGGAACTGTAGGCAGGTGATCATGCCCACCTGGCATTTACATGGTTTCTAGGGATGCAAACTCAGGTACAAGGCTTCCACAGAAAGCACTTTTTCCACTGAGCCATCTTCCCAGCCTGTTAGCTGCTTTGACTCCTTGCTCTCTCATACCCTTTCCCTCCCCCCCTTCTCCTAACCCTCGAGTCTTTCCCTTTCCTCCTTGTTATGCCCAATAAGATATTGCTTTGGTTCAGAGGGTTTTTGTTTTTGTTTTCATAATTTGGAAGAAGCCAATCCAAAACCTCTAATGAAAGTGATGGAGTCTTACCCTTCACTCAAATTCAGAGTGCAGTACATGGACATGGTAGGAAAAGTTCCGAGGCAAGTACCTTCACCAGTGCATCATCCTATTGGCCCAGAATGCTTACGTTTTTAACACTAGAGCTTTATAGTTACAAATACCCAAGAAAAATCTGAATTAGTGTTAAAGGTTCAAGGTAGTAAAAGATACCTTAATATCTTTGCAATAAACCTCCTGATACCTTAAGAGCTTTCAACGAATGATCTTAATGGGTTGACGATGAATATTTTTCTCAGCCACAATTTAGTGTTCGGTGTCCCCCACCCCCACCCCCATTCTGTTGTCCCTAAAGGAAAGGTTGTGGTCTTCAGAATGGAACGACAACTTTACAGAGGAGAAAGCTCTGGTCAGAATTGCCCGCCCCTGAAAAAGACTGAAGATGTGACGCTAGCAGTTGTTCCTGGCAGTGCTGATTAACACTCCACAATGTGGCCGTCCCAAGGGATGCATGTTGTGATACACATGGAACATAGACTCTACCCTGGGACTGTGAAAAGGCTAATAACATAGACAAATCTCTAGCCATTCAACCAAAGGGCAAAAGAGGAAAATTAAGTTCAGCCTGGGCTGGTGTAAGACATTCACTGATTTATTTTTTTTTTTAATTCACGCTATCACAAGTCATATTATATGAAAAACTAAAAATAAATCACTGTTTCCATAGATTAGAAACCAAAACCATTTTTTCAAAAGAATAATGATGGCTCTTGTTTCCTGAAACATTACAATAGATTACCACAACTATGGGGATTAGATGAGAACGGTACCAGCTCAGGAGTGAGCAGATAAATGGAAGGAAACGAATCACAAGGGGTGGACTTGGGTGTAAGGGTGAAATATGCATGTGATAAAGATGACATTTAAATCAATGAGAGAAGGATGAATTAATAAATCATGCTGACGGCTCACTGAGAGTGAAAACATAAAGCTTTATCCTTACCTCATACCTTATTGAAAGATAAATTCTAGATAAATTCAAACTACTGAAGTATAGACAATCTTGTGGGCAAACATTTGAGATGAATATCTTCCCAAGTATGATTTTTTTTTCCGAGACAGGGTTTCTTTGTGTAACAGTCCTGGCTGTCTTCGAACTCACCTCGCTTTGTAGACCAGGCTGGCCTTGAACTCACAGAGATCCACCTGCTTTAACCTTCTAAGTGCTGGGATTAACGGTGTGGGTCACCACTGCCCAGCCCCAAGTATGGTTAAAAAAACATGAGGACCACAATGGCAGATAAGATTTCACAAAAATTATAGCTTGAGAATTCAAAAGAGCCCACATATAAAATGTTTTTAAAAAGACAATTTGGATATAAATGTCAATATAAATTAATTTCACTCCAAGGCTGATGAGGCCTGTAACCAAGACTGCACATTCCAATCTATAGCAATAAGTGGGGTTCTATAAATCACATGCCTGTCAGGGGAACATCCGCATGGGAAGTGTGCAGTTGGCTGTCTTAGGATGTTCTCATTCTTTGTTTTTGAAATGATGACACAATCCTTCGTCTTATAAACAAGCAAAACTAATAAAGCCATCAGAATTGTTTACTGGGCTAATTTCTGAGTATTTCCTGGGAATTCTTACATAAAACATTAGCTATTAACTAAAGATAAGCACCCAAACACAGCACCTAAAAGTTTCCTGTCATGGCTGTAATATTTCATACACTGGTCATTTGTATGAATTCCTCAGTAAGCAATTGCTCACAGTTGCCATATAAAGTCATGGTATCCTATTCTGTGGCATTACCATACACTCTTTTTTTTTTTAAAAATTGATTTTATTGAGCTATATATTTCTCTCTGCTCCCCTCCCTTTCTTTCCCCTCCTCTTCTACCCTCTCCTATGGCTTCCATGCTCCCAATTTACTCGGGAGATCTTGTCTTTTTCTACTTCCCATGTAGATTAGATCCACATATTTCTCTGTTAGTGTCCTCATTGCTGTCTAGGTTCTCTGGGGTTGTGATTTGTAGGCTGTGTTACCATACACTCCCAAAAGTCACAATGAGCGAGAATATTTAGCAAACAGACCCGTGCCCACACCACTTCCTTGCTTTCTATTTATTTGTTTTGACAGGAGACCAGTAGGTCTGTCTAAATAATTCATATCTCAGTGTATGACAATAACCATCCATAATCCATTTGATATGTGAATATATGTAAATACAGATATGAAAGAGATACTATGAACATCAAAATTGTATCTTAATAAATATGAAACCCAGTTTTAATGCTTTTCTAATTGATTTTGCACAGAGAATATTTACTTTCTCCAAGAGTGTCTGGGATTATGTAAATTTGTGAAATAAATGTCATTTACTGATGTCTTTCCTAATGTTGACTACTTTAAAGAACCTATAATATAATCACGCTGACATGTCTGCACTTGTTCTAAATCTTCTGTAGCCTATGAAATGTATTGAGAGTAAGAGAGACAGTGGTGATGGCAATTGGCACCTGTCTGGCAAATCGCCTAAAAGAGCCCATCCTTTGGAAGAGAACAGCGTCCTGGGAAGAGCCTTGTCCACGGGAACAGACAGCCCTGGGCTTCAGCTTAGCCTCCCTCACTTAACAGACTGTGTGCCCCTGAGCAAATTCCTCGCCATCATGAGTTTGTTTGCAGACTGGGAGATGCAGAGAGTGACATCTATCTTGTGATGTTTGTTGAGAGTTTGAAGACCCAGGCAGATGCTAGAATGGTAAATATTTCTGAGCAGACAGGAGTGTGGAGGCTCCTGGGATGTGGGGGAAGCAAGCAGCCCTCCCCTGAAAAGTTCACACAGGAAGGAGAACAACCTGAGCGCGTTTTCCTCTACCCAGGGGTTGACCATCAGGCTGGAAACTGACTGACAGTAGGGAAGATGACTCACTATACAGTTCTGCCAACAGTCAGTTCGTTTAAAGCAGAACTCACTCCCTTCTGGTAACCGAAGAGACCCTATCCCGCAGTTAGGTACCCTCTTCTGCCTATGAAAACCAGACAGCCACTTTAGGAAGGCTGAGCTCAGAACAAAGGAAGATAGAATCCCGGCTGCTTTATGTGAACACGGTAAGCCTCTCTTTGCCTTATCAATATTCCTGCTTTCCCAGTGATTAGAAACGGGACACTCCTGTGGGTGGTACCTGAAGTACACTGCCACCTTTGGAGCTTTGGGTCGTTGGAGCTTTAGGTCTTTGGAGCTTTTGGGGTTTTAGTTTTTGAGGCTAGTGATCCATCCGCATACTACACAAGCCTTCCTTCAAGAGAGGAAAAGACACACAGTGGTCTCTGCTTACTAAGCTAACAATCACCTTTAGCCCATCTCATCTCCTATTTGCCAGATTACCACGATGCAAGTATTGCATGTACCTTTGCCAGCCAGACTCAGGCTGATGTTTATGCTGCCAAGTCCTTTATGGAACCTCAGTGCTTCCTCACATACAATGAAGTCCTATTGTTTCTTTAAACTGGATGGGTGGGTAGGTGGATGCAGGGATGAGGAAGGGATGCATGGAGCACGAACAGAATAGTTGAAGACTGTGCTGGACACCAGCAATGAATGAGTCCTTGGCATCTTCTCTGGCACTCAGAATGATAACAAGTGGGAGGAAAGGAACATGGTCTCTGACATGCTCACCCTCTGACTTTGAATTAAGGACCACAAAGGTATTGTGATGTGCTGGAGCTGGGAGGTTAGCCTGTGATTAACCGAGTTCTTAGTCTCTCTTCTACAGCAGGTGGAAAGCCTGCTGCACTCTGGGCCAGAGACCCTGCTCTCTCCAGATTGGCCTTGTGCTATCTTGTTAGTGTTTGTAAGCCCCGCCTCCATAGAAAGATATTCCTAATTTTAGCCCCAGTCCTCCCCCAGGACTGTTGTCAGGAAACAGTGACAGCATCTGAACACAGTGCGGGCCACTACCAGGAAAGGCTGGAGATGGAGCGACAGGACAGACAGAAAAAGGACCATCAGCACCATGCTGCCTTTTCCCTCCGGAACACATGTCTCTGGTTAAAGTTCACGGTGAACTCACAAGCATGCTGAGCAGATACAGGTCAGGCTGCTCTTCTGGATTATGAGCCAGCTCGCTCATGAGTCTCACTCTGAGGATTCGTTTAGCACAGCCTGGCTTTCCAGAGAACGAGGCATGCAAGGGTCAAGGCCCACTCTGTCACAGGGTCCTAATAATACACACAGGGCAGCAACCACCTCCCAACCAGTCCTCAAGAAAAGCAATTCTGCACACACAAGGTCATGGCAACTTGAGGCCAGCGGGAGGTTCTCTCTCTCTTTCTTTCTTTTTCTTTTCTTTTCTTTTCTTTTCTTTTTTTTTTTTTTTTTTTTAAGCCCAGGACAGTCAGAGGCAAGCAACAACTCCTGGCTGGTCCGTGAATGTGACCACATTATTATCTGAATATGCAGAAAGCAATATTCAGCCACTGGCAGGGCGTTCGTGACAGTGACTGAGCTGTCCCCTCCACTGTAATCAATTACAGTGCGTAAGTGCATTATGTTTTAAAGGGGTAAAAAAATCAAAACGGTTCCCCTTCCCTCTCTCTCCTTAATAAGGTACAACAGACACTGAACTAAGTCAAATCATTTGAAAGCCAGGTTTGACCTTGTTCTAACAGGACATCTCCAATGTTATAAAGTCAAAATAAAATAGATAAACCATCTGAAATGTGCAGTATCGTCCTTTTATTAGATCACACTGGCTCGTCTCTCCCCTCACACCCCCCCACCCCCCAGTAAGAAAGAGTCTTTCTTTCTCCTTTCCGAAAAGTCCATTATGTGTGTGAAGCGCAGTTTTTGGAGCCTCTGTACAAAATACACAAGAGAAACAACCGCGGGACCATGTGGACTCTTCGCATCCAGTTTCTATATATATCTACCATGCTGCTCGGGAGCAGCAATGTAATCTCCTGCTCGCAGAAATCAGGATGCTCTAAGGATGCCTGAATCTGAGAAAAATTACACAGAAAGCCAAGAGGCGGTCTCCTGGTTGCACGGAAAAGGTTGACTCAGGCAGCGCTGCACCTCCACGGCAGGGCAAGCTCTGGCCGGCTCTGAGAGGTGTGATCTGCAGGGCTGATAACGCCCAGGTTTGGGCTCGGCTGCTTACCTTGGAATGCTGCAGCAGCAGTACTTGCTCGTCCAGCTGCCTTCTCTTCCCTTCGATTTCTGTCTGCCTCTTTCTTTTTTCCTTGAAAAGGAAGAGAGAGAGAAAGAGAGGCTGTCAGAGTGGGTGGGTGTTGGCTCCAGGAATCCGAAGGCAGGGAGAGGGAGTGGAAATGGTACACATCTGTGCAGACACTTCCAGAGAGGCTGGGCGCACGCAGCGTCACCTGCCCCACCGTTGCCGGGTGGACTGCAGGCAGCAGCCTTCTCTGAATGTGTCTGCG